>NC_142465.1:123137500-123505000 GCF_049115385.1 Moschus berezovskii
ACACACACGCAGGTCTCTCTCTCACACACACACACACACGCACACACACAGGTCTCTCTCTCTCTCACACACACACACACATGCGTGCATGCACACACACACGCACACACACATACACACACACACGCAGGTCTCTCTCTCTCACACACACGCAGGTCTCTCTCTCTCACACACACACACACAGGTCTCTCTCTCTCACACACACACACACGCACACACACATACACACACACACGCAGGTCTCTCTCTCTCACACACACGCAGGTCTCTCTCTCTCACACACACACACACGCACACACACAGGTCTCTCTCTCTCTCACACACACACACACACATGCGTGCATGCACACACACACGCACACACACATACACACACACACACACACAGGTCTCTCTCTCTCACACACACACACACATGCACACACACATACACACACACACGCAGGTCTCTCTCTCTCACACACACGCAGGTCTCTCTCTCTCTCACACACACACACACAGGTCTCTCTCTCTCACACACACACAGGTCTCTCTCTCTCTCACACACACACACACATGCGTGCATGCACACACACACGCACACAGACATACACACACACACACACAGGTCTCTCTCTCTCACACACACACACACATGCACACACACACGCACACACACATACACACACACACACGCAGGTCTCTCTCTCTCACACACACACACACGCAGGTCTCTCTCACACACACACACACAGGTCTCTCTCTCTCACACACACACAGGTCTCTCTCTCTCTCACACACACACACACACATGCGTGCATGCACACACACACGCACACACACACATACACACACACACGCAGGTCTCTCTCTCTCACACACACGCAGGTCTCTCTCTCTCACACACACACACACACAGGTCTCTCTCTCACACACGCACACACATGCACAGGAGCACCAGCTTCCTGGGAGCCCATTTGTCATGCAAATGCCCTCTCCAGGGGCCTCCCCAAGGGTGCTAGAGAGCTGTGGCCTGTCTAGGGTGGGGCCTTAGATCAAAACCCTTTGGGTCCTGCAGCCCCCGCCCCTGCCCGGGGGTGGGAGTGGAGCTGGGGCCTGGCAGAGCAGCCTCTGCTGAAGACCCAGAAGGCCTGTTTGGCTTCTCTGCAGCCTCCGTGGCCAGTGCAGCCGCGCGGCCTCTCCCCTGGAAGCCCCATGCTGCCGGGCCCCTCCTAGCCTCCTGGAACCCCCCTGGGTGGGGAGGCCGGCCTTCACTGTTCTCAGCCGCCCCAGGAGGGGCGCTCAGCTCTGTGCCCCGCCTCCTCCCGGAAACAGGGCGGGGATACAGCCCACCGCCCAACGCAGCCGAGCCTGCTGGGCCTTCACCCCGAGGGGCGTGCCCACCACGCCCGCCCCTCTAAGGCTCAGATTTTGGGTCCAGGACGGCCGTCAGGCCCGGGGGGGGGGGGGGGGCCCCGTGCTGGGGTCGGTCGGCTTCTGGGTCCATCACCTGCAGCCAGGATGGCCAGGCCGGGGGACACGGGCTGAGTGACAGAGGCCACGGCCAACCCACCCCTCCCAGAGGGGCCGGTGGGCCGGGGGAGCGGCCGCGGTGGACCGCGGGAAGCCGGCCACTCTTCTGCCCGCTGGCACGGCCCCGCGGTCCGGAACGCAGCGCGCGGCCGGAACAGGGCGGCGTCTGCTCAGGACGCCGGCCGCCGGCAAGCGCCGCCACACAAGCGCCACTGTGTCCCGGAGCAGCCCCGCCGCGCCCCCCGCGCCCGTCCCCTTGACGCCCACCCCGCGCTGCGACCCCGGCCCTGCGCGGCTCTGCTCAGCCGCCCCGGCCGCCTTCAGCCCTGTTCCCTGCTGGCCCGGTGCCCCGACTGTCCCCCAACCCCCGCTCACTGCCCGCTGCCGACCCTGCAGCTCCTGCCTGGACCACCCCCACACTCCCGACCTGCGCCCCCACTGCGCTCTCCTGCGGTCCCCTGAAGGCCTCTGGGCCCTGGACTCCCCAGCCTCACAGATCAGGGTTTCTGGCACTGCGCCGCTTCCTGCCCTCCGCCCCCAGACCAGGTTTCGAGGAGACCCTCCCCACCAGCCACTCCAGGCCTGGGAGATGGTCCTGAGAGCAAAGTTCTTTGGCAGCAAGGGCTGGCTTCCTGCTGGGGTACCCAGAGGCGGGAGGCGTGGCAGGAGGGCTGGATTGGGTCCAGGGTCCCAGAGGTAGGTGCAGGCCCTGGGCACTGCCGCCGGGCTGGTGCCGGGGCCCTCTGCTGCCCAGTGTCCCCGTGGCCCAGAGAACAAAGCCTCTGGTACAGTCATGACTGCCGGGGTGTCCAGCTGCTGGACACGCCATTGGGGAGCGCACTTGGGCTGCAGGTCATGAAGGACACAGACCCCCAGTCGGGGTGCAGGATCTACCCGGGCCCCTCCAGGTGCCAGGTCAGCACCCGTGGGGGCCCACCGGGGCCGGACACAGGGGACCCACATGTCCTCCCGGGGGCATGCAGAGCACTCTCCTGGCCTCTGGAAGGAGCTGGAACCTCGGAGCAGGGTGTCAGAAGAGGGAGTGGTCGCCGGGGGCGGGATGACCCGTGTCCCCACCAGCACAGGGCGTGGGCCATGGAGCAGGGCGGGGCAAGTGACTGGCAATGGAGAGCTGGAGGGCAGAGAGGCTGAGTCCACAGGCTGGAAGGGCCCTGGAGGGTGGGAGAAGGTAGGGCATCTCTTCCCGCTCCCCGCCCCTACCCCCCACCTGGAGGCCCCTCTGTGCACCCAGCCCAGCAAGGGCCTCAGGCCAGCAGGACCGCCCAGCTCACAGGCGGGGAAACCGAGTCTGGGACAGGAGTGCAGTGTCTGGACAGGCCTGGCCGACACAGACTGAGAGCTGGCCCGGTGGAACTGGTCTGACCAGGTGTGTATGCGTGTGCACGTGTGTGTGTATGTGTGTGTGTGTGTGTGGACTGGAAGCCAGCCAGGAAGCAGGTGGGATAAAGGCCACAGCCTGCCTCATGGCCAGCAGCCCTGCCTCAAGGCCCAGCTCCGGGTGGGGGCCGGCAGGCTGCCGTCCGCTCTTCCCAAGTCAGAACCACAGGGACGGCGGGCAGGAGGCCAGGGATGGCCCGGACCTGGCTGGGGGCGGTGGCCTCCCCGCCTCTGCCCAAGGGCAGCCTGGCCAGCACTCTCAGGGCCCTTGACCACTCAAGGGCAGAGCTGAGCTCCACACGCTCAACCTCACCAAGAGGCCCGGGGCAGGGCAGGCAGCCGGGTCCCCTCAGGGGTCCCCAGTGTCCTGGTAGGTGGGCCTTTGGGAGGCAGACCCTCCACCGAGGCCCCACGGCTGCTGCTCAGCCCAGCCCACCCGTGCTGTGGGCACCTTGCTGGGTGCTGCTCCGGGCTCCCCAACTCCAAGACGCAGTGACTCCCGGCACTTTCACCCTGGCTGGAGCCATCTCTCTTCCCCACCCACACCTCCTTGACCCCAAAAATTCTTCCGCAGGGATGGCTCAGGGCCGGCCGCTCCTGTCACTCACCAAGCTTCCCTGCCACCCCCAGTCCTGTCCTGGTGAGCCCTGGCCTGGGTTTTCCTGCCTGCGAGCTGGACAGCACCACGCAGCCTCAGCGGGCACCTGTACCCGAGGACCGGGAGGAGGAGGGCTCGTGCGGGCAGGTCCAGGGAGGGAGCAGTGCCCCGTCCTGCCCTGCTGCCCCGCAGGATGGGCCTCGGCCTCGGGAGGGCAGCGAGGAAACTGGACCCAGAGCTGGACCAACAGCACCCCACTCTGCACCCAGAGCCAGTTCCTGCAGCTGCCCCTGAGGTCAGGTCAGTGTGGCCCAGCCTGACCAGGCATGGGGCTCAGGGCCGCGCGGGGATCACTGTGAGTTAACATCAGAGGTGCTGGGCGGCTGGCAGGGGGTCCCTGCCGCCAGGCGTGGGCTCCAGGCACCACCACCTGCCATGCACACGGGCACCTCCCCGTACCCTCCCAGGGGCCACCGATGCTGAGACAACCAAGGGAGCCACAGGAGGTTCTGGGTGCAAGAGGGGTGCTCAGGAGCAGACTCCAAACACCGCCTCAGAGGGCCCAGGGCTGGGATGGGGGGCCAGGATGGATCCCAGGGTTAGGGCAGCGGTGGGGGCCCCAGGTCGGCTTGTTCTCCTGCCCCGTGCAGCAGCCTCAGCCCTGGGTCCCCAGGCAGCTGACTTGCCTGCCTGGGAGGGGCCCTGGGCCTGGTCGAAACCCCGCACTGGCGCGTCTCAGAAACTGCAAGTCAGCGGCTCCCTGCTGCCAGGCCAGCCACTGGGAACCGCCCAGATGAGGGTGGTGGGCAGAGGGCTGGGATGGGCATCACTTGGGTTCCCGTGGGGCTCCAACTGGGAGGCAGCAGGGAGCCAGGCTGGCACAGGTTCAGGAAGGGCAAAGGCAGAGGCCTCGGCCCAGCTGGGGTGGGGGTGCCCACCCGCGTGCCTGCGAGCAGGCTCAGTAGCCCACCAGGCTCCTCTGTCCATGGGATTCTCCAGGCAAGAATACTGGAGTGGGTTGCCATTTCCTTCTCCAGGGGATCTTCTGGGCCCAGGGATAGAAACTTTGTCTCCTGAATTGGCAGGCAGACTTTACCACTGAAACACGCAGGAAGCCGGGGATGCCTGCAGCCCCCCTCAAATCTCAACCAGCAGTGCTGGGGAGTGACTGAAGGGCCCGCTTCACTGGAGGATGGACTCTGCAGGGAACCTCCAGGGTCACGGCACCCACCCCTGGGGGCCACCTGCCCTGACCCCTGTCCGGAGCCAGTCAGACCGTGAGAGGCCAGGCCCCCGAGAGGAGTGGGGAGTGCTGGTGCGGGGGCCTCCGTGGGCCTGCTGGACATCCTGGCCACCACACCCCCCACCCCGGCCCAGGGTCCAGCAGGCAGGATGCCAAGGCTGCTGCCTGGGGTCAGGCCTGGGGTGGGAGCCAGGCAGCCCTGAGCAGCGGGAAGTGAGGGGCTGCTGGCCTGGGATGGGGGTTTCCTGAGGGTGGGGAGGCTGGCCAGGGAGCAAGTACAGAATTCTTCCCATTCCTTTCATTTCCCTGTGATGACTCAGCAGCTGTCCACAGGCACGGTCCGTCCCACAGGCCCAGGGATGTGCCTACCGCGAGGCGGGCTGTCACAGTGCCCCGCCCCAGCTCCCCCCACCACTCACCCCCAGGCGCGCCACTCCCCAGCTGCCCAGGCACCCATGCTCCGGGTTTGGTCTCCTTCCCGCCGATCCCAGCCCGGCCTCTGCAGACCTCCACAGGGAGCGGGCCCTGCCCCCGGTGCCCCCACGGGGGGAGGGTGGGGCAGGGGAGGTGGGACGGCTGCTGTGGGCTTTTAGGGCTCCCCTCTGGACGGGGGTCCTGTGTGTCCACCCCCGGCCACACGCCATGCAGCGCCCCAGCCTCCTCCCTCCGGAGCGGGTGGGACGGCTTCCCCGTGCCTCCTGGGGAGGAGGGGCCGGCACTACAAGCCTGGAGGCTGCCTGGCCGTGGTGCCTGGCAGGCTGGCACGGGGCTGAGGAGTGGGAAGGAGGTCCCAGAGGGCACGTGGACGGGGGGCCACTGGGTGCCCGCACACCACCCCCCGGGGTTGCACAGGCCGGCCACTGCACGTGCACACGTGGTGTGTTGCTGCCTGGGCCTTGGGCCTGGCTGACCAGCCACTGAGGCGCCCCCGGGCCCTGAGCACCCCGGCACTGGAAGCCGGCGGGAGTGCGGGGCATTTAGGGATGGGCCGGGCAGTTGGAGGTGCCCCCTTCGGAGAGACCAACTCAGCTCCTGCGCCCCGCCCCCCGCCACTGTCACTCCCGCGCGAGGAGGGGCCCTGAGTCTGGACCAGCCCGGTCACTTCTCCTGAACTGGATGCTCGGCCCAGGCCGCCTCGGGCCCCAGGAGCAGAGTGCCAGGGAACCCTGGGCGGAGACAAGGACAGCTCTGACTCAGGCTTCAGGGGCCCCTCAGACTCACCCAGTCAGTGCTGAGTCTGAACTCGGGGGGCTGGCCCAGAGCTCCAGCAGCCCTGGAGCTCCTTTCACAGCTCTTTTGCCCCCTTCCCTCCCAGCCCCCAGGACTACGCAGTCAGTCAGGAAAGGCCCCAGCCTGGCTCAGGGTCGCCAGTCTCTCCCCATCTCCCCCACAGGCCTGGCTAGCAACCGCTGAACACCGACATTCCCGGCAGGCAGCGCTCTGATCTGAATGCCCTGGGCCCTTTGGTGCCCTGAGCAGGCTGGCACTGGGCTGCCCCTGGGAGTCAGACTGGGTCCCTCCAGCCAGAGGTGCAGTGGGGAGAGACTGGAAGGCCTGCCTCTGCTCTGGCCTGGCTCCACGCTCAGCCTGGGGCCACCAGGGTTCAGCAGCTGCCCGCAGGCCTGGGTCTGCTCCAGCGGGTGAGGAAGGTCAGCTTCTACTTGGGCCGGGGAGTCTGGGCCCCAGAGCAGGGTGCTGAGCCCCACGAAGGCAGCCGTCCTCCATGCGGCCTTCTTTCTCCACCAGCAGAAGTTGGGCCATTCTGGGCCTTCCTTGGAACCAACGACCCCCCACCGCTGAGCCCAGGTGTGGGGGGGCTCTTCCCTAGCTGTCTTATTTCCAAACCCTTAAAGGAGGGTACCTCAGGGACTGGGGCGCCAGGCTTTTGGGCTCTGAGCTGTGTGGGTGCGGCCTGGGGCTGGCAGGGAGGGGCCGGATCAAGCCTGACCTGAAACTGTCATCCCTCCTGCTCTGCTTTCCAAGCCTGATCCATTCTTGGGCAAGGCTCCCGCCTTGGCAGTGGCAGCCTCCTGTCTTCCTGGCGGGGCCAGCTGCCACCCAGGGGCTCATCCTTCTCTCCAACAGCCCCCAGACACCGCTCTCTGTGACGTGGTATGAGCGTGGAATGGGCGGTGCATGCGTGTGCTGAGCCTGAGCAGTCACACAGCAAATGCTCACCCGGCATGTGTCTCCAAGGCCGTCGCTGTGTCTTGATCCCGTGTTTGCTGTGACAAGGCCCTCCCAGGTCGGTGCTCTGACAGCCTGAAGGTTCACTTGAGCGGGCAGTTTTCTGTGGCCTGAGTGTGGTCTGACCATTCATCCCAGGACTGAATGAAACTCCCCCAAGACGAGGTCATTCCTGCCGCGGGCCCTGGGACCCAAGGTCTCCACCGGCCCCTGGCTGGCTCCCAGAGGCACAGCTCTGACCCTGCCCGGCTGCGGGCCCCTCCCCTATCCTGGTTCAGTCCTCCAGACTCAGCCGCACTCTGCCTGCTCCTCCGGAAAGCCCCCAACATGGGCCCCGCACGGCCCCTGGAACCGCACGCAAGCCAGAGGAACACACAGGCCGGCAGCCCAGCCTCCTGCTCCGCGGGGGCCCCCCTGCAAGTCCTCTCCTGTGTCCTTCCTCGTCCATGCTAGGGGCCGAGCAGAGCTGACGATGGGACCCAACCCGCCCAGCACCACCCACAAAGGCCGCCTGAGGCTCCCTGGCCGGGTCTCAAAGGCTGCGTCTGCTGCTGGGTTGGGGCACAGGGCTCCTGCAGAGGGTGGCCCCACTGCCCCCAGCCCCCTGTCCCATGGCCTGGGCCTTTGGGGTAAGCAGTCCCCTCTGCCCCAGTCCCACCCAAGCTGGGCTCCTTGACCTTGAGGATCTCGGCACAGAGGTGGTTGAGCTGCCACTCTGCTGGGCCCTGCCCCGGGCCTCCCTATCCAGGAGCCCCCAGACTCTGTGAAATCTGGGCCTGGGCCCAGGACAAGTCTTAGGCGTCCACTGCGCAGTCAGGAAGCTCGTCTGACTGGCTCCTCCTCCCGGCCTGCTCAGGGGTGGCCAGAGCCCCCTCAAAAGGGACCCCCAGGCAGGGTGAGCGGGGTGAGGCCCCAGCAAAGTGGCCAGAGAGCTGGTCCAGGGCCAAGGCTGTGCCCACTGCCCAGGGAGGCCTGGCCCCGGAGCCTGACGGAGGGCCGAGGTGAGGACACCACCCCTGCGGCCCGGGCGGTCCCCAAGGTCTGGTCACTGCTCCCATCACCGCCACCCCCAGGCTGGGGTGGGGCTCCAGCCCCGCTGGGTTCGGGGTCAGATCCACGGGGACTCCAGCCTCTCCCCAGGTTGGGCATCCGCAGCATCGCTGATTTTTCGAGGTCCCCTTGGTGACCCAGGTGACCACGGCCAGGTGGCCTGAGGCGGCATGCACAAGGGTGGCAGGAGGTGGGTACCGAGAGGAGGCGGCAGCTCTTGAACTCGGCCTGGGCTCAGGTCAGGCAGGGGGCTCCCGGGCAGGGGGACCGGGTTCCCATAGGCCGCCAGCCGCAGACCCCACTGACTCTGGCCCCAGTGCAGGCCCGGCCCAGTCGCCTCTGGGGCACATTGCGAAACGCCAGCTCTGCTGGTTCCTCTCCCTGGTGGGTGAGAGGCCAGGACAGAGGCAGAGGGGGCCAGAGGGAAGGCCCCTCCCGCTTCGGCCCGGCCGCAGCCACAGGGACACCTGTGCCGCCAGGCGTGCAGCCTGCACTGGGTGCGGAGCTCCCAGAGCCCGGCCTGGGGTCAGCCAGACGGCACTGGGGTCAAGCTGGGCGCTTCAGCCAGGCCCCGCGGGCTGCAGAGGGCTCCGGCACGGGGGTGGAGCTGGGACAGGACTCAGGGGTGGGAGTCACCGGCTGACCCTGCCGGCAGGGCTGCCCTGGAGGATGGGAGGCGGGACAGTGACATGCGGGTGCCGGGCAGACCTGGGTGCCAAGGGGACACAGACAGCGGTCAGGGGCAGGGAGGCAGTCCTCCAGGCACGGGCTGAGTGGAGGGGCATGGAGAGTCCAGGGCAGGGCCGAGCAACCCCACAGGATGGCCAGGGTCAGCTGGAGGGGCCGGATGAGGAGGCCCTGGTTGCCGGCACGGGGACTTGGGGGAGCGAGGGGGACGAGGGCCCAGACCCGGAGCCTGTGCTGTCCCCTGCTCCCTGCTGTGACACCTGACCGTGAGCGTGTCTGAAAGCATGTGATGGTGTGTGCGCATCCACGTGTGTGTGAGTACCCGTGTGTATGCATGTCCGCAAGTGTAAGCATCCACGCGTATGAGTGTCCTTGAGTGTCCGTGTGCATGAGTGTATATGAACGTGTGCATGATTGTGCATGAGTGTCTGTATGAATGTGTGCATGCATGGCCGTGTGAGTAGCCACGTGGATGAATGTCTGAGTGTGCACGAGTGTGCACGAGTGCTCGTGGTATGACTGTATGTCTGTGAGTATGCATACAGACATGTGTGTGCGTGTCCTTGAGTGTGTATGAGTGTCCATGAATGCGCACGTGTTCATGGTGTGTAGGAATGTCCGTGTGTGTCAATGTCCTTGAGAGCGCATGACTGTCCGTGTGCATGAGCATCTGTGTGCATGAATGTGTGCATGAGTGTCCGTGAGTATCCCTGAGTGTCCCTGAGTGTCAAGTGTCCGTGTGTATGAATGTGTGCATGAGTGTGCATAAATGTGTATGTGTGTGGATGGGAGACAGGCTGGAGACTGAGGCTACGTGCCCTCCAGCCTCCTCTTTCTCCCTCATCCAGGGAGGACAGCCTGGCTCTGGTCACCATGGCAACAGCCACCCCTCCTGCCCCCAGGGCAGGGTGACCTTGTGGGGCTGTGCAGGGCCAGGAAGGGCTGTTTCCAGGGTGGGGTGGGGCTGCAGCCCCCCTGGGAGGATCCAAGTTGCTCCCCACACTTAGGAAACACCTGCCTTGAGAAGACACCGGAAGCCTGAAGAAGCACCTGGCCCCCATGCGAGGCAGCCCCTCTGCAGGATGGCCCGATGGGACGTGGGGGCTCACAGCACGCCGGCCTGAACCGTGGGCGTGCCCGGGGTGGCGGGGGCCAAGGGACCAGCCCGGTCTCTGCCGTCAGCGAGGTGGCCTGCTGCCTCCGCCTCAGCTGAGCCCGCCTCTGGGAGCTCCTCCCATAGCTGCAGGAGTGGCCCCAGCTCTGCTGCCCATGAAGTTGCTGACCTGGCCAGGCCCGCCTGTGGGGCCCAGAGCTATTTTTAAGGCCCACCGGATGGGCCTTCCAGGAACCAGGAAAAAACAGGCAGGGCTTGACATCCTGCCCTGTGGGGATGTGGCTGGGAGAGGGGTGTGGATCAAACCTGCAGTGAAGAGGTGGCCTGGGGTAACTGACCAAGGGTGGTGCCTGGGGCAGAAGAGCGAGGGGCCCTTGGGGCTCAAACCTGGCTTTACCTTCCTGTGTAAAGAGGGCAGGGGCCCTGCATCTGAGAAAATCCCTCAGAGCCTCCATGTGCCAAGCTGAGAAATGGGGTGGGCCATGCCTCCCAGCAGGGTAGAACCAGAGAAGGTGGGCAGCACCTTGCCTGAGTCCTGCCCACTGGGCGGGGTCATCTCAGGCCTATTCCTGGGCCAGACAGGACCTGAAAGAGGGCCCCTGCAGGACAGCCCCTGGTAGGGAGGGGGATCTGGGTCCGTTCTGACCCTCAGGGACTCAAAGTGCATGCAGGACACACACACCCCAGCACGTCCGCAAGAGACGAAGGCTCTGAGTAAACTTCCATGTCGGGAAAGAGGTCGCCTCCTGCTCTCTCCTCCACTCCCAGACCAGGCGGGGGACCCCTCCCCACTCCCAGAGACCCCAGGGGCTTCCAGAGGTGGCTCAGCCCACCTTAGGGCTGGGGGAAGAGAGACACACATTGCCCCTTTCTGAAGGAGAGTGAACCCTGCTCAGAGTTTGAGGAGATTCAGGGTGTTCAGATCAAGACTCCGGAGCTGGTGGGGGCAGGGGTGGCCTCATCCCAGGCTGCCAGCCTCCCAAGCCTGACTCCCAAGGTCAGGACACTCAAAGCGTTCACATGGGGGGCTGGTGGCCCACAGGGGAGGCCACAGGAGGCTTTGGCCCCTGTTGACAGAGTTGGAATTGCCCTCAGAGTCACATTTTGATACCGAGACCCAGGACACTCTACAGCACTCCTTCTCTCCCCAGCCCAGGACAGGCTATGGGTCCAGGAACCTGAAGCAGCCCCAGGAGGAACACCCTGTGGACCACCCCCTGGTCCCCAAGAAAAACCCACAAGAAGATGGGAGTCTCTGGACTCCACTGCAGAGGTGGGCACCCTGCCTTGGACTTGACCCTGTGAGTAGCTCTTACCAGCCTGAGGTCCGTGGTGAACTGGCAGCCCTGGCCCTGGCCTCATGTCCACTTGGCAGGAGGGCGGTGGACAGAGCTCCAGGAAGATAAGAACCCACGAGTTGTAGCAGTGCAAGGTCCACTCTCTGCCCTGGGTCAGTGACGGTGGCCACAAAGGGGTGTGACTTAGGGCAGCCTGGGTATGCTGAGGGAGCCAGCAGGCTGGAAACAGCCTCTGAGGCACATGCTTGGAGGGCACACCTGAAGGCAACCTCTGGGGGGCCAAGGGATGGGGTTGCAATGATGTGACCCCAGCCTGGCCCCCAGGGGCCACACCGAGTCCCTGCAATGCCAGAAGGACCAGCACCTTGACCTCTTGGCTCCCCCAATCCTCAATCCTCCCTGGAGGGCTGTGGGAAGCAGTGGGCATCCTGAGCTCAGCCAGGGGGGCTGGCAGACGGCTGCTCACACCTGAGCTGCTCAGGCCAGTGCTGACCTTGGGCTGAGGTCGGCGAACCCGTGGGGCCGGATGGGTCTGTGCTGTACAGAAGGCGGAGAATGGGCTCAGGTCCAGACCACGGCCGTGAAGAACTGGGCTGATGCCAGCCCTGACACAGGCGGTCAAGGTGGCCTGCCTCCCTGGTAAGGTGGACGGCAGCTCGGCCTGGTGGGCAGCCAGGTGGCTGGAGCGCAGGGGAGGGCCCTGCAGGCACGGGGACAGCAGGGCAAAGGTCCCCGGGGGCAGGAACGGTCAGGAAGGCCCTCGGGCTGCAGGTGTGAGGTCAGGCCGAGTGGGGACTGTGGCCCGGGGTGGGCAGGACGGAGCCTCACCCCAGGCGGGGGTTTCGAGTAGGGGGGCACGGACCGCTCAGGGGGCACGAGCACAGCCCGGGGCACCGAAAGCCGCCTCCCGACTCCCGCGGCTCCTCGCAGCCCAGCCGCTTCATTCCCTGCGGGGCCGCCGGCGCCTGACCCGTCTCGCCGGTGACCTTCCCAGCGCGGCCTGGGGCGGGGCCGCGCCCCGCCCGGGCGTCGCCATTGGTTAGGCCCCTTGCCCTTCGTAAACGCGGGCTCCCATTGGCTCCCGCGACCCCGCCCCGCCCGGGCGTCGCCATTGGCTAGGACCCGTGCCCTTCGCAAACGCGGGCTCCCATTGGCTCCCGCGGCCCCGCCCCGAGCGCGGGAGCAGCTCGGGAGCGGGCGTCCTTTTGCGCGCGGAGGAGTGACAGGCCGTGCGCCTCCGCGGCCTCGCTCCCGCCAGCTAGTCCCATCCGGCTCGCCGCGCCCTCGGTCCGCCCCGCCCACCCCGGAAGGCGCGCCGCTGTCCTCGCGCCGCCGCCCGGGAGGAGGGGGCGGGGCCCGGTTTGGCCCGCCCCCGCGGAGTGATACGCGCGGCCACGGCCCAAAACCCCGGGGCGCGGCGGCCGGCGCGTGTGAGCGGCTCTGCCTGCGGCTCGTCCGCGCGGTCCACGCGGGGCTTTGCCGGGCACTGCGCCGCGCGGGCGGCCTCGCCCGAGCTCGGAGGCCGGCGCGCCCTCCCGCTCTCCGGGTCGGGGCTCCGCGCGGTCCCGAGAGGCCGGCCGCCCGCCCGCGTCCGCCGCCGGGCGGGGAGCCGGGCCGGGCGAGAGGCGGCGCGGAGACCTGGAGCCGGGGCCCGCGCCCGCCGCCGCCCGCGATGCTGCTCTCCAAGTTCGGCTCCCTGGCGCACCTGTGCGGGCCGGGCGGCGTGGACCACCTCCCGGTGAAGATCCTGCAGCCAGGTGTGCGGCGGCGCGGGCCTGGGGCGCACTAGGGTCGGGGGACCGGGTTCTGGGGCACACTCGGGGCCGGGGGAGACCGGGGCCGGGGTCCCCAGCCGCCCCAACCCTGCTTGTGGGCTCCCCACAGCCAAGGCGGAAAAGGAGAGCTTCGAGAAGGTGTACCAGGTGGGCGCCGTGCTGGGCAGCGGCGGCTTCGGCACGGTCTACGCTGGCAGCCGTATCGCTGACGGGCTCCCGGTGAGTCTGGCCGCCGGGCACCCGGGATTGTCGACCCGCGCGCGTCGTTGCGTCGTCGCGGGCCTGACCACGGGTCCCCTCTCCCTAGGTGGCCGTGAAGCACGTGGTGAAGGAGCGGGTGACCGAGTGGGGCAGCATCGTAAGCGCAGGCGGGGGCGCCGGGCGGAGCGGGGGGCGCGGGAACCGGGCGGAGCGCGCTGACCGCCGTGTCCCCTAGGCCGGCGCGGTGGTGCCGCTGGAGGTGGTGCTGCTACGCAAGGTGGGCGCGGCCGGCGGCGCGCGCGGGGTCATCCGCCTGCTGGACTGGTTCGAGCGGCCCGACGGTTTCCTGCTGGTGCTGGAGCGGCCCGAGCCGTCGCAAGACCTGTTTGACTTCATCACGGAGCGCGGCGCCCTCGACGAGGCCCTGGCGCGCCGCTTCTTCGCGCAGGTGCTGGCCGCCGTGCGCCACTGCCACAGCTGCGGGGTCGTGCACCGCGACATCAAGGACGAGAACCTGCTGGTGGACCTGCGCTCGGGCGAGCTCAAGCTCATCGACTTCGGCTCGGGCGCGCTGCTCCGCGACACGGTCTATACCGACTTCGACGGTGAGCGCTCTCCTCGGGGAGGGCCGGGGGGCTGGCGACTGTTGGGGCCGCGCGCCGCGCCGGCTCGCTTGCGTACACGGCCAGAGCGGGCTCTCGAGCCGTTGTGCCCGGTGGGTGGGGGCGCGCGGTGGGCTCTGGACTCCCTTGGCCCGGCCGGGAGCCTGGACTCCGCGCGCGCGCGCGGAGTGTGGGGGCGCAACGCAGGAATGCCCGCATTGCGGAGCCAGGGAAGCCGGGGCTCCCCGCCCCGCCCGAATCCTCACCTCACATCTGTTTGTTGTGAAACCCGAGCCCGCGCTCACGTGACCCGCCGCCCGCGCCGGGCAGCTGGGGGGCGGGGCGCCCGGGAGGCCCCGCCCGCCGGGGTTTTCCGGGGGAGGAGGGGCAGGATGTCGCGGCGGCCCAGCCCTCTGGCTCCGCCTCGGAGAGGGTCAGCTGCGGAGAGGATCCGCCGGGAGTGCGGGCGCTGGGCGCGCGCGTGTGTGTCATCTTGCCGGCCGCTGCCCCGGGGCGGGCGTGCTGAGTCCCGCGTGTCCTCCAGGCACCCGCGTGTACAGCCCCCCGGAGTGGATCCGCTACCACCGCTACCACGGGCGCTCGGCCACCGTGTGGTCCCTGGGTGTGCTGCTCTACGACATGGTGTGCGGGGACATCCCTTTCGAGCAGGACGAGGAGATCCTCCGGGGCCGCCTCTTCTTCCGGAGGAGGGTCTCCCCAGGTGTGTGGGGGGCTGGGCCGGGCGCGGGGGGCGCGGCAGGCCTCGTGCTGACCCTCTTCTCCCCCTCAGA
This sequence comes from Moschus berezovskii, assembly GCF_049115385.1. Lineage (NCBI taxonomy): Eukaryota > Metazoa > Chordata > Mammalia > Artiodactyla > Moschidae > Moschus > Moschus berezovskii. The sequence goes on from NC_142465.1 coordinate 123,151,957, forward strand.
GTGCCAGCAGCTCATAAAGTGGTGTCTGTCTCTGCGGCCCTCGGAGCGGCCCTCGCTGGACCAGATCTCTGCCCACCCCTGGATGCTGGGGGCTGAGGGGGGCACCCCAGAGAGCTGCGACCTGCGGCTCTGCGCCCTGGACACCGATGACGGGGCCAGCACCACCTCCAGCAGTGAGAGCTTGTGAGCAGGGCCTGCGCCTGGCTGCGGGGGCCGGAGGGACCCCCTACCCTGACCAGGCTGTCTGCTCATTTTTGAAAGCAGTGATCTCTGACCCCTGGTGACCTTTGCCTTTGGCACCAACCCATCTCCTTTGCTTTGAGTGCCTTTTCGAACGCTGCTCTCACGGGACTTGGTTTTCTCAAGCTCTGTCTGTCCAAAGACACTCCGAACCAAGCCAGGTGCTGCCTGCCCACCGCCGGCGCTTGACCTGAGGCCGTCCCTCTCCTGTGCCACTCTGGAGGGGGCCCTGACCGCCCCAGCGCCTCTGCGTCTGCCGTGTTGGACAAGGAGCACCCCCGAGTCCTGTGGCCTCGTCTCACCTGGGCACAGGGTCCCTCGTGACCCCCCCCTCCCCGCAATGTCTCGGTGTTGGTCTGGGCACGACTGTGCACAAGCAATGCAACGTTCAGGCCTTGCTGCCCGCCCACCCACCTGATGTGTGTGCGTGTGCAGACGTCTTATTTATGGTGTGACCCTGAGGAGGGCTATTTATTTAATTTATTTGTCAAAGTTTCTCCCTCCCAGCAGCCCTACCTCCTTAAGGCCTGTGGGCGGAGGAGGTGGGTGGCTGTGTGTGCGGACCCCAGGCCCCAATCCTTCCCATGTCTGTCAGGAGGTGGGCTGGTACAGCGGCTAATTTAAGGGGTGTGGGTGACCCTGCCACCTCGAGGCCCTGCGCCTGAGGGGTGGGTTTTAAATTATTGACATTGTACAGTCTGCTTGTTGGCTCTGGAGGCTGGGGGTGGGGGGAAAGAGTCTCAAGCCTTTAATTTATTTCAGCAGCTGTGGATAGGGGCTTCTTTCAGTTCAAAAGTGAGATGTCTGGAAATCCTATTTTTTTATACAGGTATTTCAATTAAATTGTTTTGTATTAAACCGACGTCTTGTGTTTTCTGGGCTAGTCTGGAGTAAGAGGGGAGGAGGTTTGGGGAGAAGGGGCCTCTGGTCCCTGTGTGACACTCTTTGCTTTTTTTGTGGGGAAGGCAGCAGCGTGAGGGGGCTCAGACGCTTCCCTCCCAGTGTTGGCCTCCCTGCCACCCCCTTCTCTGACCGACTGCACCCTGGGGAGTGGGTAACATGCTGTGCCCTCAGGGCCCCTGGGAGAGGAGCAGGGAGCTGCGTCTGGGGGGGTCATTGCCAGCCCCAATCTGGAGCCTTGTCTGGCAGTGGCCCCAAGAGGCTGGAAGGGGTTCTGAAGGATGGGTAAAAGTTTGCCAAGAGAATGCAGGTGGGCGTGGTTGGGTCTTGGCCTAACAGGTGCAGGGTGAGGTGGTGGCAGGAGCCATGGCCAAGTCCAGGTGGAAACGCACCAGCGTGTGGGGCCTGGGGGGCTGTGAAGGGTTTGGCATTCCCTGCCCCGCCGCGCCCCCTCCATGAGCATCCTCTGCAGGGGTAGTGAGTGGGGCACCAGGGGCCCAGTAAGGAAGCCGTCCAGCCAGTCCAGTGGGGCCAGGCACACGGCCGGAGCCCAGAGCGCAGGCCTGCTAGAAAGCCCTGGGAACAGACCTGGGCCAGAAATGTGGGGTCAAAGATTAAAGCAGAGGCAAGAGCTTATGGAAAGTGAAGCTGGAAAACCCTTCTGGTGGGCAGGGGTGGGGGCTCCTGGCTGGGCCATTCAGGGACTCAGCAGCTCTTCGTGGCCTGCCTGGGGCCAGGGGTCTCCCCAGGGGCTGCTCCTGAGGTTCCTGGCTCCTGGGAGGCCACCCAATGTGAGTGGACGCCCTGGAGACTCTGCCCACGGCCCTGGTCTAGCCAGCCTGCCCACATCCTCCCAGGCCCCTCCCAGGAGCAGGACGCTCAGGGTGAAGGACGAGCACCCCCATTCTGGTGACAGTGACCCCGTGTCGTGATGCTGCTGGTCCCCACTTGCAGCGGAGGGTGCTGGGCTGGTCTTGGGCACGCCGTGCATTTACACCCATGCTACATCAGTGTGCCCGCCAGACCGTCCAGCTCGTCTCAGCATGGGGCCCAGTCGAACCGTGGGGAGTGGGAGGCACCCCCTGTCTAGTCTCCGGGTGCTGCAGCCAGCCTGAAAAGCGAGGAGGCTCCCAGAATCAGGGGCCCACTTGCCAGGCCGGCCTGTGCTCCTGGCATGTGCAGGCCCCCTGCAGGGGTGGGGTTTGTTCTACTGATCAGAACTAGGCCTGTCCGTTGGGCCTGGGATGGGGGGCAGGGAGAAGGGGCTCCTCTGACCCAGGGCCTCTGGGGACCAGGACGAGGCTGTTCCTGCAGGCAGGACCCCAGCCCCCCTTGAGGCTGCCAGCTCGTGGGCTTCTCCCCGCAGCCTTGCTCCAGAGGCTGCCCTGTCCAGAGGCTCTGCTCCGCCAGGCTGGTCCCCCATCTCCATTCGCCTTTAACATCTCAGCCAGTTTAGTACTGAGCCTCCCTTAGAACCGCCTGCTCACGGCTCGCCCTCAGGGGTTCCCTTGGGAAGAAGGGAGGCCTGGCACGCTGTGGGCCCCCACCCTGCTCCTGTGCGCCCCTCCCCGGTAGTGAGCCGGGCTGGTGTGCGCCGGGCTGGTGGGCGCTGGCTCAGCTTCTGGGCGAGAGTCCGGATGGCAGGTCGAAACCCACCCGCCACAGCTGGCCGGGCCTCACTAAGTTTCTTTCCTCCACCGCAGCCCCTGAAACGAAACCTTGGCGTGGCTTTGGTGCCCCAGCTTCTCAGAAAAGGGAAGTGGTCCCAGGCAGGCCCTCTGGGCGTCCAGACCCTGGCCAGTGGAACCTCCATGCTGCAGAGAGCGCAGAAGGAAACGAAGGGAGAGGCTGGGCAGCCCCCGAAGCGGCACAGAGCCTGGACAGGCAGCAGCGAGAGGGCCGCCCGCCTGCCTGACCCTCACAGCACCGCAGCTGGGAGGGGACGGGCCCCACACAGGCCCGTGAGAGGGCCGCCCGCCTGCCTGACCCTCAGCACCGTGGCTGGGAGGGGCCGGGCCCCACACAGTCCTGCTCGCCAGCCCCGGGCAGTACTGCGGGAGCAGTGCTGGGGTGCGGGCCGACTGGGGTCCCAGGTGGGCACCAGGGGTGGGGTCGACCAGGCTGGGCGCAGGTCCCAGCGCACAGGGAGGGACAGGAGCTCGCTGGGCCCAGTTCATCCCTGACCCACGGCTGTGGCTGGGGGTGCAGAGGCCGAACCGATGACATGCTGGCCCGGGGTGTCTCATGGGTCTGTCCCCGCACAGAGGTCTCTGTGAGGCAGCAGCGTGGGGGGCTCTGCCTGTGCCTCCAGCTCGTGACTTCCAGGCTGGCCGGCTTTCCAGGCAGCCTTGGCAAAACTGAGCTTGGATTACAAAACGGACACCCCACCCTGCCCCAGCCCCCAAGGGTTCCTGGCAGTCAGGCCCATCGTGTGGGTGGGGACGGGCAGAGCGTACCCCTCCGGCACTGGTCGCGGCCCTCCCCCTGGCTTGGTCCCTGCAAGGAGGCCCTTTCCAGGGAGACAGACCTCCGCTTCTGGCCTGGGTACAGTGAGATGGGGGTCCGTGCTCTGATGTAAAAGGACTTTGCGGGGCAGGCCACCTATACTCAGCCCTGAATGCGCCAGGGAGGTGCCTGAGGGCGGGACCCCAGGGCGGGACCCCCCCTCCCCACTGAGCTCAGGGACCCACCCCACCGAGGACCCCAAACCCCACACTGAGCTCAGGGACCCACCCCTACCCAGGACCCCACCCCCATGAAGCTCAGGGACCCCCCCCACCCGGGACCCCACCCCCCACACTGAGCTCAGGGACCCTTCCCACCTGGGACCCCACCGCCATGGAGCTCAGGGACCCACCCCACGCAGGGATCCCCTTCTCCACGCAGCTCAGGGACCCCCCCCACCCAGGACCCCAACACCCAACACAGCTCAGAAAGGTGGGCCAGCTCCGACCTGGCCTGTGGCTCCTCCTGCCGGGAGGCTGGGGAGGCTGCTCACTCTGATCCGAGGCCCAGGCCTCTGGTGGGGAGGGAGCTCTGAGGACACTGGGCCTGCACACCTGCCAGGAAGACGGACACCTGGTCTGGGGCCTTCTTGTGTCCCGGCACATCCGGCCCCCAGGAGCCTGAGCCCACTCCTTGGCATGAGGGCGAGGAGGGCCATCTGTCCCGCCCCCTGTGGCCCCGGGGCCCCCACCTGACCCTGAAGACAAAAAGCCGGACCCTGGTGCCAAGCGGCAGCACCTCTCTGGGCTGTAGATGCCCTGGGTCCTGGGGCTGCGTGATTGGGAGGGCCCGGAGGTTCCAGCCCTGGGTCAAGCCTGGCAGGGACTGCTGACACCCGGGTAAGCCCACCCCTTCCTCATTGCCTGGAGAAGCCTGGACTGGGGTTCCTGTCTTGGCATGGCCTATCTAAGCAGAGGGTGTGGGGTGAAGCCCACAGCCCGCCCCGGAGCCTCCCTCAGGGTTGCCCCAAGCCTCCCAAGCCTCCCTGTCGCTGGCTCCAGCTCACCCCAGGCCCCCACTCCCCAGCCTGGAGCCACCCCAAAGGGCCCTTTCCAGACGCCCCCGAGCCCAGGGGCCATGACCCAGGCCGGTGGGCATGGTGGATTCAGGCTGTGACTGAGACGAAGCTGTGGGGTTCTCGGGGTCAGTGTCAGCCTTTCTGCTGGGTGGGCTTCAGAATGGGCCTGAGAGATGTCAGCCCTGGCAGCTCTGCAGACAGCGGAGAGGTGGGGGGCCCGCGATAGGCGGGGGAGCGCAGGGGCTGGGGCGGGCAGGCCCGGGGGAGGGCCGAGCCTCCACCAGCAACACACCCCTGGGGCCAACAACCTGCTCCTCCTGGGTGGGCTACATGGGGGTATGGCTGAGGGGGTAGGTGGGGTTTCAGGGCCCCCAGGCCCGAGCAGAGCCTTGGCACACCGGGGCCTTCCTCCAAGAGCTCAACCGGCCTCAGCTCTCCCCACTGAGAGGTCAGGGCACTGGCCTGCAGACCCTAGGCGTGTTGGCCGCTGAGACCCCGGCTGAGGCCGGCCCAGCACCCTTCCCAGCAGGCCTCCCTGCCAAAGACCAGAGGAGGCGCCTCAGATCCCAGGTGGCCCTGGAGCAGGGGAGGGGCTGCTGTGGGGTCCCTGTGCAAGTCGGCCAGCAGCCCCCTCAGTCTCCCCTCAAGGAAGTTCCCTGGGGACCCACTGGGCACAGATAGGCTGTGTGTACCTGGGGGTGTCAGTGGGTGTGCAAATCTGTGTGGCCTGTGTGGGTGCTGGTGTGCAAGCGTGTGTGTGCAAGCATGTGTGTGTGCATGCATGTGCGCGTGCATGCGTGTGTGTTTGCAAGCACGTGTGACCCAGCAGGGCTCCTGTGTGTACGTGGGCCCTGTGCGCCCAGGACTCCGGGTGTCCCCTGCCACGTGCCCGGCTGCCTCTGTGACTTACCCCGACGCCCCCGCAGCCTGAGGGGGAGACCCTGTGACTCAGCACCTGTGGGGGCGGGTGGGCCGGGGGTCAGAAGCTGGGGACAGGGGAGGCAGAGGGAAGCGGCACGAGGCTCCTGCCCTCAGGCCCTCCCGCCCCCAGGTGCCAGCTGCCATGGTGGCCAAGTGGCCACACACGTGTACCGTGTTAGAGCGCACATGTGTGCTGGCTCGTGTGCAAGAACCGCCTTCAGCCCCAGAGGGGTCCAGGAGCCATGAGGGCAGCAGGGTCTTGGGAAGGGGGGCTTCACCGAGATCTGAGGAAGGAGAGGCGTTGAGGGCCGCGGGGAGGTGGGGGAGCCGCCCTGAGGCGGGGTCCCTCGGCAGGGTGGGTGAGCCCGGTGGACTTTGGGTCCAGAGTTGGGTGGGGGTCTCCGGGTCCTCCCGGAGGACAGAGAGGGGAGACGACCGGGTCCCTGATGGCTCAGGAAGCAGAAGGCCGGTCAGACCCAAGGAGGACCCTCCCAGGTGCCCGGGTACCCCCCTGCCCCGCACAGCAAGGCCCCTTGGTCCACAGCAGCCCTCAGCTGAGTGCCAGGGGAGCCCATCCCGTCCTGGTGTGACCTTCCTGGGCCTGGGGCGGGGGCGCTGGCGTGCCTGGGAACTCGGAGCGGGCTCCGCAGGACTCCCCACACAGGCCGCTCGGTCCCATCCTTGTCGTGCGTGGTTGGCTGCACTGTCTGCTGGGCGCCTGACCCCGTGCCTGACTGCAGCCGGCAGCCCCTGGCACTAATGCCCAGATGAGCTGTTGGCGCCCGGAGCTGGGGGCCACGAGATGGGTGTGTGCAGGCTCTGGGGGCAGGGGGACAGGCAGCCATCCCGGGGCTGCGGCCACAGCCCTGCTGTGGCAGCGCCTCCAAGACCCCAGCCCAGAGGTCCGCTGACACTGCAGCCAGAAGTCTGGGTTCCCTGCCAGGGGTGGCCCTGCTTCGCTTCCTGGCTCTGCTGGGCAAGAAGGAGCTGCGGTGGGAGGGCCCCAGGGCCGATGGTCTATCGGGTGCAGGGTGCAGGAAGCAGGGCCTGGTCACTCGGTGTGCATGGCTGGGTGAGTGGGCGGGGGCCTCTCTGCAGTGCTCCCTTCCCTGGGGACACTGGGGCTCCAAGAGGAGGAGTCCCAGCACGGTGGTGTGGGTCTTGGGGAGGGGCAGGGTGGGGGACTTGTGGGGCTGGCCCATTCCCTTGGTGCCATGTCAGTCTCCGCCCAGACAGCCCACTCTGCCCGCCCTTAGGTGTCCCTTACCGTCCAAGGTAAGGTGCAGCAGCTGCGCTTTGCTAGAGTTGCCGTGAAGAGATATCCCACAACCAAGGTAAGAGAAACCCAAATAAGAGGGTAGGTATTGCGAGAGGGAATCAGAGGGCAGACACACTGAAATCATAATCGCAGGAAACTAGTTGATCTGATCATATGGACCACAGCCCTGTCTAACTCAATGAAACTAAGCCATGCCGTGTGGGGGCACCCAAGACGGATGGGTTATGGTAGAGAGGTCTGACAGCATGTGGTCCACTGGAGAAGGGAATGGCAAACCACTTCAGTATACTTGCCTTGAGAACCCCACGAACAGTATCAAAAGGCAAAATGATAGGATACTTACTGAATGAGAAATTCCCCAGGTCGGTAGGTGCCCAGTATGCTGCTGGAGATCAGTGGAGAAATAACTCCAGAAAGAATGAAGGGATGGAGCCAAAGCAAAACCAATGCCCAGTTGTGGATGTGACTGGTGATAGAAGCAAGGTCCGGTGCTGTAAAGAGCAATATTGCATAGGAACCTGGAATGTTAGGTCCATGAATCAAGGCAGATTGGAAGTGGTCAAACAGGAGCTGGCAAGAGTGAACATAAACATTCTAGGAATCAGTGAATTAAAATGGACTGGAATGGGTGAATTTAACTCAGATGACCATTATATCTACTACTGTGGTCAGGAATCCCTTAGAAGAAATGGAGTAGCCATCATGGTCAACAAAAGAGTCCGAAATGCAGTACTTGGATGCAGTCTTAAAAATGACAGAATGATTTCTGTTCGTTTCCAAGGCAAACCATTCAATATTACAGTAATCCAGGCCTATGCCCCAACCAGTAACGCTGAAGAAGCCAAAGTTTAACAGTTCTATGAAGACCTACAAGACCTTTTAGAACTAACACCCAAAAAAGATGTCCTTTTCATTATAGGGGACTGGAATGCAAAAGTAGGAAGTCAAGAAACACCTGGAGTAACAGGCAAATTTGGCCTTGGAGCACGGAATGAAGCAGGGCAAAGGCTAATAGAGTTTTGTCAAGAGAATGCACTGGTCATAGCAAACACCCTCTTCCAACAACACAAGAGAAGACTCTACACATGGACATCACCAGATAGTCAACACCGAAATCAGATTGATTATATTCTTTGCAGCCAAAGATGGAGAAGCTCTATACAGTTAGCAAAAAACAAGACCAGGAGCTGACTGTGGCTCAGATCATGAACTCCTTATTGCCAAATTCAGACTGAAATTGAAGAAAGTAGGGAAAACCACTAGACCATTTAGATATGACCTAAATCAAATCCCTTATGATTATACAGTGCAAGTGAGAAATAGATTTAAGGGTCTAGAGCTGATGGATAGAGTGCCTGATGAACTCTGGACGGAGGTTCGTGACATTGTACAGGAGACAGGGACCAAGACCATCCCCATGGAAAAGAAATGCAAAAAAGCAAAATGGCTGTCTGAGGAGGCCTCACAAATAACTGTGAAAAGAAGAGAAGCGAAAAGCAAAGGAGAAAGGGAAAGATATAAGCATCTGAATGCAGAGTTCCAAAGAATAGCAAGGAGAGATAAGAAAGCCTTCCTCAGTGATCAATGCAAAGAAATAGAGGAAAACAACAGACTAGGAAAAACAAGAGATCTCTTCAAGAAAATCAGAGATACCAAGGGAACATTTCATGCAAAGATGGGCTCGATAAGGGACAGAAATGGTATGGACCTAACAGAAGCAGAAGATATTAAGAAGAGGTAGCAAGAATACACAGAAGAATTGCACAAAAAAAGATCTTCACGACCAAGATAATCACGATGGCGTGATCACTGACCTAGGGCCAGACATCTTGGAATGTGAAGTCAAGTGGGCCTTAGAAAGCATCACTACGAACAAAGCTAGTGGAGGTGATGGAATTCCAGTTGAGCTATTTCGAATCCTGAAAGATGATGCTGTGAAAGTGCTGCACTCAATATGCCAGCAAATTTGGAAAACTCAGCAGTGGCCACAGGACTGGAAAAGGTCAGTCTTCATTCCAATCCCAAAGAAAGGCAATGCCAAAGAATGCTCAAATTACCACACAATTGCAGTCATCTCACACGCTAGTAAAGTCATGCTCAAAATTCTCCAAGCCAGGCTTCAGCAATATGTGAACCGTGAACTTCCAGATGTTCAAGCAGGTTTTAGAAAAGGCAGAGGCACCAGAGATCAAATTGCCAACATCTGCTGGATCATGGAGAAAGCAAGAGAGTTCCAGAAAAACATCTATTTCTTCTTCATTGACTATGCCAAAGCCTTTGACTGTGTGGATCACAATAAACTGTGGAACATTCTGAAAGAGATGGGAATACCAGACCACCTGACCTGCCTCTTGAGAAACCTGTATGCAGGTCAGGAAGCAACAGTTAGAACCGGACATGGAACAACAGCCTGGTTCCAAATAGGAAAAGGAGTACGTCAAGGTTGTATATTGTCACCCTGCTTATTTACTTTATATGCAGAGTACATCATGAGGAACGCTGGGCTGGAAGAAGCACAAGCTGGAATCAAGATAGCCGGGAGAAATATCAATAACCTCAGATATGCAGATGACACCACCCTTATGGCAGAAAGTGAAGAGGAACTGAAAAGCCTCTTGATGAAAGTGAAAGAGGAGAGTGAAAAATTTGGCTTGAAGCTCAACATTCAGAAAACAAAGATTATGGTGTCTGGTCCCATTACTTCATGGGAAATAGATGGGGAAACAAGGGAAACAGTGTCAGACTTTATTGTTTTGGGCTCCAAAATCACTGAGGATGCTGATTGCGGCCAGGAAATTAAAAGACGCTTACTCCTTGGAAGGAAAGTTATGACCAACCTAGATAGTATATTAAAAAGCAGAGACATTACTTTGCCAACAAAGGTCCGGATAGTCAAGGCTATGGTTTTTCCAGTGGTCATGTATGGATGTGAGAGTTGGACTGTGAAGAAAGCTGATCGCTGAAGAACTGATGCTTTTGAACTGTGGTGCTGGGACTCTTGAGAGTTCCTTGGATTGCAAGGAGATCCAACCAGTCCATTCTGGGGGAGATCAGTCCTGGGTGTTCATTGGAAGGACTGATGCTGAAGCTGAAACTGCAATACTTTGGCCACCTGATGCGAAGAGTTGACTCACTGGAAAAGACTCTGATGCTGGGAGAGGTTGGGGGCAGGAGGAGAAGGGGACGACAGAGAATGAAATGGTTGGTTGGCATCAACAACTTGATGGATGTGAGTTTGAGTGAACTCCGGGAGTTGGTGATGGACAGGGAGGCCTGGCGTGCTGTGATTCATGGGGTCGCAAAGAGTCGGACACGACTGAGCAACTGAACTGAACCGAACTGAACTGGGGTCCTCCGGGCGGTGCCTGCCTCCCGACGCCCCCACTCTCAGGCGTGCCCATCCAGGCCCACCCTGGCCCTGTGCCAACTCCAGGCCTTTCTCTGTTTGGCCACCAGGCTGTCCTGGCTAAGCGAGCAACCAGCCCTCTCCTGGAGCCACCTCCACCTAGGAGCCCACTTTCCTAGACAGCACCCCAGCCTCCCTTCGGTCCCCAAAGATGCAGGGGGTCCCCCTCCTCCCTCCAGGACTTGTGGGGGCGAAGGGGATGGGGAGTCCTCCACCGGGGGCCCTCGAGGCAGGTCCACGTCAGCCGTTTCCTTTCAGCCAGCTGCATTTTTAATAATAAGTCAAATCCCTCATGTTAAAAATATTCTGAGCCACTTTAAACATTTCTCATAGAGTGAAACGGAAATCTAATAAAATCTGTGAAAAGTATTTTTAAAACAGCTTTATCGAGGTATAATTTACATACCATGAAGTCCACCCACTTTCAGCGACTTCAATGAGCCGCCCACAGTTCAGCGATTTTTAGTAAAATTTCCGTGCAGCCGCCACCACAAAGTCCCAGTTTAGCAGGTGTGACGACCTCCTGTCCTCGTAAGCAGCCCCTCGTCCCCCAGCCCAGCCCCGGCAGCCATGCTGTTGCTTTCTGTCCTCATAGACTGGCCTTGTGTGGACATTCCACATAAACAGAATCTACACCTTGTAGTGTTTGCTGTCTGGCTGCTTTTCCCAAGCACACGCATTGTGAAGTTCATCCATGATGTAATGGGTCCATAGTTCATTCCCATAAAAATATTCCATGGCGATGGTAGTGTTCTTCAGTCGTGTCCAACTCTGAGACCCCATGAACCGCAGCACTCCAGGCCTCCCTGTCCATCACCAGCTCCCAGAGCTTGCTCAGACTCATGTCCATCGAGTCAGTGGCATCAACCACCTCATCCTCTGTCGTCCCACTTCTCCTCCTGCCTTCAATCTTTCCCAGCATCAAGGTCTTTTCCATTGAGTCAGCTCTTCGCATAGGTGGCCAAAGTATTGGAGCTTCAGCATCAGTCACTCCAATATTCAGGACTGATTTCCCTTAGGATGGACTGTTTGGCTCTCCTTGCAGTCCAAGGGACTCTCTAGAGTCTTCTCCAGCACCACAGTTTGACAGCATCAGTTCTTTGGCGCTGGGTCTTCTTCCTGGTCCACTCTCGCGTCTGTACGTGACTACTGGAAACATTCCATTGTTGGGAGCCAGTTTGCTTGCCCACTCACTAGTTGATGGATATTTGGGTTGCTTTCCCCCTACAGTTTAGCTCTTATGAATGAGGTTGTTATGAACATGCGTGGACATGTCTCCATGTGTGCAGACATCGTCATTTCCCTTAGGTAGACAATTCAGACTGGGGCTGCTGGCTCATGTGTAACTTTTGAAGAGATTGGATCCACATTTTGTGTCCACACTGACAATATGTGAGGTTTCCAATGTCCCCAGAACCTTGTTAACGCTTATTATCATCTTTCATTTTGATTGCCGTCCTAGTGGGTGTGACACTGTTTTGCATTTGGTTTCAATCTGAAGTTTCCTAATAACTAATGATGTTGAGCATCTTCTCACATTTGATTAGACATTTCACCAAAGAAGATACCTAGCTCCACTCCTCCTTCTTTGGTGAAATGTCTAATCAAACACCCGGCCTGTTTTTCACTTGGGCTGCTTTTCTCACTGTTCTTTAAAATTTTATATGTTTGTGAAGTAGGTGAAAGTCACTCAGTCGTGTCCAATTCTTTTCGACCCCAGGGACTATACAGTCCGTAGAATTTTTCAGGCCAGAATATTGGAGTGGGTAGCCTTTCCCTTCTGGGGACCTTCCCAACCCAGGGACGAGCCCAGATCGCCAGCATTGTAAGCAGATTCTTTACCAGCTGAGCCACAGGGAAGCCCATATGTTTGTAAATTGTGGTAAAATACACAGAACAGTGTTAAGTGTATGATTGTCTTATTGTGAGTTGTGAGTGTTCTTTATATAAATATACAGACAATTTTAAGTGTGTGTGTGTCTTGTTCTGAGTGCTCTTTAACACGCATGGCTTGTGGACGCGTACCCCAGTTCCCATCGTCTTCCTGCTGGTGTTTGAAACACAGAACATTTACTTTGGACCAAGCCCGATCTGCGGAACAATATGCATCACTCAGGGGCCCAGAGATTTTCTCCGACTTTTTAAGGGTTTGTAGCGTTAGCTCTTTCATTTAGGGTTAGGGTTCATTAAGCTAATTTTTGGGTATTGTGTGAGGTAAGGGTCCAAACTCCTCTGTCAGCATGTGGATATCCGCTCATCATGGCACCATTTATTGAAAAACTATCCTTTCCCCACTGAAAACTGTGGAACCTTTGCCACAAATCATCTGATTGTGAATCTCTGGGCTTATTTCTGGACTTTCAATCCTGCTCCATTGACCTGTGTCAGTCCTTACCCCAAAACACGCTGTCTTTACTGCTGTAGCTTTATTGTAAGTTTTACAACCAGAAACTGTAAACTCTCCAACCTTGTTCCTTTAAAAGATTGTTTTGGCTATTTTGTGTCCTTTACATTTGCATGCACTTTTATGGTCAGATTATTAATCTCTGGGCCCTTTAAATCTGCTCACATTTTGATAGGGATTGGATGTGTAAGTGCACAGTCGCTCCGTCTTGTCTGACTCTTTTGTGACCCCAGGGACTGTGGCCCACCAGCCCATGTCTCTGTCCATGGGATTTCCCAGGCAAGAATCCTGGAGTGGGTTGTCACGCCCTCCTCTGGGGGATCTTCCCGACCCAGGGGCTGAACCCACATCTCCTGCATTGGCAGACAGATTCTTTACCACTAGCACCACCTGGGAAGCCCAGGGATTGCATTCAATCTGTTAATCCATTTGGGGAGTATTGGTATTTTATCAACATTGAGTCTTCCCCCACAAATTCTGGGAGACAGTGAAGGACAGGGAAGGCTGGCGTGCTGCAATTCATGAGATCACAAAGAGTCAGACGTGACTTTGCGACTGAACAGCCACCCCCGTGAACACTGTCTCCCTGCTTTTCTAGATCTCTTTAATCTCTCTTAGAAATGCAATGAGATTTACGTGTACAAGTCTTGCCTCCTTTTGTTAAACTTACTCCTATCCATTTCATTTTTTTTTCAGTGCTATTGTAAATGAAATCGTTTTCTCAGTTTCCTCTTTGGCTTGTTCATTGCTAACCCGTGGAAATGCGGCTGGATTTTGCATGTTGATTTTGGGGGCTGGAACCTTGCTGAACTCACTCATTAATTAGGAGCTTCTTCCTCTATGACCTCTTGCCATTTGGCCCCAAATGCATCACAAATGCAGAAATGGATGGTTTCTGGTGGAGGAAAAGGGAACCTTCAGGTAAGTGGAAAGTACCAGGAAAATAATGGAGAGGAAGACATTTAGGGAAATGACACCAGAAGCTTTAAAGTCTTGAACTCCTGCTCTTGCCACTAGCCCGAGTGTGCGTGCATCTGACGCTAATTAACGTACAAAATGACTGGAAAACTGATCTGACCGGCAGACCTCCACCCAGGTCTCAGACGAAGCACGAGGCATGCACACGGGCACAGACCTGATTAGAGCAGCGAACACTGAATATCCCTGCACAGTGGCACCAGAGCCCACAGGGACCCAGCACTCTCCATGGGCAGGGGGAGACCCGTAACACTCAGATGCCGGGGATAGAAGCCGAAGTCACCTGGTGTCCACAGAATATAAAATCCCAACTCACAGAAGAAAGGACAAGAGACAGAGACGATGGGCGGCCTCGGAGAGTTTGGATTGTCTGACCGGGACTCTAAACCAGCTTTTAACCAGAAACTGCAAACAGCCTTGACAAAATATTCACAGGACGACTTAGCAAAGAAATAGATACAAAGAAGCAAACAGAAATTTTGGAACTGAAACATTCTATAAGTGAGACAAAACGAAACTTACTGGGTGGTTTAGCTAGCAGCATGGAGATGACAGAGGAAGGAATCATTGAATTTGATACATCAGTAGAAATTAGTCTAAGAAACAGTCAGAGATGTTAACAAAGGAACAGTCTCAGGGACCCATGGGGCCGTGACAGACGGGCTGGATTTGTGCTTCTGGAGTTCCTGAAGAAAGGAGAGAGACTGCGGGGCTGGAAAAACATGCTGAGGAAATGATAACAGAACACTAAAGAAGAAATGGGTTTCCCTGATGGCTCGGTGGGAAAGAATCCACCTGCGGATGCAGAAGACGCGGGTTGGATCCCTGGGTTGGGAAGAGCCCCCGAAGAAGGAAAAGGCAGAATTCCATCTACAGAGGGCTGCAGTCCATGAGGTCGCAGAGCTGGGCATGACTGAGCGACTAAACAACAGCAGCAGGGAAGAAATACTGACAATGCCAAGTGCTGGCGAGGATGCGAGGCAGCTGGAGCACTGGGCGCTGCTGCTGGGAGGCGGGGCCGGGGCCCAGCGCTGCCTCAGTTTCTCAGGCAGGCAGCTGTACACTCCCTGCCAGACACAGCAACCCTGCCCAGGCATTTCACCCGGAGAAACGGAGCCGTGTGCTCACACGGAAACCTGTACACGGGTGTGGCTGGAGGTTTTATTCATAACAGCTGAAAAAGACCCAGACACCTTTCAGTGGGTGAACTGTGGTGATCTACGCCATGGAATACGGCTGCATCACAAAAGAAGCGAACTGCTGACTCCAGCAACCTCCCAGACGAATCTCAAAGGCGTTACAGAGTCAGAGAGACCAGGCCCAGTTATCTTCTGCCTGAGTCCATCCATGGAGAACATCATACCATCACGGAGAACATCAGTGGTTGCCAGGGCTTACGGGTGGAGAGAAGTGTGCCCCAAAGTTAAGGCAGGGGCAATTTGGCGGTGAGGTAACTGTGTGTATCCTGTGACAGTGACAGCTATCCAAATGTGTTAAAATTTAGAAAACTGTACACCAAAATCAAAAAAGTCAATTTTTAATTGGGGGGGGAGGATAAATAACATTTCGAGGAACACCTGAAGCGAAAACATTGAAAATGAACTATACTCCAATATAAAATAAAAATTAAATCAAAACGTCAGTTTTACCATTTAATAACTAAAGTGAGACATACAAGATATTTTTCAAACATGTGTTTCAGGCAGCGGTTACGCGCGCAGGGGCTTTCTCCTTGGCACGCGTTCTCCCGCGGGCGAGGGCACCGCGGCGCGCTCAGGCCTCGGGACGCACAGCCTGGGGCGCGCCTGGGAGCTGATCGCGTGTCTTGCGGTGCCTCCCGGGAGGGTCAGAACCGTGACAGGCACTTGCAGCCCAAGGCGAGGGAGGCGTCCTCACACACGCTCCGCTCAGGAAAAGTCAACGCCCTGCGGGAGCGGCGGAAGACTCGGGCCCTGGACCCCGGCCGGGCTCGCCGCAGAGGCGCCGCGAGACTCCGCAGACCCTCCTGAGCCCCCCATCCCCCGCCCCGCCCGGCTCCCGGAGGCCTCGCGGCCCTTTCCCCTCGCCTTCCAGGACCGGCCAAGCCCCAGCCTCCTCCCGAAGGCCCGCTCCGCAGCTGCCGCCCTCCCCACCTGCTCCCCGGCAGGCCGCCAGCGCCCCCCAGCCCCCGGCGGGAACCAGAACTTGAGGTTGGGGGTATCAGTGGCGGCCGGCTCTGCCCCCAACCCCTGGTCCGCCCCGCGGCTGAGCCCCAGACGCTCCTGGGGCTCGAGGGCTGGGAGCGCCGTGGGCGCCCGCGCAGTTCGGAGCTGCAGGGGCCGCTCGCCCAAGGCGCCAGGTGCCACTTCCCGTTGGAGAGGCAGGTGAGCCCACCCGGTGAGCTGCATCACCCCCAGCGCCTCTTTCCCAACCGCTGGGCACACGCCCTCCCCGGGGGTCACGGATGCGCACATGCCCTAGGGCCAGACGAGCCCCCAATGTCCCTACCCCACAGCAGTCGTCGAGTCCCTGGCGTCTCCCAGGTCCCACCTCCCCTCAGTCCGCGTTCGCTGGATGGTCCTCGCACCTCGCAGCCCGCCGCGCGCCCCCAGCCCCTTCCCGCACACCCCGCGCCCAGACGCTGCATCCTCTGGCGTGGGGTGCTGAGCCTGGAGCCCACTCCCCAGTAGGGCCTGTGTTCACCACCCTGTGTCCTGTCCCGAGGCTGTGTCGGTGGCGCCCAAGGAAGCGTGGAAAAATATGTTTAAACGTGCAAATGAAGAGTTTTAGGGAAAAAAGGGTCAGTGGTCTCAACGTAATAAGCAGCCATTTTAAAAGAATTAAAATCATCAAAATCTTACTGGAAGCTGTACTCATGAAGGTTCTTCAGGAACAACCGCCCTTCGCGTTCTGACCGGAAGGGGGGAAGGGGGCGCCTGTTGCTGGGGGCAGGCGGGGTGGGTGTGTGCCTGCCTCCAGAGATGCCCCCGAGCCGTGGGCACTGCTGTCCAGGGCCCCTGCTGCCAGGACCCAGCGCCCAGCCCTGCCTGCCCAGCCGCCTCCCTTCCCTCTGGCGACTCCAGCTAGACACCCAAACCCTGGCCTCAGCTTGACCTCCGGGGGCAGAGAGCAAGCAAGGACAAGCTGCTCCACGCTCCTCACTGCAGAACCCAGCTCATGACAGCAGCCCGCTCCCGCGACACAAGTTAGGGTTCCTGCAAACTAGGACCCCCCTCAAACCCCAAGCACGTTGAATCCTAGCAACTTCGAGGTATTGCCCATTTCTTTGGTCATACTGGGGACCACCCTGCTCTAAATGGTACCCCCCCCCACCACACACACACACACACTTCCTGTTTGCTTTCTCGGCCTCCGTCTTCTCACACCGGGCACTCATACAAGTGATAGGTTCAGCTGTTGTGAGCTGTCTTCCCCACGCAGAGGTCAGCTCTGTTTGCCCGGGCTTTAGGGCTGAGAATCCTGACCTGGGGCCCCGCAGCTCAGGCCAGAGCAGACGTAGTCCGCAGCCCCAGGGCCGGTGTTGTGTGCTCCTACTGCTGGGACAGCGGACGCTCAGGAACTGCAGGAGGGACCAGGGGGTGAATGGATGAGGCACACCGACCTGGTTTACCTGTGAGCTCGGGGGGGGGCGGGGTACCCGTCACCCCTCGCCCTGGGGCCTGAGCGCATCGGTCCCCTCCTGCAGAGGTGTGGCGGGCTGGGGAGGAGGTCCTGCTGAAGGAGCGGCCTTTCACTGGCCACGACAGCGGGCCTGTTGGGCCACGGGGCTCCAGGTGCACGTGGAGGGCCCAGCTCAGAGCCCTGCACTGAGTGCCCCACCATGCGCGGGCAGCACATACTGGACAGCGGGGCAGCTGGGACCCTGGAGCACCCCTCCCCACCCCAGCCCTGTGGCCAGGCAGGTCCTTAGTCCTGGAGAGGAGGGCAGTCGTTCCCCTCGTCTGGGCTTCCGGTTCCCCCATGTGGGATGGCCAGGGCTGCTGAGAAGTCGTGGGGGAGCCTGCATCTGGTCAGTTCCCAGCACCCGCCCCCCAACCCACCTCCCCCACCCCCTCCAGGAGGTCAAGGATTCCTTCCGAGGGAGGCCCTGGGTCAGGGCCGCAGTCTCTGTGCACAGGCAGGGACCCCGAGATGGGCCAGGCGTGAGAAGCCAGAACTTGACGGGGAGGGGGCACTTGGGGCGGACAGGGGTCTCCAGAGGATGGCAGGTACTGGCATGAGCCCAGAGCACACCCCGCCGGGGGCCAGGCCTGGCCGAGGCGGGGGGACAGGACCCGGGGGCTGGGGGCACTACAGCCCCTCTCGAACCGCAGGCGGGGGTCCGGCTGCAGTCACGCCCTCCATCCCGCCTCAGGGGGGACATGCAGCCCCGTGGTCCCCCAGTCCCCACGAGGGCTCCCTGGCCCTGCCGGCCCCTTCCCTGTCCTCAAGGAAAGCGGCCAGCCAGGCAGACAAGTTTCTGAGCGAGGGGGCATATGGGCTCCGCTGACCCCTCTCGTCGGCGCGGGGCACCAGCTCCCACTAAGGGAGTGATGACGAGAAGTCCAGGGGCCTGTGTCCAGCTAACGAGGCACATCCCAAGCCGGGCCTGGAGGCAGGTGCGCATGCACAGACGCAGCCCAGGGTGGGCCCAGGGGCAGGGCCTGGCCCCCATGTGCCCCCGTGTGCCCTGTGTCAGGTGAAGGGGACTCCAGACAGCAGCCCGGCAGTCCTTGTGAGCTGGCAGGAGGTCCCGTGAGGGCAGGCCCAGCCGGCTGACTGCTGGGTGACCACTGCCTGGGACACAGGAATGGCGCTGCAGGGCCAAGGGCGCCCTGTGGCTCTTGAGCACAGGTGGCACACGGTGACCTCAGGGGGTGCGACGCGCCTGAGAATGGCTCGTCCTGGCAGGTGACCCCTGAGGTCAATGCAGGGGCCATCCCTCACCACACTGTCCTGGCTGGGGGCCTGGGGAGTGGAAGGTAGTCCGAGCTTTGGGGGCCTGCGTGCTGGTTGGGTGCTCGAATGCTTGGCGCTCAGGTTCTTAGCAGAGTCTTTGAAGGGTGGGGGCCGGTAAAGGCCTATTCTGGGCCCCAGGGGGCACCCAGGGTGTGGACCCCAGCCCGTGTGTGGGTGACCTGGCCCCCAGACTTGGTCAGCTCCAGGAAGGGTGGAGTCACACCCTGCACTCCAGAGAACCTCGTGCTCAGGGCCAGGGATGCTAGGTGGTCCAGAGGGAGCCTGCACCAGGCTGAGACGGGCGTGTCAGGGGCTAGGCCCTCTGGGAAAGGGGCTGCCCATGGAGCCGTTCTGTTGACCCCACTGAGGGTTCAGGAGGGACTGGAGGTCCTTCGTCTGACCCAAAGCCCCGGCATGGCCCAAGGGCCCGAGGAGCTGCAGGCCTTTGGAGACCTGAGAGGTCTGGGACCCCCAGTCTGGGGCCAGGTGAGGACCCCCAGTGCATGCCCTGAGGCCTAGCCTTTGCGATGGAGGCCTGGGGTGTCCAGACGTGAGCTGGCCGCTTGCCGCATCCCCGCAGTCGGACCTGGCACCCACGTCTTCTTGGTGAGACATTTGGCCTCAGGCTGCTGTCCCCTGGGTGGCAGCTGGGGAGAGAGGAATGAGGGGCTGGCTCAGGCAGCCTTGTGTGGGGGCGTAGACCCCCACCCCAACCATCTGGTGGCTCAGACGGTAAAGAGTCCACCTGCAATGCAGGAGACCCAGGTTCAATCCCTGGGTCAGGAAGATCCCCTGGAGAAGGGAATGACAGCCCACTCCAGTATCCTGGCCCGGAGAATCCCATGGACCGAGGAGCCTGGCAGGCTGCAGTCCACGGGGTCGCAAAGAGTCAGACACGACTGCGCGACTTAACACTTTCATGTTCACTTTTCACACATCCCCAGCCTACCTCCGACTATGAGGTGGAAAGAAAGAGAGGGAGATGAGACCCCGCCCTCTCAGGGCCCCCTGCCCATTCCTGCCAAGCCAGTGCCTGGTCAGCAGGCAAACGTCCATCTTCAGGGGAGTTTACCCTGACCCCAGGAGCAGTATCCTCCCAGGTTCCCCAACTCCAGCTGGGCTAAAGTGCTCTCCCTGTTCACAGGACCCTGGGACTCTCCAGCGTGGCACTGGAGCTCCAGTCATGGCCCCAGGCCACCCACCATGTCATCTGACTGGCAAATATTGGAGCCCCGGGCCAGATACAAGGCCCTTAGGAGTGACCATCGCCCCTTCGATCTGCTGGGGTGGGGAGGTGGGGGGTGTGGTGAGGTGGGGTGAGGGGAAAAGCGGATGCAGGCCCTGGAGCATTCGCCAGGAGAGGTGGGTGGGACCGGGGCGCCCTGGCATTGCTGAGACTCAGCTGCCCTCAGAGGCCATTCGAGACCTACCCAGTTGCCCATCAGTGGACGGGGTGGTGACAGCCTTGGACGCCCAGACACCCCTCTTTCTGTCTGCTTTTCAGCACCGGGAAAGGTTTGCCCTTGAAGGTGAGTGCCCTGCTCCTCACTCCCACTGCCCTCGTGTCACCCACTGGCCCCCTACCCCCGGTCCCCAGGCAGAAGTCACCCCCTGGGCCACACCCAGGCCCCATAGGTTTAGGGTTCCCTCTGCATCCTGCCAAGTCTGAGGTCCCAGACTCCTGGGTGGGCGACGGGTGGGCCGGGGACTTCGAGTTCCTGGGCAGTTGGAACCAGAGCCCGGGTCAAGGTGGTGGACACTCAGGGAGGAGGATGCAACACCCTTGACCTGGTGTGAGGCCCTGGAGGGGCCTTGATCATCCAAGTCAAGGCTCAGAAGCCTGGCCTGATGCTGAGGCGGTGGCCCCTCTGTTCCCCCCATCCTGACAGTGGGCGATGGGGCTGCTAGGGGCCAGTCTGGGCTCCGGCCTTTGGCCCCTGGCAGCCCCTGAGTGCCTGTTCTTCCATCCCCCGCCACCGCTGAGGCCTGGCCAGATCACTCACCACACTGGAGGTTGCAGAGCTCCTGGGGAGTGGAGAACTGGACGTCGGTCCTCCTGCCCTGCGGGCGGGGGCAGGGCAGAGAGAGCAGGTCAGCACAGCCTGCAACCCACCATGCAGGCCCCCTCATTCCCCAGAAGCACCACCTGGAGAGGCTGTGGGGCTGAAGGGACCCCCAGAGCAGCCCAGCGCCCTGGGCAGCTCCTGGGAGGTGGGCGGAGGCTGGGCAGGGCGGTACACCTACCTGGATGCAGGTGCTGGGTGCACAGGCCTCGTCCCCAGGAATGTCCACAAAGGCCACTGCAGGGTCCTCTGCAGAGTCACCCTAGCAAGGGAGGGTTTGGTCACAGGCAGTGGGGGCACAGACCAGGCTCCTCCAGGTCACCGTGGCGCTTGCCACCCTTCACCCTTGCTGGGACTAGCTCTGACTGCAGGAAAGTCGGGGGTCAGCCCCACCCCCAGGTCGCCAGGACGGTGTCCACCCAACCTGGCTCACAGAGGTCGCAGGGACAGGGGTAGCCTGGAGCAGTCGACGGCATGCGGGGGGCCACGTCTTCCCCTGCTGACACAGGCACACCTGGAAGCGGGCAGGGCTGGGCGAGAAGAAGGCCACCCGGAGGCGGCCCGGAGCGGGTGCGGGCTGGACGGTCATCTTCCAGGCTGTGGTGGGCAGGGGTGAGGCCCAGCACCCACCCTCCGCTGACCAACACCCTGTCGTCTCGCCTCCCTGACCGAGAGGTGTTTACACAAAGGGAAGGGCCGTCTTTGCTACGGTCACACTGTGAGGGCCCCTGACCAGCCTCCTGCCTGCCCCTTGGAGGGCCTGCTGCTGAGGGACCCCCTGGAGGGCCCTGCCCCCTTGTTGGGGCCCTGCCCCTCAGAGACCCCCTCCCCCCTTTAAGGGACCCGCCCTCTGGAGTCGGGGAGGGCCCTGCCCCTTGGAGGCCCCCTTCCCCAGGCAGCCCTGTCCCCTGGAGGGCTCACCTGGGAAGCGCGGCTGCTTGAAAGGGCACCTCACTTGGAAACCCAGGCTCGTGGAGAACTGCCAGGAGGCCGAGGGACAGGGTGTGGTTGTGTGCGCAGCGACAGGCAGGCCTCCTTCATGGCCCTCTGGGACTGGTTACAACCCCCGCCCCCCACTGTTGGCCCAGGATGGGTTGGAGGGGCTGCTAGGTGGCTGGACCCTGGGGCTGGGCAAGGCAAAGGGAGACATTTGGCTATGGGTCCCCTGCCCCAATGCCGTGGGTCCCTTGTCTGGCTCCTCATATCCCTGCGCAAGCCCCGGGAGGGCAGGAGGGCATGAGTGGTCCAGCCCACTCACCTTCAGGCAGAGCTGGGGCTGTGTGTCCACAAGCGGGTACTGCACCTGGGGGGAGCTCACATCAGGGCCCTGGCCGTCCATCCCCGCCCCCATCCCTGCCTGGGGGACACTTACCCTGCCGCGGGCCGGCCGGCCTGAGTGCTTCAGCTCGAGGCAGTGGGTCCCTGGCCCTGGCCACCAGCACAGACTCACACGGCCTCTCATGGGGCAAATGGGCTCCCAGCTCAGCGCCTGGTTCTCCGGGTGGTAGTGGATGGCGTCCCAGAGGCTCTCTGTATCTGCAGGGACCCTCCCCCAGGTCTGGAGTCAGAGGGACGCTGTCCCAGCTGCTGACAGGCCACGGGACCCAGCACCTCCTCAGTGACGGGCAGGCCGTGTCCCAGGCAGGCGTCTTCTCCCATGGCTCTAGGCCTAGGCCCCACCCAGTCTGCTCATGTGCCAGGTGGATGTGCACCCCGCATCCTTGGGGAGGACCCCCCGCGGCCTTGGCTCGCCAGGTGGCCAGGCCATGGCGCCCGCGTCTGCTTGTGCGCTGGCTGACGTGGACAATTGCATCCATGCAGGGCTTCCACCACCTGGAGGGCTTGCCCAGAACGCAGCTCTGACTGCCTACTGCCCGAAGCCATCTCAGGCGCTGAGGCTGGGCCTGCCCGCTACTCTCAGCCCACCTTGAGTCAGCCCCGCGCTGGACCAGGAGCCCCCACTCTTGGGGACCCCCGACTCATCATCTCCCACCCCACCCTCCTCGCTCTCCCGGGCACCGCAGGGCACTCACCGTCTTTGAAGGGGCAGGTCTGGATTCGCACCGCATCAGGGGTCGCCGACCAGACCTGCGGAAGGGGCTGGGGTCAGCACAGGGTCGGCCCATCCTCTTGTCCAGCCTCGGGTGTCAAGGCCGCACCCTTACTGACCTCAAGGCACAGGCACAGCAACTCTTGGCTGTAGGGTAGAGAGACCCTCCGGGAGACACTGTTCCCCGTTACCTGCATCGGAGAGAAGGCCCGTGGGCGGGGCCTGGTGGGCGGGGCGACAGGGGAGGACAGGGTGGGCGGGGCCTGGTGGGCGGGGCTGGGGCTCACCCGCACTGGGGTGCCGGCGTCCTTGCAGGTGAACCGCTTCAGACAGAGCCGCACATAGTAGTCAAGGCCCCCCGACTCTGGCACCTGCACTAGAATGACCTTGCGGCTGCGGTCCACCCAGTAGGAGAGCTTCTCAGCTGTAGGAGGGCAGGAGGAGGGGTCACGCTGGGGCCAGAGGTCACCAGGCACAGGGCTCCAGCTGTCCTGACAGCCTGCATGTGGTGACTCCTGCCAGACCCAGGCATCTTGGAAGTTGCCTGCCTGAGGACCCATCGTGAGTTCCCACGTGAGGAGGGCAGAAGAGCCCGGTAGGAGGCTTGTGGGTGCCCACCACCACCCAAGGGTCTTCCCAGGGGCAGCGGGGCCGGGGTCCCACCTGGGGAGGGACCTCACCGAAGCAGTCAGGCACATTCCTCCCCACGTCCTGGTCTCTGCAGTCTGCGAATGACAGGGGCAGTGTTGGGCCCAACCCACTCTGCCCCAGGGGCCGCCTCTAGCGGGGCCTCTGTGGGTGTGGTTTCCAGAAGCCCACCCCTCCAGGGAGATGGCAACCCAGAATTAAGCAAATGCACTTGCTGGGACTTGTCCCGCATGGCCTACCCGCTGCTTGGGTGAGTCCTGCCCCAGGGCAGTCTCTGGAGGCTGGAGGGCAGTGCCCATGCCAGCTCCCTGGTCCCTACCTTCCATGTGGTGTTGCTGGCCCAGCTGGACCCCGCAGAAGTGGGGGACAGTCCTCAGGGTGACGTAGAGGGTCTGGGCCACGCCCACCTCGAAGCAGTCAAAGTGTACCTGGAGCTAGGCAGGGACGGGGTGAGCTGTGGAGCTGGATGTCAACCCCCCACCCCCGGCCAGGCCAGCTCCACCTCGCACAGCTGGAACCCAGAGCCTAGGGTAGGGGAGGAGGGGCGTCCTGTCCATGGGCTGGGATGGGCTGTGGAGCGAGGAGTGCAGCAAGAACTGGCCAGGGTTCAGCTGTGCTGCCAGGCACAGGCTTGGGGCTGGACCGGCAGGTCGGGGTCAGACACTGGCCTCACCTGCCGTCCTGCCTGCCGGCGGGAGGCCCTAGGAACCCGCACAGTCTGGCACTGCG
Organism: Moschus berezovskii; assembly: GCF_049115385.1. Taxonomy (NCBI): domain Eukaryota; kingdom Metazoa; phylum Chordata; class Mammalia; order Artiodactyla; family Moschidae; genus Moschus; species Moschus berezovskii. The sequence continues at coordinate 123,176,036 of NC_142465.1, forward strand.
TCTCCTGGGTGTCCAGGCTTGTGGAGCAGACCTCCAGGCCCTTCAGGCTCTCTATGGAGAGAGGGCCCGCGGGCTGTCAGACCGTGCTGTCCCCTGAGAAGGCAGTGAGCAGGGTCTCTCTGCCCCACCGCAACCTGCCCTCAGGTTGTCATGGGGAGAAAAGGAGCCCCGAGCCCCCCCACGACCCAGGAGTGACCCTGACACAGTCACCGTGCAGCACGAGGGAGGCATTGGTGCGCAGAAGCAGGGAGCAGCCGTCGGGCGGGGAACACTTCATGGCGGAGGAGAGCGCCAGGGCCCCCAGGAGGGACCTGGGCATGGACGCAGGGGGCTGCCGGCAGAAGCTGTTGAAAATATTTCCTGTTGGGGGAGAGGGAGGCTGAGTGCCAGGGCTGCTGGTGCCTGGGCTATTCCCTGTGGGTGGCCGGGTTCGGAGGGGCTCTGGGGCTGCACAGAATGGGGAGGTCCTCCCTACTTGCCCCAGTGCCATCAAACGGCCAGGCCCTGGAAGAGTGGTGGGCCCATCTGAGCCATGTGCGGAGCTGTCTGCTGGGCCCAGGAGTGGGGCCCCCGCCTGGCCAGCAAAGGGGCAGAGGAGGCCCCCCCAAGGCGTGCCGGCTGGCCCCATGGGTTCCAAGGATGAGCAGCAGCACAGGTCTGCGGGGGGCACCCGGGCCTGAGCCCAAGGTCACTGCCGCCTGAAGCCCTGTCTGCAGGCAGGCGGCAGCACCGCACAGATGGCTTGGCCCCAATGGCCTCGCTCAGGGCCCTGGAAGCCGGGGCCGGACCGAGCGCCATGCAGGCAGCTGGGGTCTTGCTTTCAGGCTCCGGGGGTGAGCGGTATTTTTGGTCTTGGCTCTGCCCGATCTTCAGGCAGACGCTTCAAGGTCAATGGGGTTAGTTCCACAGGTGCCACCCTGCCCCGGAGAGCCCTGCATCCCACCGAGCTGGCAGTCCAGGTTCCCTCCAGCACTCAGGGCCTGGCCTTCCGGCCAGATGATGTGTCAGACGGTGTGTGCGCTCAGCAGTGTCCAGGCCGCAGGCACACCCCAGGCAGCATGGCAGGAAGACCCGCCCTCAGGCTGATAGTCAAGGGGAAGCAAAGGATGAAGGTGTCAAGGCCCTTCCTGCGCTTCACGGGGAGGGGGACATGGGGACCAGGGTGATTGGTTGAATGTACGAGGGTGGGGGAAGGGCAGAAGGCGCACCCAAGGCCGTCTCCCCCGGCGGCACGAGGAGCGGGAGTGAGGGGTCCCCGTGGCCATGGTGGCTGGGCCCCCAGACCTTGGAGAAGGGGGCCGAGGCGCCACTGCTGAGACCCAGACAGAAGAGCTGGCCCATTGCTCAGTGGAGCCCCGACCTGACCAGATCAGATGTGACTCAAAGAGGCAGCAGAAACTGTGAGGTCTGAAATGTTCCTGGGAAAGAAACCAGAGCTGTGGACCTCGCTGAGGTCAAGATGGAGGTGAAGGTGGAGTCACGGAGCTCAGCCTGAACAGCAGGCGAAGTGCGGTCTCAAGACTCTGGGTGTGAGGAAGCGTAGGCGGTGATGCCCATGGAGGGGGCAACCCGGGAGCCTCACGGTGCCTGCTGTCCCGAGAGCATTGCCGGGTGGCGGGGATGGGGGGAACGGTGTTCAGGGCGCCTGGTGCCTCCCCGAGAGAAGTGGGGCAGATCCAGGCAGAGGCAAACGGCCGGAAGTGGCCAGAGTCTGCAGGACGAGCACGGGAGGACCGTGATGCAGAGGGCGGGCTGAGTGTTCGGCAGAGCGGGGTGCGAGCATGGGCTGAGGAGCTGCAGGAAGAGGAGAAGCCGGAAGGGCTCTGGGGACAGAGTCTCGTCAGCCTGTGGGTCTGGGTGGTCCCTGCCCCCCCCAGACCGCAGACCCTGGGCCTCATAACTAAGGGTGGTCCCTGCCCCCCCAGACCACAGACCCTGGACCTCATAACTAAGGGTGGTCCCTGCCCCCCCAGACCGCAGACCCTGGGCCTCATAACTAAGGGTGGTCCCTGCCCCCCCAGACCGCAGACCCTGGGCCTCATAACTGGCCATGGGTGGAGCACTGCTCTGATCTCGCCTAACAGATCTTCAAAGAAAGACCCCAGAAGGATTAACCTGTTTCCAAGGAACTTGACTGTATTCCAGAAAAGACTCAAGAATATTTGTGAGGATAAAAGTATTTATCCAGTGTGTGTGTGTGTGTGTGTGTGTGTGCGCTCAGTCACACAGTATCCGCCTCTTTGCGATCCTGTGGACTCCAGGCGAGAACACTGGAGTGGGGTGCCACTTCCTCCTCCAGGGGATCTTCCTGCTCGAGGAACTGAACCCCTGTCTCTTGTATCTCCTGCACTGGCAGGCAGGTCCTTTACCACTGAGCCATCCGTGAAGCCAGGCAAAAATCACAGTTTACCATGTAATGAAAAATTACAAGTTATGCAAAGAATCAGGAAAACATAACCTGAATGAGGAAAAAAATCAATTAATTAAAACTGACACAGGTATTAGAATTAGTAGACAAGAATATTAAAGCGATTATTATAACTGTATTTTACGTGCTCAAAAGTTAATTGCAGACATGAAAGATTCTTTTTTCAAAAGAAAGTCCAACTTATAGGGATGAAAACTACAATGTCTGAGATGAAAAATACATTAGTTAGATTAATAACAGATTAGCCATTGGGGGAAAAAAAAGATTGGAGAACTTGACACAGCAATAGAAAACACCCTAAAGTGGCTGGAGAGGGATGGTGGTGGTGATGCTGGAGGTGGAGGTGATGGTGGTGGTGGTGATGGGGTGACGATGTACTGATGGTGGTGGGGGTGATGGTGGCGGTGATAAAGGCGAGGAAGTAAAACAGCAGCACTTTGGGGAGCTGCAGGACAACTTCAGGTGACCTAATGTATGTGTAGTTAAGAGTCCTGGAAGGAATAAGGGAATGGAAAAACACCTTAAAAAAGAATAGAAAATTTTCAAGCTTGGTGAGAACTATACACTCACAGATCCAAGAAGCCCGAAGAATGATAAGAAACATGAAGAAATTACAAGCACACCGCGGTCAGTTTGCTCAAAGCCAGAGTAAAGAGAAGACTGTAAAGCTGCCAGAGGAAAAGACACGTGAGGCGCAGCGGAGCCAAGGCAAGGGGGAGGCAGGCTTCTTGCGGGGAGCCGTGCGGGCGAGCCGGCAACAGGGAGAGACTCCCCGGGACCGAGACAAAGCCCCAGCCTAGCAGCCCGCCCCCACCCAGGCCTGCGCGCCTGACTTTCGGTGCGCACGCTGCGAGTCCAGCGGAGAATGCACAGTCCTTCCAGCAGATGGCGCTCAGCTCTGTGTCCGCTGGGAAACAATGGGCTCTGGATCACAGCTCTCACAGAGTGCAAAGTTTACCCCAGATGGACTATCAGACTCAATGTAAAACCTAAACCACCAAAGTCTCAACAAGAAACCTACTTTTAAAAATCTCTCTGACCTTCAGTTCAGTTCAGTTCAGTCGCTCAGTCACATTCAGACTTCAGACTCTCTGCCACCCAATGAACCGCAGCACGCCAGGCCTCCCCGTTCATCACCAACTCCCGGAGTCCACCCAAACCCATGTCCATTGAGTTGCTGATGCCATACAAACATCTCATCCTCTGTCGTCCCCTTCTCCTCCCGCCCTCAATCTTTCCCAGCATCAGGGTCTTTTCAAATGAGTCAGCTCATCTCATGAGGTGGCCAAAGTATTGGAGCTTCAGCTTTACCATCCGTCCTTCCAATGAACACCCAGGATTGATCTCCTCTAGAATGGACTGGTTGGATCTCCTTGCAGTCCAAGGGACTCTCAAGAGTCTCCAACACCACAGTTCAAAAGCATCAATTCTTGTGTGCTCAGCTTTCTTTATAGTCCAACTCTCACATCCATACATGACCACTGGAAAAACCATAGCCTTGACTAGACGGACCTTGGTTGGCAAAGTAATGTCTCTGCTTTTTAATATGCTATCTAGGTTGGTCATAACTTTCTTTCCAAGGAGTAAGCGTCTTTTAACTCCATGGCTGCAATCACCATCCGCAGTGACTTTGAAGCCCAGAAAAATAAAGTCAGCCACTATTTCCACTGTTTCCCCGTCTATTTGCCATGAATGGCATCTATGACCTTAGGTAAGGCAAAATTTTCCTAGACACAATACTGCAACTATGACCCATAAGAGAAAAAGTGGGTAAGTTGGATTTCATCAAGCTTTCGAACTTCTGCTCTTTGAAAGACCCCAGTAAAGAGTGAAAAGACACGTCAGAGACTAGGGGGAGATATTTTCGGATTGTGCACCTGTTAAGGAAGGCGTGTTCAGAACCTGTAAGAACTTTCCAAATTCAGCAACGAGGAAACCAACAACACGTCTGCCTGTCCTCCACGTGGAGGGGATGGGACTGCAGGACTCCACCACCCCAGATGATGGAGGTTTAAAAAACAATAAAGCCAGCGAGTAGCTGTTGTTCAGTCACTAAATTGTGTCCAACTCTTTGCAACTCCATGGACTGCGGCATACCAGGCTTCCCTGTCCTTCATTGTCTTCCTGAGTTTGCTCAAACTCATGTCCATTGAGTTGGTGATGCTAACTAATCATCTCATCCTCTGTCATCCCCTTCTCCTCCTGCCCTCAATATTTCCCAGCATCAGGGTCTTTTCCAGTGAGTTGGCTCTTCACATCAGGTGGCCAAAGTAAGTGAGCAGTTGGTTTGCCTTTTCCTATCCATGTGTGCTGGCAGTTCTAAATGGGGGTAAAATCCTTCCCGCTGGTCAGAGCTGAGAATGGTCACCTGCCCCTGCCTGGCCCCCATGGCAAGCACGGCTCGCTGTTGCCTTGGGGCTGATGAACCCGAGGTGTGGGGTCAGATGGGCGATTCAGAGCATCCTGGGGGAACAGCTACCAAGGGCTGTGGCTGGAATCGGAGCAGAGGCTGCCTGCAGGGGCGGCCGAGTCCCGGCCTGGCTCCAGGGGGTCGTGGTCAAGCCTGGGAGTGTGGTCAGGCCGACAAGGTGGGGGTGGGGTGAGGAGGGCTGTGCCCTAGGCCTGACGTTGCCTTGCTGAGAGGCGCATCCTCAGAGCCTGGAGCCTCAGAGCCCTCCCTCATCGGGGCTGTCCCTCGTGTGTGTGGAAACACCCTCCTCTGTGCAGAAAATGAGAAGGCGGCATCTTTTGACCTTCTCTGGAGAAATACCAGGACCTATTGCAGCCAATCAAGAAAAGGGTCAGAGTCAGAAGCAACAAAGGGTGGAGCCATAGGAGAGCATGGCCACCATGGGTGCCAGGAAGTTGCTTGTAACAAAGTAAGAACAGGCCCTGGTCACAGAGGGCGAGTAGAAGAAAGTGAGGCGATGGACTTCCCTGCTGGTTGAGTGCTTAGGACGCAGCGCTTGCACTGCCTGGGCATGGATTCAGTCCTCAGTTTAGGAACCAAGATCCCACAGGCTGTGCAGAGCAACCTCATTTGACTGTGTGGAAGGCACTGTGAACCCCAAGTTCTTCATAAAGATTAAGGAGAAGTAAATACATTTGATCTCATTTGAAGGTTTAAAGCCATCACAGTAAACCAGAGGCATACTAAGAGAAGGCCTAACAGCTTGGCTGTGTCTTAAAAAGCAGAAATATGAACTCAGAAGGAAGAAGTGGGTTACAAAGGGAACCGTGAACACAGGAGCTGGTACAACACGGAGGTGAACTTAACTGTGCGGTGGCAGGGCAAGAGGAGAGAGAAGGGCTCCCGTGCATCTGGAAACCCATCGGGGGTTTCCTTCTGCATCCCACAGGAGCCCGTGCTGTCTGGACCAGTTCTGCTGAGAACAGCTAACAGTGCTGGAGGGAAAAAATACATGTAAAATCACACACGTGAAAACACACATGTAAAACACGCGAAACATACCTGGAAACACATACACGTGAGAAACATAGGCCTAGACAACTTACATACACATGTGAAAACATACATGTGAAAATTCCCCAAACCCGTGAGAGCTGGTGGGAGAACCAGGGTCCTCAGCATCAAACCTGAGGGAGCTGGGGGAAGGGGGGAGGCCGCCTCTCGGCGGGATGCTGAGGCCCAGGGCTGCCCCGTCTCGTTGATGGGATCAGGAGAAACCTGCTGCCTCCTCCAGGCCCTGGGCTCAACGGGAGGGCAGGGACGTGGAGCTTCCTGGAGAGCCTGCAGCCTCCGCGGGCCTGGGCGCCAGCTCCCAGCGCTGGTGTGCACCCAGGCAGATCCAAGGAACTTCAGTCCACGACTTAGAAACGGTCCCGACAGTCTCAGGTCACTCCCAGTGCCACTCAGAAACAAGGGGAGCCCGCTCTGCGGGGCGGTGCCTGAACCCTCGGCCCGGGACGGCCATCTCAGGCACACGGGGCAGACTTGTTTTTTTCAGCTACACTGCATGGCCTGTGGCATCTTAGCTTCTCTCCCAGGGACAAACCCCGGCCCCCGGCAGGGAAAGACGGAGCCCTGACTGCTGGACGGCCAGCGAACTCCCTGGAGCAGACAGTGAGAGATAAACAGCCTCGCTGGGGAGACAAGGCGCCCAGAGGGAGGGCCGGAAGAGAGACTCGCCACAGGCGGGTCCACGAGCTCCACAGGGCCGCCGCGGCTTAGAGCGGCGCCCCGGCAGTCCTGCTGCTTACCGGCTCAGAGCCGAGGTTTCACCGCACTCTCTGCATGGGACCTCAGCAGCTCCTTCCTTCCAGGTTCGACTCTCAAGAACACAGGGAGAACACCGTGAAACTGTGTCCCGTCATTTGCTGTGTTCCCAACACTGTGTCTGGGTCGCAGCGCTAACCGCTGGGCGCGCTGGGAAGAGCGGAAACCTGTCTTTGCACAGACTCGTCTCTGTCCTGGTGCTCGAGGCCGGCCCCTGTCTCCATGGGCAGGGTGCTCGGCTGTGATACCGTTCCGTTGCCGCTTCCGCGCGTGTTCTCAGCGGTGCCCATCCGACCCCTCCCGGGGTCTCGTGGCTGGATGCTCCTTCCCTACGAGGGGCCCTTGGGCCAAGAGTCTGTGAGCCCCAGCCTGTTAGTACCTTCATGCCTGAAGGCCAGTGTCCTTTTATGGAAATACATTTGATGTATAGTCTTGTGTAAACTTCAGGAGTACAACGTGCTGGTTTGATGCATTTATATGTTGTAATAACTGCTGTTGTAGCAAAAGCACCCATATCAAGTCACATAATTATTGTTTCTTTTTTTATGGTTGGATTAATTAAGATCTGGCCTCTCAGCAAGTTTTGTGATTACAACACAGAACTGTGTCTATAGTCATCAAACAACGCGCTATGGTTTTGCTGTCCCTTCTCTTCTGGGGTAAAATGTGGCTCTTTGAAAAATCTGATGTACTTTCCTTTCCATTTTGAATTGCTAAGTTCTTTTTGCTTAGATGCCCAAAGATTTTTCACTTCCTCTTTAACATCCAGCCACTTTGCTTGACTAAGTTTTCATGTTATGTATTCCGGGTTCTTCCTCTCAAGTTCAACGCCTAGTGTTACGGATGTTTGTTGTCCTTGAGCTGCAGTTCTGCGGGTCTGTTCTGCAGCTCGGTTTTCTCCAGGGTCTCACAGCACCCGCCTTCTGCACTTTCTTTGCCCATCTGCAGCATCTTCTATGATTGACACGTCATTTCACCTCTTTTTGATTTTTCTTCTTTTCAAACTTGTGCTCTTTTCTGAACATTCGTATTTATTTGCTTATTTCTGGTTGCACGGAGTCCCCGTGAGTTTGCTCTCGGTGTGGTGAGTGGGGCTTCCCCTTCGCTGCGGTGCGTGCGCTGCTCGCTGCTCTGGCTTCTCTGGTGCGGAGCACGGGCTCCAGGGCACGAGGGCTTCAGCAGGAGCAGCACGCCGGCTCAGGGGCTGTGCTTCCCGGGGTCTAGAGTGCGGGCTCAGGAGCTGCGGTGCTCAGGCTTAGTTGCTCTGAGGCATGTGGGATCTTCCCGGACCAGGGATTGAACCCTGAATTGGATTCTTGTCCACTGTGCCAGCAGGGAAGTCCCTTGTATTCTCGTTTTAATTGAAATATAGTTGATTTACAATGTTGTGTTAATTTCTGCTGTATAGCAAAGTGATTCAGTTATTCATATATATATATTTTTAAAAAGCATTCTTTTTCATTATGGTTTATCACAGAATATTAAATATAGTTCCCTGTACTAACAGTTCAGTTCAGTTCAGTCGCTCAGTCATGTCTGACTCTTTGCGGCCCCATGGAGCGCAGCATGCCAAGCCTCCCTGTCCATCACCAACTCCCGGAGTTCACTCAAACACAATATGACACTTCTTTTTGATTAAAAAAAAAAAATCCCCTTTTCACCTTCTATTTCTCTCAAGGCATTTAACATCGGGTCTGTTCGCTACTTCTAACACAGTCTTCATTTCTGCAGTGATCTGTCCTTTAGTTTTAAGCCCAAGTATTGTCACCTCATTTCTGAAATTTCCTAATTTTTGTTCCTATTGTTCTTTAACATCTTTATCAACTTTCTTGAGTCTTCTAACATTTCATGCAAAGATGGGCTCAATAAAGGACAGAAATGGTATGGACCTAACAGAAGCAGAAGATATTAAGAAGAGGTGGCAAGAATACACAGAAGAACTGTACAAAAAAGATCTTCATGACCCAGATAATCATGATGGTGTGATCACTCACCTAGAGCCAGACATCCTGGAATGTGAAGTCAAGTGGGCCTTAGGAAGCATCACTACGAACAAAGCTAGTGGAGGTCATGGAATTCCAGCTGAGCTATTTCAAATCCTAGAAGATGATACTGTTAAAGTACCAGCAAAATTGGAAAACTCAGCAGTGATCACAGGACTGGAAAAGGTCAGTCTTCATTCCAATCCCAAGGAAACGCAATGCCAAAGAATGTTCAGACTACTGCACAATTGCACTCATCTCACACGCTAGCAAAGTAATGCTCAAAATCTTCCAGGCCAGGTTTCAACAATACATGAACTGAGAACTTCCCAATTTTCATGCTGGATTTAGAAAAGTCAGAGGAACCAGAGATCGAATTGCCAATATCTGTTGGATCATACAAACAGCAAGAGAGTTCCGGCAAAACATCTACTTCTGCTTTATTGACTATGCTAAAGCCTTTGACTGCTTGGATCACAACAAATTGTGGAAAATTCTTAAAGAGATGGGAATACCAGACCACCTCACCTGCCTCCTTTGAAACCTGTATGCAGGTCAAGAAGCAACGGTTAGAACCGGACATGGAGCAATGCACTGGTTCCAAATTGGGAAAGGAGTACATCAGGGATGTATTTTATCACCCTGCTTATTTTACTTATATGCAGAGTACATCATGCAAAATGCCAGGCTGAATGAAGCACAAGCTGGAATCAAGATTGCCGGGAGAAATATCAACAACCTCAGATATGCAGATGACACCATCCTTATGGCAGAAATCGAAGAACTAAAGAGCCTCTTGATGAAAGTGAAAGAGGAAAGCGAAAAAGCTGGCTTAAAAGTCAACATTCAAAAACCGAAGGTCATGGCATCTGGTCCCATCATTTCATGGCAAATGGATGGGGGAACAATGGAAATAGACAGACTTTATTTTCCTGGGGTCCAATATCATTGCAGATGGTGACTGCAGCCATGAAATTAAAAGAAGCTTGCTCCTTTGAAGAAAAGCTCTGATCAACCTAGACAGCATATTAAAAAGCAGAGACTACTTTGCCAACAAAGGTCTGTGTAGTGAAAGCTATGGTTTTTCTGGTAGCCATGTATGGATGTGAGAGTTGGACCGAAAAGAAGGCTGAGCCCCGAAGAATTGATGCTTTTGAACTATGGTGTTGGAGAAGACTCTTGAGAGTCCCTTGGACTGCAAGGAGATCCAACCAGTCCATCTTAAAGGAGATCAGTCCTGAATATTCATTGGAAGGACTGATGCTGAAGCTGAAGCTGAAGCTCCAATACTTTGGCTACTTGATGTGAAGAGCTGACTCATCTGAAAAGACCCTGATGCTGGGAAAGACTGAAGGCAGGAGGAGAAGGGGACGACAGAGGATGAGATGGTTGGATGGCATCATGGACTCGATGGACATGAGCTTGAGTAAGGTCTGGGAGTCGGTGGGACAGGGAGGCCTGGCGTGCTGCGGTCCATGGGGTGGCAGAGCCTGAAGTCTGAACGTGACTGAGCTGAACTGGCTGTTTTAAACCACTTTGAAATGAAAAGCTCCAGTTGTGGGTCTTCAGGGTGCTCTGGTGCACTGCCTTTGCCTGTCGGGACCTTATTCTGAGCCTCATTCTCTTTTTATCACATCACTTGCCTGGGGCTTGTGCCCACAGGCCCCCTCGGCCACGGTTATGCGAATGGAGATTTGTGAGCTTTCAGCCGCAGGCTGGGTTCTGCTTTCCTCGCTGCACACAGCGCCCTCTGCTGTCGCTGCTGGGTGGACGAGCTTTGCGGTCTGGTTTCCGAGCTCTTCCTTCCCCTGGTGCTCATCCAGCTGCAGTTGATCTTGCGTAGCTGTTCTCGAGCCTCTTGGAGCTTCTCCGTGCAGGGCCGCTTCCCGGGGGGGTCCCTGAGCAGGTGCTGGGTGCTGCCCAGTGGTGCTCACCGCCTGCTGGGTTCAGACTCCCATCTGCCTTCTGTTGCTCCTCCCACCTGAGGCCCTGGGGCCTGGAGCATGGACCCTGCTTCTGTTTTATGCCCTCCTTGCTCCTGCATCTGGATTCAGGGCCGCCTCGACGACATTGCCATCTCCCAGGACAATTCAGGAAAGAAATGAAGCAGAAGGGTCACCCCACCAGAAGTCAGCGTCTAGCTTGAATCTACTCATCCATGGGCTCAGTGTGCAGGGCCGCAGGATGGGTGCAGAGGGAGGGGCCCCCAGGGCTCAGGACGGCCTCACTCGGGAGCAGGAGCAGAGGCCGTTGGGGAACTGCCCGCACAGCGTGGAAATGTGAAGACGGGCGGGGTGGGGGTGGAGGCGTCCGGCACTTGGTGTGGCCACTGCGGGGTTTCCAGACAGCAAAGATCACAGTTGGGCTCTTGCCTCAAAGCACACAGAAACAAGAGCTGAATCAAAGACCTGAGTCTGAGAAACAAAACTTTAATATAGAAACACAGGAAGTACAGGGAGGAAGTCTCTGTGACCTCAGGACGGGGACAACTTCTTAAAAGATCCCCTCCAATTCACGAAATCCTGAAAGGGGAGGCGTGTGAATACTATTGCATCGAAACCAAAGCATGTGACTCTCAGCCCGAGGCTGAGAAGGAGAACAGTGGGAAGAGCTGTCTGTGATGCAGTGGTGACTCTCATCGCCCCGGGAGGAGCCCACGCAGGTCTCAGTGTTGTCAGAGACACAAACGGAGACAGGAGTGTGTGGGGGTCCCACCACAGCCTCACAAAGTACCCCCCATGCCTGCCAGAACCCACACAGGTCACCGAGCCAGAGAACTGCCCCCGCAGCGGACCAAGCACGTGGGCCAGGCCGAGCTGTGTCCCTGCCTGGTGACCCCGCCCCAGAAGCCCTGCTGGGGGGGACAAAGCCCGGGGATCCGTGGCAAGCCCCCTCAGGCCCCCATCTGGAGAGGAGGCCGGCGGTGTTCTGCATTTCCACGGCTCCCACTGGGGTACGAGGGAAGGGAGGGGGAGGGACAGGGAAAGTGACGGCCGTCAGGTCCCCTAGAAGCCGAGGGCCCCTCCCCGCACCCCCACCACCCCCAGTACCTGCCCGGCCGAGCTCCCTGTCCCCCCAGCATGCCTGGGGCCCTCCGGACATCTGGCCCTTGCACACAGCAGGTCCGCGGGGAAACACCATGGGTTTGGGGTCAGTGAGTGAGAAGGGGGCCTGAGTAATCCGGGAGTCCACAGGCAGCTGCCCACGTCTGACCAAGTCTGAAGAACCTCACAGATGACAGAGCGGTGTGGAGGAGAGAGAGGAAATGAGGGAAGCGGGGAGGAAGCACGTGGGAGCGGGGAGCGCGTCAGGCCTGGACGGAGGCAGCGCCCGTGGCCGAGGGCCCGGCGTCGGGGACACGCGGGCCCAGCGCGGTGGTCACAGCGCAGGCGCCAGTCAGGGAGCCAGACACTCATCTCGGCTCAAACAAGTACAGAGAGGACGCGCGAATCAGGAGACGCGGCTGGCTCGGAACGCTCACAGCAGACGCCACGGAGAAAGGAACGGAGGGAGGCGGCGCTCCGGCGGGGGTGGACACGCTCCCTGACGCGACGGGGCCACCGCGGCGGCGGGTCGGAAGTTCACAGTGATCCAGGAAGGGGCCCGCCCGGGCGAGAGAGAAGCCTGCAGGCCCCGCGGCAGAAACACCGGCGGGGGCGCCTCAGGCTTCTCCCCCTCGGGGAGGGTCCTGGCTCAGGCTGTGACCCGATGCCGTGACCGCGGTCAGAGACACCGGGGACAGGGGACTGCCTGGGGGGGGCACGCCGTCAGCTAAGGCATCTGCGGCGTCCTGTCTCAGCATCTCACTCCTTAACCTTGGAGGGTCCTCGAGAAGTAACCCCTCCCGAGGTGAAGAAACATTCAATTAAAGTTTAGCCATTTCTTTGGTTTTTCCTATTAAAGTCAAATTCAATAAAATACTGACTTAAATGGAATAAAGTAATTTCACTTTTACAAAATCTTTGTTATCTGTTTATCCAGGAACAGTATATTTTCCTACAAAGATGTCTAGAACCATGTCTTCCTAACATAAACAGCATTTATTTCTCTAGGAGGGCTTTGGAGCTAGATTTATTTGAACTTTTCTGCTTATATATTCTGTGTCCCTTGCATTCACGTGTGCTAAGCTGCTTCAGTCACGTCGGACTCTTTGCGACCCTATTGACTGTAGCCTGCCAGGCTCCTCTGTCCATAGGATTCTCCAGGCAAGAATACTGGAGTGGGTTGCCATGCCCTCCTCCACTGCGTCCCTTATGCCCCTTTTAAAATAAAATATAAAGTGTCTGCAAAGACAATAAAGCTATTTTTAAAATAGGATATCGTGTTAGGGTAGGCAAAAACGGGGCACATGATGAGAAAGTGGAGGTTTCCATGTATTGCTGGTGAGGTGGAGCCTGGCGTGGCCACTTGGCAAAGCAGCAAACTCCAATAGCACAGGAGCACGTGACTCCCACGTCCAGAAAGCCCGCAGCTGGGCGTGGAGGGGGGCAGTGCCCTCTTGCCCCAGGCGGCGGCAGGGGTGAGAGGGGACTCTGCCCGTGAGGCGGGGACCAGAAGGGCTGCGTGTCCTCCTCGGCCTGAGATGTACTCACGGTTCACGCCGCTCTTGCAGGCGAAGCCCTGTGGACAGAACATTGAGAGGGAGTGAGGGGTCGGCGGGCCGCCTCGTGTCACCCCCAGAGCCCCATCCCGGCGACCTGCGCCCCTGGACCGTCAGGCCCACCCAGACACATGTGGCACTCCAGGCACCGCAGGACCACCCGGAGTTGGCGGCGTGGGGCCGGGCGCGGGGAGACAAGAACCCGGCTCACGCCAGGCAGCGATGCCTCGGGTCAGGGTGGGAGACGAAGGGGCTCGGGAAGGTGGGGGCCCCTCACAGGCAAGGCGCTCCGACAGCTGGGGGCTCCTTTCCGGCACGGGTGGGGGCAGGGGTCTGCTCCTCTCCCCAGGGTCTGGGGGGCAGGCACTCCTGGGTGTCCATCTCCAGCGCTACAGCCCTTCCTAAATAGTCTTCATTTTGGAGAAGTTGTGAGGATGGCATCAAGCTTCTCCCAGTGATCTGGATGTTATCGTCTGGGTAACTGGAAGTCACTCCTCGCTGAACCCCAGACTCTGGGTCCCCTCTCCCCGCCCAGGCACCTTGTCCGCCCCAGCCTTTTAACCGTCACCCCTCATCCACCTGGTCTTCTGACCACGACATCCCCCTGAGATACTAAGGCCTTCAGCCCCCAGCCGGACGAACCCCACTGAGGTGAACCCAGGGGACTGCCCGTGGTCCTTCGGCTGAGGAAGGTGACGGGGGCGGCAGGGGGTTCGGCTGGGCAAACGGGCTGCACCTGCCTGGGTGCCCCGCCCAGAACCAGACCCAGCAGATGGGCGGAGGGTGAGACTGCCAGTCCAGCGGGCCCAGGGGCCAGCGGGCAGCGCAGGGCAGGCCCAGCAAGGCAGGGGGGCAGCAGGCCTGGGCCACAGCCCCGCCTGGCCACCTCACTCCTCCCACAGCCTGGAGGCCTGGAACCAGTCGCGGCATCCTGCATCCTGTGGCCTGAGTCCACCCCCTCCCAAGCTGGCAGGGGCTCCAGGGAGTGGAGAGGTTGACGCGCACCTGTGTCCTGGCCCTGGGGCACGCTCCCCGACTCTGGAGACCACCTTGTGCCTGAGAACCACAGAGCCGCTGCCCTGGGTTACTGGTGGGGGTGGATGCGGTCTGGTGCTTGGACCCTGGGTGCCCAGAACCCTTCTCCCTGCCCAGGGACCAGCAGGGGCAAAGGTCAAGGTCAGAGAGCACCGGTGGATGGTGGCGCCTTGGGGAGGTGGGGGTGGCGGATGAGGGAGAGGGCCCGGTCTGCGCCCTTTGTTGGGGGGGGTACGGAGAAACGGCTGCCCTGCCCTACCCCCCACCCTCGGGGGTTTCCGCTGTTGGGCTTCTCGGGGCTTCCCAGGTGGGCCGGCAAGGGCGGAGTCTGTGGGCAGGGGCCCAGCGGGCCTGGCCCTCACTCTGCCGCCCCATCGGGTGGGGAGGACAAGGTCCTAGGTGCTTGTGGGGGACCCTGACCGCCCCCACCCTCAGGCGCCCTGTGCTCAGCTGTTCCTGTCCCCGCCTTCCCAGCCCCGCCCTGCCTGAAGGCTGTCAAGGCCCAGAGCGCTGCGGGGTGGGGGGGGCGGTCTCCATGCAGGTGGGAGGTCTCCGGAGGTGCCCGAGTCAGCCCCCCACCCTGGGCTTCCTGACCCTTCCCCCGGGTCCCCCAGGCCCTCCCCCAGCCCCTCTTCCAGCGGCCCCTCCCCAGCCCCGCCCCCGGGCCCTTCAGGCTCTGTCCCCTGCTCTCCCCACCCCGCATCCCCCTCCCTTGATCCCGCCTCCCCAGCTGGGTGCCAAGGCAGTGCCCGGGCCATGCCCCCTCGTGGAGGGGGCCGCGGCGGGGTGGGGGGCTCCCCTGCCCCTCCCCCACAGCCCCTCCTCCGCTGTCCGGGCCCATCCCACGGAGGGGGGCCCTCCACCCCTGCGGCCTCACCCTGACTCCACCCCCACACCCTGCTGTCCCAACACCAGTTCTCCGTAGTCCTGTATTTCACGGAGTTTCCTGCCTGAAAACTTGCCCCCTGAGCCCAGAGAACGCCTCTGGCCTGGGTCCAGGCGCTACAGCCGCGTCTGAAGATTCATCCTGGCTTCGTCCTTCCCTTGAGGTCTGGGACCCAGTCCCGCAGCTCCACCTCCCAGTGCCCCGAAGCAGCCCACCCTTCACCATCCCCGCGGGGCAGGTGCGGGCCCCACCCCTACTTCAGCCCAGCTGTTCCCTCTGCACCCACCAGTCCCACCAGGAGCCAGAAGGACCCACCATGGGTCCCTGCACCCAGGACCTGCGTCCCGCTTCTGAGGCTGTGCCTGACCCCTGGCCCCCTGAGCCTGCCCTGTCCCTCCCTGACCCTCTGCTGGACACGCTCCAGGCCCTGGGGGGCTGCCTTGCACGCTGACTGTGCGCCTCAGTGTCCCCAGAGCTCTTGCGCCGGCTGCCACCGCTCCCGGAGCCTGCTTGCCCTGCGTCTGCCCTGCGTCTCCCCCAGTCCCCGCTGACCCCCCACCTGGAGGATGGCCCATGCCTGGGGCTCCCCGGCCCCTGTGGCAGCGGCTGGCCTCCGCAGTCTCGAGCTGGGGGACTTCCGAAGACAGGTGCTGCTGGCTGGGGCGCCGCGGGGACAGTGAAAGTCCCGGGACACCATGTTCCGAGCCACATCCTTGCCCCGCGGCACCTGCCCGCCCAGAATGAGCTCGGTGCCCATGGCATTTCCTTAGCTGGGCATCCACACAAGCCTGGACACCGCCCCAGCCCACACCCCAGATGATGAAATGGCCCTGTCAACACAGGAGGGGCCTCGGGCTGCCCCCACACGGCTCCCCAGGAAAGGACACTCACGGGGCCTCGGTGCCCCACATGCTCCCGGCAAACGCTTCCCCAACTGGCGCCGTGGGTCGGGCCACCACCTTGGAGAGCCGCAGGCCTCCGACCACCCACCGCCCCGGGCCCTGGGCCCCTTGCTGGTCACTCTGAGTCGCATGTGTAGGTGGGCCAGACCAGTGGCCAGCCAGGCAGAGGCAGGGCCCCTCAGAGGAGAGTCCTGGAGGGGCACACTCACCTGGGAACAGGAGAGGCCGCATTCCGTGACCCTGGGGACAGCCAGGCTCTGGTAGGCGCCCCAGCTCAGGCAAATCAAGGTGATGGCGTGCCCGGCCAGCATCTGGCCGCAGGACGGTGCCCACCGAGCGAGGGTGCAAGGGGTGGCCCGTGGCAACTGTGCCTCGCCTTCCCAGCCTGCGGCTCAGCCCGGAGTGAGCTCGCTCCCAGGACAGACACTCCCCCTCCCAGTGGGTCGGGGCCAAAGCCACAGCCACAG
Organism: Moschus berezovskii; assembly: GCF_049115385.1. Lineage (NCBI taxonomy): Eukaryota > Metazoa > Chordata > Mammalia > Artiodactyla > Moschidae > Moschus > Moschus berezovskii. The sequence goes on from NC_142465.1 coordinate 123,192,573, forward strand.
CCCACAGCTTCCGCCTGCAGGCTTTGGCCCCTGGCCAGACGCCCTGGAGTTTCCAGGCTGTCAAAGGTGACATCTGAACTGTGGGGCCTGGGGTCTCTGGTGGCTGGGTGCCCCAGGGCTGGCAGCTGGGACAGGGCTGACTGTGGGCCTGTGGGCTCGGGGAGCAGCCCTGCACCCCGCACGGTTCCTCGGTGTCCCCCCCATCTCTCAGGCTTCTGTCCCAAAGTCGAGGTATGGAAGGTGGCCCGTGCCCTGGTTGTCGAGCTCAGCGGGGCTGGCAGAGAGGTGGGAGCCGTCCCTGGCACCAGCCCCAGCTCCTACAAGCCTGGAACACCCTTCCGGTCCTGAGTGCCCCCATCCCTCCTCTGGGTGTGAGAGGCCACTCCACTTTGCTGAGCCCTTGCTTCACTGTCCACACTGCAGAGGGCTCCACCCTGAGGCTGACTCTGGGGCCTGGCTTGTGCAGGGGGCTCGCTCTGTCCCTGCTGCATTTGGGTCCTCTGCAGAGAGGCCTCCACGCAGGCACACAGCATCCTGCCTGCCCCCAGCCCTAGGCCACGGTGTGGCTCAGGGGTCCTTGGTCTCCTCCCCGGGTCCAGCCTGCCTGCCACACTGGCTGGCAGGTTGAGCACCTCTGGCCCCGAGGGCATGTCCCCTGAGTCAGGGGCATGGAAAAGAGACAGTCGCTGGAGAGCCGAGACCCTTCCAGGGCCCAGGAAGCTGGGGATCTGCTTGGAACCCCAACAGGGCGCCGCAAGTGTGGAGGGGAACTGACCCAGCTGGCAGCACCTCTGGGCTGGCTCCCTGGGAGGCCCCAGGGCTGCCCTGGCTGCTCCCTGTTGCCCCCTCGTCTGACCTGAGACGGGAAGTGGATCCGGGCCTCAGGAGGCAGGAACCATCATGGGAAACGCCTGAGGGAGCTTGGTCCTCAGGCATGGGACCCGCCGGCAAACATCACCCAGGACCACGGTCCCCACCGCCTGCGCACCCCCCCCACCCAGAAGCCAGAGTCCATTGCACAGCCTCCCTCCCCCAGCCCGGAGCAGGCGTGGGCTCCCCTTCCCTGCTGCTGGGAGGCAGAGCTGTTGGGGGATGGAGCCCTCCGGGCAGTGTTCACCTGTGGTCCCCTGTGGGGTGTGGTCAGCTGTGGGCCGGGGCGTCTGGGGTGGCCAGGAAGTCCAGGCACTAGTCCCCCCGCTGTCCCTGACCTGGTCCCCTCTGAGTCAGGCTGCCAGAGCTCCCTGGGTCAGCCAGATGGCTTGGGTCGGGAGGGCCGCGGGCCGTGTGCCCAGACACTGTCCACCAGGCTGAGCGGGAGAACCAGCCTGAGGCCGGGCCTGAGTGCCACCACCTGCTTTCTCACCCAGGGGGCAGGAGGGGACTGTGCACCCAGTGACTCCACGGGCACCGGCCCTTCCTGGAGCAGGGAGGCCCCATGTGGCCCAGCCCTGGCCCACCTGCCGGCTGACACCTCCGGGGCCCGGAGAATGCCATGCCAGTGATGAGGGGCTGCAGGTGGTCAGAAACGAAGCCACCACGTGGCTTCATGGGGAGAAGTGTGGTGGGGATGGGTCCTTGTCCTCTGGGGCTCCCATCTTGTCTCCGAGGGCTGGGGGCTGCCAACCCTCCAACGTCCAGGGAGAACAGGCCCTCGTGATCCTTCACAGGCTCCCCATCCCCTGTAGGTGCGGGTGGCTGGGACACCCCAGCCCGAGCTGAGATGCTGCAGAGGCTCCCCCGCCTCCGGTCTCCATAGCCTGCACGGCCCACGGACGACCCGGAGGCCCGAAAATCCACCTGCGGTGGACCCTCAGGGGTTTGACCCAGGGCGGCGCCCCTTCACCCCCTCGCTCAGCGCCAGGTTGGAAGGAGACGCTCGGGTGCAAAGAACCTGCAGCAGCACAGCCAGACTTGTGTTGAATCAATGACTGAACAAGGGGCCTCTGGGGGCGGGGCGCCCTCCAGCGAGGGGGGCGCCAGGGAGGGGCGCCCAGGGCAGAGTCCGCCTCCCCCGGGCAGGGGTGCGGGCTGAGAGGGAGGCTTGGGGATGCGGCATGGGGGGCTGGGCTGCAGGGCAAGGGGCCCCGGGAGCAGGTGGGCTTGGGGCGCCGGCAGCTGGTAGGCCGGCGTCCCAGGCTCCATAAGAAATACCAAGGTGAGGGTGTACAGGTTCGCTAAAATAGCTCTGTATACAAGGTCCCGCATCTACGTGGAGGTTTTCAAAGAAACGAGCCATGCTCTGGAGGCCGCGGGGCCCGGGCGTGTCGCTCCGGCCCTGGTGCTCTGCGTCACGGGGTCCACAGGCCACTGCCGGGCTCGTCGCCGAGGGGCACGAAGGAGGCACCCTGCAGGACGGCGGCGCAGAAGGAGCGGCAGCGCTTGCAGGGAGCGGCGGGCGGCAGCGAGCCGCGGCACACCAGGCAGGGCGCTGGGAGGGCCCTTGGCAGCCCTGCAGCAGAGAGAGAGGGAGAGGAGGGCCCTGAGACTGCGCCCGCCTCCGCCTGGATCGCACCCACCCAGCCCAAACTGGGCCCACATACCAGGCGCCGCCACCCGCCCCTATCGCACCCCCCGAGGCCACCCGCCAGCTTCCAGACTGCTCCGGTCAGTCCGTGAAGTCCCGTCCGTCGCCCTGGACCAGGCCCACTGGTCCTGCCCCAGAACCTTGTCTCTGGTCACAGTCACGGGTCCCTGAGACTCTGCGCCCCAGGGCCTGCCCCCCTCGGACTCGCCCCCTCAGGGCAGCCCTCACCCCCTGCGAGGCGCTGTCCCAGCTGGCTTCCAAGCCCACTCGCTCCCACACGGAGCACACCCGGCTCTCCTGCTCCCAACAAAGCCGGGACCTCCGCGGGCGGCCGGGGGCAGGGCCCTGGGGCCTGTGCTCGTCTTCTCTGCCCCAGGAGAGGAGTCCCAGTTGGGGCAGTGAGCAAACCCGGGGACTCGTAGGAGGTTATGAGCACACTCAAGATGGCTGGAGCCCACAGCCCCATTGGTGCCCACGATCCTTCCCCCAAAAGCCTGCCTGGCGTCCAGCCTCAGGAGCAGGGCCCCTGGACTGCCCCTCAGGGCCCGCTTAGGAGACCCGGCTGAGGACACCTGCTGACCACGAGGGTGCTGGTTCCAGGGCCCTGTGGGCACAGGCCGGGACTGTGGGACCCTGGTTCTCCACCCCCATCCTGCCTCCTCCCCTTGGTCTCCCCTGCTGCTCGGACGGGGCCACGTCCTCTGGCCCCGCTCTGCGGAGTCTGGGCACCTGGAGCCCCAGGGAGTGGAATCTCGTGTTTCTCCAGGATTTCCCCAGTTCCTCCAACAGCCCAGGGACATGAGCCAGCCAGCAGGTGGGGTCAGTGCCCTCCAAGAGGCTGGACCGCCCCCCAGAGCCAAGGGGCGAGGTTCCGCAGGCTCTGTAGTTGCTCTGAGCGGCCCGTCTGTGGTCTTTCTCAGGGAGCCGGGTGGACCCGCACCACGTGCCGGCCGTGACTCAGCCTGGGGCTGCCGGGCCTCAGAAGGCCGGCTCTGGGTGAGCTGCAGCCTGCGCCTGGGCCGGCGAGGGTGTGGGGGCTTCCCCAGGCTCTCCCAGCCTCGGGCCCAGCCCAGGAATGCCACGGGCTGAGCTGCCACAACTGCCGGAGCCACCAGCAGCCCTGCTGGTAGCCTGGCTGAGTCACTTCTCCCCAGGGGCAGGCGGGGCGGGAGGGGCCGCCCGCTGTGTCCCATAGCCTGGAGAAGCGCTGAGCCTGAGCCCAGGAACAAGGCCTCCCCAGGGATGGGAGCCAGCCTGTCCTGCGGGGTGCGCTGGGGCCTGCACAGCACGTGGGGGTGCGGGAAGCCGGGGCGGGGGGCCGCGTCTTCTCAGGAGCAGGCGCAGAGGCCAAGGGGCAGGTCTGTGCAGTCCAGGCCTAACGGGGGAAGGGCCAGGCCGTCAGGGCAGAGAGGTGGCGTGAGGAAGGCAGGGCCTGTCCGTTAGGGGCTGGGGTGGGGGGCACTGAGACACAGTGAGCCCTGAGCTGCACATCCTGGGGTGAAGGAGGGGATGTGAGGGGAGTACGTGGAGGCCCCACAGTAGGGGGCGTCCACTCAAGAGCCGGAGCTCTGGATCCAGATCAGTCCTTCTGGGAAAAAACAGCAACCTGAACGGACTCTTTGTAAAAAAGACCCTGATGCTGGGGAAATTGAAGGCAGGAAGAGAAGGGGACGACAGAGGATGAGACAGTTGGATGGCATCACCGACTCGACGGACATGAGTTTGAGTAAATTCCGGGAGTTGGTGATGGACAGGGAGGCCTGGCGTGCCGCAGTCCATGTGGTCACAAAGAGTAGGACACGACTGAGTGACTGAACTGAACTGATCATGAAACATGAAAAACTCCTTAGAAGCAACAAAAGGCAAAAAGCAAGAAATGATCAGGTTTAATCTGCAGGGATCAGCCTTTGTGGACCGGGATCACCCGGGCTCGAGGTTCCAAGGCTTTAGGGGTGTGGGAGGAGAAGACCATCCCCACAAGGGGTGAGAGACACCCTGCCCCTCAAAAAGCGGCAACCCCAAAAGATTACACCCCGGGCAAGCCCAAAACACACCTTCCCGGCCCCAGGGAGAGCGAGGTTCTTGGTGCTGAGCAGGGTGGGTGAAAATCCCAGGGAGACTGCCCCGAGCTAGTTCCAAACAGGAAACAGGTCTGACAAGTTCTCATCCCTGGGCTTGGGGCAGGGTGCAGAGGGCACCAAGCCTCAGGCTATGAGCTTAAAGTGATGCGGGCGGCCTTGCTCAGGAGACGGAAGATGAGGGGCCGGGGAGGGGGGTCCGCCGGGGCACACACGGCTCTCTGAGGGGACACTCCTGCGTCCTGGAAAGAAGGCAGAGACTCCCTGCAATCCATTTCTTAAAGAAAACGATCCGTCTCTAATAAAACGTGAGAGTGCCGGCAGAAACAGAACGTGACCTAAGACCTCACCAGCTGAGAGAATCATCAGACACAGAACACTACGTGATTTCATACCACTTAGAGATTTTAGGCAAAGGAAAGGGATCATAAAGAATAGCCAAATTTATTAAAAAGTAGCGTTTCTAAAAAATGACTCTATAGGAACTAAAACGTTTCAGTGGATGGGATTCACGGTGCTCTAGACTCTGAGGACAGAATGAACCGGAAGGCAGAGGAGGGGGCTGCACGGGAGGCCCCGCAGGAAACCAGATGGCGACTGGGAGGAGAAGTGACACAGGAGGCGGGTGGGGAAGGGCTGGCAAGCACCCCCGAGCTCCGAGGGCGAGGAGAGGCGGCGGGGCAGAGGCGGCACTCAGAGGGTAAAGGCCGAGCGTCCCTCATAAACCATTAAAGACACGAGTGTGCGATGAATAAAGCTTGCAGATCTCCAGTTTGAATAAATGCAAATAAAGCCCCACACCCAGACCCGTCCTTGAAACAGTCGGACATTTTGCAGGCAGGTGAGAGAGTTCACTTTTGGAAAGCCGTGGACTTGTCCGAGTATCCCTGAAAGCAGCGGTGACAGCCAAGGAGAAAGGTGCTGCGAGGACCCCGCTGGGCGCCCACTGCAGAGAGCCTGTCTCTTTCAAGGTGAGAGTCAGAGAGAGAGATAGATAAGAGCTTCCAAGTGGGTAAAGTCTGAGCCCTGGGGAGGGTGCAGGGCGGAGAGCCGCTGTGTGGTCTGAACACACAGACCTAACGTCCCTTGTCTCCAAGCCCGAAGGTCACTGTATTGTCCTGCTGCTGCTAAGTCGCTCCGTCATGTCTGACTCTTTGCGACCCCATGGACCGCAGCCCGCCAGGCTCCCCTGTCCATGGGAGTCTCCGGGCAAGAACACTGGAGTGGGTTGCCATGCCCTCCTCCAGGGATCCTCCCAACCCGGGGACTGAACCCGTGTCTCTTACATCTCCTGCGTTGCCAGGCAGGTTCTTAACCTTGTCCGGGTGGGAATAAAAGTAGGATTTTCAGAACTTTAGACGTTAACCTCAGCATGCAGCTAGTCATGTCTATGCAACAGCTAAAAGCCCAGAAACAGAGTGCGTGACCTCCAAACCAGGAGGAGAAACTGAAATGACAAAAACATTAATGAAGTAAGGCCTGAACAAGGAGAGAGGAACGCGAGCTGGAGAAGGATAAACAGACATCAGACGAAGTCAGATGAGGGCTCCTGAGGGCGTGAGGCTCCCAGGCGCCCGGGGGCGAGCCCCGCCTCCTGCGCCCCAGCCCCGGGCAGACCCCTCACATCACATCAGGACGGGCTTGTGGCCAGCAGAACATGGCAGACGTGACGCAGTGTGACTTCCAAGGCTGAGCCACAGTAGACGTGACTCCAGGGCCTGGTCTGGAATTTCTTGTTCTGCGGATGTTCCACCTGCCGTGAGGTCGGTGAGGACGTGAGGCCTCCAGCCCTGGTCCGGGTGAGTGAACACTCAGAAAGCCGACCCCCACCCCAGCCCAGTCAAGCCTTCACATGACCCAGCCTTGGCCACGGCCTTGACCGAACCTCATGTGAGACCTGGCACTTGGACCACAAGGTTAAGGCCCTTAGATACGTGTGGGCGAGCAGGTACTTGCTGTTCTGGAGTGATCTGTGGGCACAATCCACGCCATCTGTGTACACAGACGATCACACGGGGCGGGAATGTGAAATGCGCTGGTTAAGACAGTGGGCAGTGTGGATGCAGAGTTTAGGCGCTCCTGCCCTCTGAGATGGACGGCATTCTGTCTATGGAGTGTGTCTCTCCCAGAATAAACCCACTTTCACTCTAAAAAAAAAAAATTTCAGACTTTATGCAGAGAAATACGTAAAACCCAAGATTAGGGAGTGACTGAAAGGGAAAGATACACCCAGGAAAATCCTAACCAAGACAAAATGAATGGCAGAGCCCGAGGAAATCAGAGCAAAAGCTGTCAGGGTTCTAAGAAGCTGATGTGTCCCCAAAGGCTGTCAGCATACTTGGGATACGCAGACAGGAGAAAGCAGAGAGAACATAAGAGATCTGACGGCCACACTAAACCCGGCCGCACTTGGATGCTCGACAAGCACGGAGCACACGTTGTCTTCACCAGCACTGGCCACGCACAACACCCCACAGCGAAGCTCTGGTGCTGCAGTGACCCAGCTCCGGTCGAAACACGATTATGCCGACAAGAAAAGCCCAAGCCACTTACAAAATCTGATGCGAATGTATTGAAAGGAAACCGATTTCTAAATGACTTAGAGATCAAAGAAATAATTGTAACAAAATTAGAAAATATTGATCTGAATAATACCCCAAACACTACATTTCAAAAGTTTTCAGATACAGTTAAAGCAGAAAATAAAGGGTAATTGCCATCCTTAACTTGCCTATCATGTATTGAAAAAAAGAAATGCCAAATATTAAGATCCAACCAACTTCTAGCTCAAGAAGTTATAAGAAAAAGAAACCCAAATAACAAATGCCTACTTAGGTCTTCTGCCCATTTTTTGATTGAGTTGCTTGTTTGTTTATTTTTTAATATTGAGCTGCATGAGCTGTTTGTACATTTTGGAGATTAATCCATTGTCAGTTGCTTGATTTGGAAATATTAAATAGCTAGTGGGAGCTCAGCTCAGTGCTCTGTGGTGACCGAGAGGGATGGGATGGGGCGGGGGGAGGGAGGTCCAGGAGAGGGGGGACATATGCATACACATGGCTGATTCACCTCATTGTACAGCAGAAACCAACACGACATCTTCAAGCAATTATACCCCAATTAAATATATGTATGCATACACCAAGCGAGTGAAAGTCGATCAGTTGTGTCTGACTCTCTGCAACCCCATGGACTATACATTCCATGGAATTCTCCAGGCCAGACTACTGGAGTGGGTAGCCGTTCCCTTCTCCAGGGTATCTTCCCAACCCAGGGATCAAGACCAGGTCTCCTGCATTGCAGGCGGATTCTTTACCAATTGAGCAAGGAGCGAAGCCCACGCATATACATATATAGAAAGACAAATAAAACCATAGATGCGAGAGCCAGAGAAGCAAATTCAAAGTTCAACAAAGCCTCAGGCTGGTTCCCTGAGAAGCTGGATAAAGCGACAGACCCTGGCGACACTCACTGATGGCGGTGGGGGGGGCAATGTTAGAAATAAAGATGAAACATCTCTTGTTCTGCAGACTTTAAAGAGATGAAGGAAGGCAAGTTCCGCTTCTCAGCCCTACGGGGATGGATACCACTCATATGAACAGAGTGACACGACCATCTCAGGACATGCAGAGATCCTATGTCACTCACGATAAACAGAGAAAAGAAAACCACTCTCAGCCAACAAGGAGTGTCCTCTGTTCGAGAGCGTGTGTTTGTGGGGACCTTACTCCGGCCTCGTTAGTGGACTCCGGCCTGCTCCCCTCAGTGCAGGGGGGCAGGAACCAGGACAAGCTGGACAGACTGGAAAGGGAGGAGGTCGGTGGAGTGCAGGGCAGGAGATCCAAGAAGATACCAGCTGGCAGGACCAGGAGGTGAACCCTGCAGGAGGCGGCCTGCAGGGGCAGTGTGCAAGAGCCACGGGGGTGTCTACACATTAGCACAAATAATTGGGAAATAAAATTTAAAACACCATTTATATCATTCATATGTAGCATCTGAAGTAAATCAAACTCACAGAAACAGAGGATAGAAAGCTGGCTGCCAGGAGGGAGCCCTGGGTGGTGGGGAGAGGGCAGCAAATGCTCAGCTGGCAGGTGGGCGAGGCCTGCGGACCAGAAGTGAGACCTGGCGGCCACAGCTGACCACCAAGCCGGCGCCACCGACAGTGAACGTTCTCACAAGAGAAGAGAGAAAGATTAAAACCCACCGTTTATTAAAGTAGCAAAGGCAACTGATAAAAATACATGTATAAAAGTATAAAAAATACATCTAATACCTAGGAAGTCATTTGACGAGAAAAAATCCACCCTAAAAATACTGCTTAGAAAAACTAAAGAATATAGTATGTAAATAAATGTGAAGATACATCAAGTGGGTAGATTGGGAGTCTCAGCATTGTGAGGCCGTCAGTTCTCCTTAGATGATCGGTAGATTTGACACAGTCAGTTCGGTTCAGTCGCTCAGCCGTGTCTGACTCTTTGTGACCCCACGGCCTGCAGCGCGCCAGGCCTCCCTGTCCATCACCAGCTCCTGGAGTTTGCTCAGATTCATGCCCATCGAGTCCATGATTCCATCCAACCGTCTCATCCTCTGTCGTCTCCTCTTCCCGCCTTCAATCTTTCCCAGCATCAGGGTCTTTTCCAGTGAGTCAGCTCTTCACATCAGGTGGCCAAAGTATTGGAGCTTCAGCTTCAGCATCAGTCCTTCCAATGAATATTAAGGACTGATCTCCTTTAGGATGGACTGGTTGGATCTCCTTGCAGTCCAAGGGACTCTCATGAGTGTTCTCCAACACCACAGTTCAAAAGCATCCATTCTTCGGCGATCAGCTTTCTTTATAGTCCAACTCTCACATCCATACATGACCACTGGAAAAACCATAGCTTCGAATAGACAGTCCTTTGTTGGTAAAGTAATGTCTCTGTTTTTTAATATGCTGTCTAGGTTGGTCATAATTTTTCTTCCAAGGAGTAAGCGTCTTTTAATTTCATGGCTGCAGTCACCATCTGCAGTGATTTTGGAGCCCAGAAACATAAAGTCTCTCACTGTTTCCACTGTTTCCCCATCTGTTTGCCATGAAGTAATGGAACCAGATGCCATGATCTTTGTTTTCTGAACGTTGAGCTTCAAGCCAACCTTTTCACTCTCCTCTTTCACTTTCATCAAGAGGCTCTTTAGTTCCTCTTCACTTTCTGCCATAAGGGTGGTGTCATCTGCATATCTGAGGTTATTGATATTTCTCAATCTTGATTCCAGCCTGTGCTTCTTCCAGCCCAGCGTTCCTCATGATGTACTCTGCATGTGACTTAAACAAGCAGGGTGACAGTATGCAGCCTTGACGTACTTCTTTCCCTATTTGGAACCAGTCCATTGTTCCACGTCCAGTTCTGACTGTTGCTTCTCGACCTGCATACAGGTTCCTCAGGAGGCAGGTGAGGTGGTCTGGTATTCCCATCTCTTTAAGAATTTTCCACAGTTTGTTGTGATCCAAGCAGTCAAAGGATTTGACATAGTCAATAAAGCAGAAGAGGATGTTTTTCTGGAACTCTCTTACTTTTTCTATGATCCAGTGGATGTTGGCAATTTAATCTCTGGTTCCTCTGCCTTTGTTTTAAATTTTATTTTTTATTGAAGGATAATTGCTTTACAGACTTTTGCTGTTTTCTGTCAAACTTCAACATGAATCAGACATAGGCATACATACATCGCCTCCCTTTTGAATCTTCCTCCCCATCCCACCCCTCTAGGTTGATACAGAGCCCGTTTCAGTTTCCTGAGCCATACAGCAAATTCCCGTTGGCTATCTATTTTGCATATGGTAATGTCAGTTTCCATGTTGCTCTTCCCACACATCTCACCCTCTCCTCCCTCTCCCCAGGTCCGTAAGTCTATTTATGTCTGTTTCTCCACTGTTGCCCTGTAATACATTCTTCAGAACCGTTTTTCTGGATTCCATGCATGTGCGTTAGAAGATGGTATTTACCTTTCTCTTTCTGACTCACTTCGCTCTGTATAATAGGTTCTGGGTTCACCCACCTCATCAGAACTGACTCAAATGCGTTCCTTTTTATGGCTGAGTGATAGTCCATTGTGTATGTGTACCTCAACTTCTTTATCCAGTCACCAGTCGATGGACATCTAGGTTGCTTCCATGTTCTGCTGCTGCTGCTGCTGCTGCTAAATCGCTTCAGTCGTGTCTGACTCTGTGAGACCCCATAGACGGCAGCCCACCAGGCTCCCCCGTCCCTGGGATTCTCCAACCAAGAACACTGGAGTGGGTTGCCATTTCCTTCTCCAATGCATGAAAGTGAAAAGTGAAAATGAAGGTGCTCAGTCGTGTCTGACTCTTCGCGACCCCATGGACTGCAGCCCACCACGCTCCTCCGTCCATGGGATTTTCCGGGCAAGAGTACTGGAGTGGGGTGCCATTGCCTTCTCCTATTAAATGCCTAGCATAACCTTAATAAATATTTGAGTAAATCAATATAAAATGACCATCATATCATGTGAGCAATTTTCTGATTTATAAAAAGATGCAGCAAATTTTAAAATGACACAAAATATAATTTTAAAACAACATTGAAAAGTGAGTATATTTAACTATGCTCAGCTCATTATAGAGCAAGTGGGTGAGTGCAATAGTAATTCACGCTATAGCATGTTTAATGAACTTCCATGTTCTAGATATTATAAATAGTGATGCAATGAACAACAGGACACATGTCTTTTTCAATTTTGGTTTCCTCAGGATATATGCCTGAGAGTGAATTGCTGGGTCATATGGTGGCTTTATTCCTAGTTTTTAAAGGAATCTCCATACCGTCTTCCATAGTGGCTGTATCAATTTACGTTCTCACCAACAGTGCCAGAGCATTCCCTTTTCTCCACACCCTCTCCAGCATTTATTGTTTGCAGACTTTTTGATGATGGCCATTCTGACCGGTGTGAGGTGGTATCTCATTGTAGTTTTGACTTGCATTTCTCTAACAATGAGCGATGTTGAGCATCTTTTCATGTGTCTGTTAGCCATCTGTATGTCTTTGGAGAAATGTCCGTTTAGGTCTTTTCCCCACTTTTTGGTTGGGTTGTTTGGTTTTCTGGTATTGAGTTGTATGAGCTGCTTGTATATTTTGGAAATTAATCCTTTGCCATTTGTTTCATTTGCTATTATTTTCTCCCATTCTGAGAGTTGTCTTTTCACCTTGCTTATAGTTTCCTTTGCTGTGGAAAAGCTTTTAAGTTTCACCAGGTCGCACTTGTTTACTTTTGTTTTTATTTCCGTTACTCTAGGAGAAGGGTCATAGAGGATCTTGCTGTGATTTATGTCATAAAGTGTTCTGCCTATGCTTTCCTCTAAGAGTTTTATAGTTTCTGGTCTTACATTTAGGTCTTTAATCCACTTTGATTTTATCTTTGTGTTCAGTTCAGTTCAGTCGCTTAGTCGTGACCGACTCTTTGCGACCCCATGAATCACAGCACGCCAGGCCTCCCTGTCCATCACCAACTCCCAGGGTTCACTCAAACTCATGTCCATCGAGTGGGTGATGCCATCCAGCCATCTCATCCTCTGTCGTCCCCTTCTCCTCCCGCCCCCAATCCCTCCCAGCATCAGAGTCTTTTCCAGTGAGTCAACTCTTCGCATCAGGTGGCCAAAGTATTGCAGTTTCAGCTTTAGCATCAGTCCTTCCAATGAACACCCAGGACTGATCTCCCCCAGAATGGACTGGTTGGATCTCCTTGCAGTCCACGGGACTCTCAAGTGTCTTCTCCAACACCACAGTTCAAAAGCATCAATTCTTCGGCGATGAGCTTTCTTCACAGTCCAACTCTCACATCCATACATGACCATGGGAAAAACCATAGCCTTGACTAGATGGACCTTGGTTGGCAAAGTAATGTCTCTGCTTTTTAATATGCTATCTAGGCTGGTCATAACTTTCCTTCCAAGGAGTAAGCGTCTTTTAATTTCATGGCTGCAATCAGCATCTGCAGTGATTTTGGAGCCCCCCAAAATAAAGTCTGACACTGTGTCCACTGTTTCCCCATCTATTTGCCATGAAGTGATGGGACCAGATGCCATGATCTTCGTTTTCTGAATGTTGAGCTTCAAGCCAAACTTTTCACTCTCCTCTTTCACTTTCATCAAGAGGCTTTTGAGTTCCTCTTCACTTTCTGCCATAGGGTGGTGTCATCTGCATATCTGAGGTTATTGATATTTCTCCCAGCAATCTTGATTCCAGCTTGTGCTTCTTGCAGCCCAGCATTCCTCATGATGTACTCTGCATATAAGTTAAATAAGCAGGGTGACAATACACAGCCTTGACGTACTCCTTTTCCTATTTGGAACCAGGCTGTTGTTCCATGTCCGGTTCTAACTGTTGCTTCCTGACCTGCATACAGGTTTCTCAAGAGGCAGGTCAGGTGGTCTGGTATTCCCATCTCTTACAGAATTTTCTGCAGTTTATTGTGATCCACACAGTCAAAGGCTTTGGCATAGTCAATGAAGCAGAAATAGATGCTTTTCTGGAACTCTCTTGCTTTCTCCATGATCCAGCGGATGTTGGCAATTTGATCTCTGGTGCCTCTGCCTTTTCTAAAACCTGCTTGAACATCTGGAAGTTCACGATTCACATATTGCTGAAGCCTGGCTTGGAGAATTTTGAGCATGACTTTACTAGCGTGTGAGATGACTGCAATTGTGCGGTAGTTTGAGCATTCTTTGGCATTCCCTTTCTTTGGGATTGGAATGAAGACTGACCTTTTCCAGTCCTGCGGCCACTGCTGAGTTTTCCAAATTTGCTGGCATATTGAGTGCAGCACTTTCACAGCATCATCTTTCAGGATTTGAAATAGCTCAATTGGAATTCCATCACCTCCACTAGCTTTGTTCGTAGTGATGCTCTCTAAGGCCCACTTGACTTCACATTCCAAGATGTCCGGTTCCAGGTGAGTGATCACGCCATCGTGATTATCTTCATCATGAAGATCTTTTTTGTACAGTTCTTCTGTGTATTCTTGTCACCTCTTCTTAATATCTTCTGCTTCTATTTGGTCCATACCATTTCTGTCCTTTATCAAGCCCATCTTTGCATGAAATGTTCCCTTGATTTCTCTAATTTTCTTGAAAAGATCTCTTGTTTTTCCTATTCTGTTGTTTTCATCTATTTCTTTGCATTGATCACTGAGGGAGGCTTTCTTATCTCTCCTTGCTATTCTTTGGAACTCTGCATTCAGATGCTTATATCTTTCCTTTTCTCCTTTGCATTTCGCTTCTCTTCTTTTCACAGGTATTTGTAAGGCCTCCTCCAACAGCCATTTTGCTTTTTGGCATTTCTCTTCCATGGGGATGGTCTTGGTCCCTGTCTCCTGTACAATGTCACGAACCTCCGTCCAGAGTTCATCAGGCACTCTATCTATCAGATCTAGTCCCTTAAATCTATTTCTCACTTCCACTGTATAATCATAAGGGAATTGATTTAGGTCATATCTGAATGGTCTAGGGTTTTCCCCACTTTCTTCAATTTCAGTCTGAATCTGGCAATAAGGAGTTCATGATCTGAGCCACAGTCAGCTCCTGGTCTTGTTTTTGCTGACTGTATAGAGCTTCTCCATCTTTGGCTGCTAAGAATATAATCAATATGATTTCGGTGTTGACCGTCTGGTGATGTCCATGTGTAGAGTCTTCTCTTGTGTTGTTGGAAGAGGGTGTTTGCTATGACCAGTGAGTTCTCTTGGCAAAACTCTATTAGCCTTTGCCCTGCTTCATTCCGTGCCCCAAGGCCAAATTTGCCTGTTACTCCAGGTGTTTCTTGACTTCCTACTTTTGCATTCCAGTCCCCTATCATGAAAAGGACATCTTCTTTGGGTGTTAGTTCTAAAAGGTCTTGTAGGTCTTCATAGAACCGTTCCACTTTGACTTCTTCAGTGTTACTGGTTGGGGCGTAGGCTTGGAATACTGTAATATTGAATGGTTTGCCTTGGAAACGAACAGAGATCATTCTGTTGTTTTTAAGATTGCATCCAAGTGCTGCATTTCGGACTCTTTTGTTGACCATGATGGCTACTCCATTTCTTCTAAGGGATTCCTGCCCACAGTACCTCCCCTTGCTATTCTTTGGAGTGAAAAGCTTGGCTTGAAGCTCAACATTCAGAAAACGAAGATCATGGCACCTGGTCCCATCACTTCACGGGAAATAGATGGGGAAACAGTGGAAACAGTGAGAGACTTTATTTTGGGGGGCTCCAAAATCACTGAGGATGCTGACTGCAGCCAAGAAATTAAAAGACGCTGACTCCTTGGAAGGAAAGTTATGACCAGCCTAGATAGCATATTAAAAAGCAGAGACATTACTGTGCCAACCAAGGTCCGTCTAGTCAAGGCTATGGTTTTTCCAGTGGTCATGTATGGATGTGAGAGTTGGACTGTGAAGAAAGCTGATCACCAAAGAATTGATGCTTTTGAACAGTGGTGCTGGAGAAGACTCTTGAGAGTCCCTTGGACTGCAAGAAGATCCAACCAGCCCATTCTGGGGGAGATCAGTCCTGGGTGTTCATTGGAAGGACTGATGCTAAAGCTGAAACTCCAATACTTTGGCCACCTCATGGGAAGAGTTGACTCACTGGAAAAGACTCTGATGCTGGGAGGGATTGGGGGCGGGAGGAGAAGGGGATGACAGAGAATGAGATGGCTGGATGGCATCACCGGCTCAATGGACATGAGTTTGAGTGAACCCTGGGAGTTGGTGATGGACAGGGAGGCCTGGCATGCTGTGATTCATGGGGTCGCAAAGAGTCGGTCACGACTGAGCGACTGAACTGAACTGAAGATTAACTGAAAGGGGAAAAGAATAGTAAGAAAAGAAAACAAAAGAAAAAATAACAGGTTTTAAAAATTAAAATTAAAAAAAGAAAAGAAAAAAAAGACAACTCCCTAGAACTGCAAAAGCCCAATACAGAGGCCGAGGTTTATAACAACAATAAAAAATGTGACTGAGAAAAAAAAGAAAAAAAAAGCTCAAAAGGTTAGTTAGATTTCATAGCGCCAATAGAATTGACAACTACAACAGAATAGGGGGAAAAAGGGGGAAAAGGAAAAAAAATCTAAAAGAACCTACAGAATAAGTCAAAAGATAAGAATAATACGTTTTTCTCGAGTCACTGCTGTCAGAGTCCTTTCCTCGCTGGGAGTCGCAGTCCCCCTCACCTCCCTAGGAGGCCCTCTAACACCGTGCTGACCCCTGGACCTGCTGTGGGGGCAGCTCAGATTCTAATCTGTTCCTATCCCTCTGTGTTCTTGCCCCCAGTGTCCAAAGCTATCAGAACTGGTGCATTTTCTTTTGTGGGAGCTCTCAATGACCTCTTTTATGTTCCACAGACACAGAGTCTGCCTAGTTGGTCATGCGGATTTAATCTGCAGCTTGTCCAGCTGGTGGAAAGGTTTTGGGTCTTATTCCTTAGCCACACTGTCCCTGGGTTTCAACTGTGGTTTTATTTCCGCCTCTGCATGTGGGTCCTCCACTGGGGTTTGCTCCTGAGGGTGCCCTGGAGGATTTGGGTTTGCCCCAGTGATGGCCAGGTGTGGAGGTGGTGCAGCTGCTTGGGTCACAGGGGTTCTGGCAGCACAAGGTACTCAGGGGGGTTGATGGCTAGGGCAGCAGGAAATACAGTGCTCTAGAAGGGTATGGCAATCAGTATTGGCCAGTACGTTCCAGTATTCTTGCCTGGAAAACCCCTACCCTGACAGAAACGCCAGGCAGGCCACAGTCTATAGGATTGCAAAGAGTGCACCATCCAGGATGTGTATGGCTGCAGCAAAGACTGTCTGATTCTCACTCCATTTAGGCTGCCACAGATCAGCTGTTTCCCTCTCAGCCTAAATGCTTCCCCTCTGACTCAGACAATTGCCCCAGTGTAGGGATCGGACCCCTGCTTCAGTTCCTCCACCCGCCAAGGGCAGGTCCAGTCCCACCAACTCCCGTCTTTCACCCTAGTTCCCTTGTCCTACCAAGTTTTGCGTGGTTCTGTATATTCTTTTCTGCTGTCTGCTCTCAGCTGGTGTTCTGCATGCACTTCTGTGTTTGAAGGCACACTCCTGATGTATCCGTGGAGAGAGATGTACTCCATGTCCACCTACTGCTCCACCATCTTGTTCCTCTCCCCTCTGCCTTTTTAAAATCCAGCTTGAACATCTGGAAGTTCACAGTTCATGTACTGTTGAAGCCTGGTTTGGAGAATTTTGAGCATTACTTTGCTAGAGTGTGAGATGAGTGCAATTGTGCAGTAGTTTGAATGTTCTTTGGCATTGCCTTTCTTTGGGATTGGAATGAAAATTGATGTTTTCTAGTTCTGTGGCCACTGCTGAGTTTTCCAAATTTGCTGGCATATTGAGTGCAGCACTTTCACAGCATCATCTTTCAGGATTTGAAATAGCTCAACTGGAATTCCATCACCTCCACTAGCTTTGTTTGTAGTCATGCTTTCTAAGGCCCACTTGACTTCACATTCCAGGATGTCTGGCTCTAGGTAAGTGATCACACCGTGGTGATTATCTTGGTCGTGAAGATCTTTTTTGTACAGTTCTTCTGTGTATTCTTGCCACCTCTTCTTAATATCTTCTGCTTCTGTTAGGTCCCTACCATTTCTGTCCTTTATTGAGCCCATCTTTGCACGAAATATTCCCTTGGTATCTCTATTCTTTCTCATTCTATTGTTTCCTTCTATTTCTTTGCATTGATCACTGAGGAAGGCTTTCTTATCTCTCCTTGCTATTCTTTGGAAATCTGCATTCAAATGGATATATCTTTCCTTTTCTCTTTTGCTTTTCACGGCCCTTCTTTTCACAGCTATTTGTAAGGCCTCCTCAGACAGCCATTTTGCTTTTTTGCATTTCTTTTTCTTGGGGACGGTCTTGAGTCCTGTCTCCTGTACAATGTCACAAACCTCCATCCATAGTTCATCAGGCACTCTGTCTATCAGATCTAGTCCCTTGAATCTATTTGTCACTTCCATTGTATAATTGCAAGGGATTTGATTTAGGTCTTACCTGAATGGCCTAGTGGTTTTCCCTGCTGCTGCTGCTGCTAAGTCGCTTCAGTCGTGTCCGACTCTGTGCGACCTCATAGATGGCAGCCCACCAGGCTCTGCCGTCCTTGGGATTCTCCAGGCAAGAACACTGGAGTGGGTTGCCACTTCCTTCTCCAGTGCATGAACGTGAAAAGTGAAACTGAAGTCGCTCAGTCCTGTTTGACTCTTAGCGACCCCATGGACTGCAGCCTACCAGGCTCCCTCATCCATGGGATTTTCTAGGCAAGAGTACTGGAGTGGCTTGCCATTGCCTTCTCCAGTGGTTTTCCTCACTTTCTTCAATTTAAGTCTGAATTTGGCAATAAGGAGTTCATGATCTGAGCCACAGTCAGCTTCTGGTCTTGTTTTTGCTGACTATATAGAACTTCTCCATCTTTGGCTGCAAAGAATATAATCAGTCTGATTTCGGTGTTGACGATGTGGTGACGTTCATGTGTAGAGTCTTCTCTTGTGTTGTTGGAAGAGGGTGTTTGCTGTGACCAGTGCGTTCTCTTGGCAAAACTCTGTTAGCCTTATACCTGCTTAATTCCGTGCTCCAAGGACAAACTTGCCTGTTGCTCCAGGTATCTCTTGACTTCCAGGTTTTGCATTCCAGTCCCCTATGATGAAAAGGACGTCTTTTTTGGGTGTTAGTTCTAGAAGGCCTTGTAGGTCTTCAAAGAACCGTTCAGGTTCTTCAGCGTTACTGGTCAGGGCACAGACTTGAATTACTGTAATATTGAATGGTTTGCCTTGGAAATGAACAGAGATCATTCTGTTGTTTTTGAGACTGCATCCAAGTACTGCATTTCGGACTCTTTTGTTGACCATGATGGCTACTCCATTTCTTCTAAGGGATTCCTGCCCACAGTAGTATATATAATGGTCATCTGAGTTAAATTCACCCATTCCAGTCCATTTTAGTTCACTGATTCCTAAAATGTCTATGTTCAGTCTTGCCATCTGTTTGACCACTTTCAATTTGCCTTGATTCATGGACCTAACATTCCAGGTTCCTATGCAATATTGCTCTTTGCAGCATCGGACCTTGCTTCCATCACCAGTCACATCCACAACGGGGCACTGTTTTTGCTTTGGCTCCATCCCTTCATTCTTTCTGGAGTTATTTCTCCACTCTTCTCCAGCAGCATACTGGGCACTTACCGACCTGGGGAGCTCATCTTTCAGCGCTGTGTGTTTCTGCCTTTCCATCCTGTTCATGACGGTGTAGAAGGGTGTGCGCTCGTCCTCTCCTGTGAGAGCTCCAGAATTACAACTCACTGCTGAACAATCATAGACAGGAGACCCACCAAACAAAGACGCCCCGCGTCCCAGGGCAAAGGGGAGGCCCAGCAACATGGTAGGAGGGGCGAAATCACATTTGGAATGAAACCCCATGCCCGCCAGAGACACTGGGACGGCGCAAACAAAGCCCTGTGCACAGGAGCCAGATGCCACAGAGGCTGAGCCGCCCGCCTCTGCGTGTGGGGGCGTCGCCTGCGGAGCCACGGGCCAGCAGGGGCCTGCGCGGGCTCAGGGGTGCTGGCTGCAGCAGACCTGGTCACACCGCCTGTGGCAGAAGCCCTCTTGGA
Source organism: Moschus berezovskii (assembly GCF_049115385.1). Lineage (NCBI taxonomy): Eukaryota > Metazoa > Chordata > Mammalia > Artiodactyla > Moschidae > Moschus > Moschus berezovskii. The sequence continues at coordinate 123,211,829 of NC_142465.1, forward strand.
GGAGGTCGCCATTAACGCCACCAAAAAGCTGCCGCGCAGACGACCCGCAAACTGCACAGCAATTACACCAAATACATTCTAACACTGTTAAAAAAGTTCTAGGACACCCACAACAGATTTCCCAACCTGGGGATCTGGCAAAAGGACTGAGAACATCCAGGGAATTTGACTTTGGAGGTCAACGGGATTTGATTACAGGACTCACACAGGACTGGGGAAACAGACTCTTGGAGGCACAAACAGAAACTTTTGTGCACCAGAACCCAGGAGAAAGGAGCAGTGACCCCACAGGACACTGACCCAGACTTGCCTGGGAGGGTCCAGGCGTCTCTGGCGGAGGCGTGGGGCGGCGGCGGCTGCTGCAGGGCTGGGGCCGCTGAGTGCAGCAGTGTGTGAGCGGGACCTTCTGAAGGAGGTGCCATATCTTCATTACCGCCACCACAGTGAGGTCTCAGGTCAAACAACAGGGACAGAACACAGTCCCGCCCATCAAAATTGGATTAAAGATTTACTGAGCATGGCTCCACAGCAAGGAAAGATAAGAAAGCCTTCCTCAGTGATCAATGCAGAGAAATAGAGGAAAACAGAATGAGAAAGACTAGAGATCTCTTCAAGAAAATTAGAGATACCAAGGGAATATTTCATGCAAAGATGGGCTCAATAAAGGACAGAAATGGTAGGGACCTAACAGAAGCAGAATATATTAAGAAGAGGTGGCAAGAATACACAGAAGAACTGTACAAAAAAGATCTTCATGACCCAGAAAACCACGATGGTTTGATCACTCACCTAGAGCCAGTCATCCTGAAATGTGAAGTCAAGTGGGCCTTAGGAAGCATCACTACGAGCAAAGCTAGTGGAGGTGATGGAATGCCAGCTGAGCTATTTCAAATCTTAAAAGATGATGCTGTTAAAGTGCTGCACTCAATATGCCAGCAAATTTGGAAAACCCAGCAGTGGCCACACAGCAGTGGCCACAGGATTGGAAAAGGTCAGTTTTCATTCCAATCCCAAAGAACGGCAAGGCCAAACAATGTTCAAACTACTGCACAATTGCACTCACCTCACACGCTATCAAAGTAATGATAAAGCCTTCTCCAAGCCAGGCTTTAATAGTACATGAACCAAGAATTTCCATATGTTAAAGCTGGATTTAGAAAAGGCAGAGGAACCAGAGATTAAATTGCCAACATCTGTTGGATCACAGAAAAAGCAAGAGAGTTCCAGAAAAACATATACTTCTGCTTTGTTGATTATGCCAAAGCTTTTGACTGTGTGGATCTCAACAAACTATGGAAAATTCTTGAAGAGATGGGAATAACAGACCACCTCACCTGCCTCCTGAGAAATCTGTATTCAGGTCAAGAAGCAAGTTAGAACAGAACATGGAACAACAGACTGGTTTCAAATTGGGAAAGGAATATGTCAAGGCTGTATACTGTCACCCTGCTTATTTAACTTATATGCACAGTATATCATGCAAAATGCCAGACTGGATGAAGCACAGCTGGAATCAAGATTGCTGGGAGAAATATCAATAACCTCAGATATGCAGATGACACCACCCTTATGGCAGAAAGTGAAGAAGAACTAAAGAGCCTCTTGGTGAAAGTGAAAGAGGAGAGTGAAGTAGTTGGCTTAAAACTCGACATTCAAAAAACAAAGATCATGGCATCCAGTCCCATCACTTCATGGCAAATAGATGGGGAAACAGTGGAAACAGTGAGAGACTTTATTTTTGGGCTCCAAAATCAGTGCAGATGGTGATAACAGCCATGAAATTTAAAGACACCTGCTCCTTGGAAGGAAAGTTATGACCAACCTAGACTGCATATTAAAAAGCAGAGACATTACTTTGCCAACCAAGGTCCATCTAGTCAAGGCTATGGTTTTTCCAGTGGTCGTGTATGGATGTGAGAGTTGGACTATAAAGAAAGCTGAGTGCCGAAGAATTGATGCTTTTGAACTGTGGTGGTGGAGAAGACTCTTGAGAGTCCCGTGGACTGCAAGGAGATCCAACCAGTCCATCCTAAAGGAGGTCAGTCCTGAATATTCATTGGAGGAACTGATGCTCAAGCTGAAACTCCAATAGTTTGGCCACCTGATATGAAGAACTGGCTCACTGGAAAAAACTGTGATGCTGGGAAAGATTGAAGGCAGGAGGAGAAGGGGACAACAGAGGATGAGATGGTTGGATGGCATCACGGACTCGATGGGCATGAATTTGAGCAAGCTCTGGGAGTTGGTGATGGACAGGGAAGCCTGGTGTGCTGCATGTAGTCCATGGAGCTGCAAAGAGTCAGACACGGCTGAGCGGCTGAACTGAAGTGGACTGAGCTCGGCCCCACCATCAGAACAAGACCCAGTTTCCCCCTCAGTCAGTCTCTCCCAACAGGAGGCTTCCATCAGCCTCTTACCTTCTCCATCAGACGGCAGAGAGAATGAAAACCACAATCACAGAAAACTAACCAAACTGATCCCACGGCCTTGTCTAACTCAATAAAACCATGGGCAATGCCGTATGACGGACGGGTCGTGGTGGAGAGTTCTGACAGCATGTGGTCCACTGGAGAAGGGAATGGCAAACCACTTCACTATTCTTGCCCTGAGAACCCCAGGAACAGTATGAAAAGGCTAAAAAAAAAAAAGATTTGTCACGACTGCAGTCAAATTCTCTCCAGGCTGTCTCTGTAGTAATCTACAAGCTGATTCTAAAATGTAAAAGGAAATTCAGAAGACAGAAGAGTCCGGGAGATCTTGGGCAGGAAACAGCATCAGAGAAATTTAGCTACTGCTTTTCAAAACTTATTTCAAAGCTGCACTGATGAAGACTGAAGTGTGGGACTTCCCTAGTGGTACAGTGGATAAGAATCCACCTGCCAATGCAGGGGATATGGGTTTGATCCCTGGTCTGGGAAGATCCCACATGCTGCGGAGCAACTAAGCCTGTACACCACAACTCCTGAAGTCTGCATTTCTAGAGCCCGTGTTCTGCAACGAGAGCAGCCGCTGGAATGAGAAGCCCAGGTGCCACCCAAGGCCAGAGAGGCCGGCACAGGCAAGCATGTTCTGGGGGGGTCCACGCGTGGCTGGACAGCCTAGGCTGATGGAAGTCAGAGAGCGGTCATCCCATGACGGGAGGACAGAGTGGGAAGGGGCACAGGAAATCTTCCAGAGAAAACTGTCCCTGTTCTGCATGTCCCTGCTCTGTGGCATTAAAACCATCAAGCAGCCAGAAAAAAAACTAATGAAAGACGTGCCAGACTGCTGCCCTGAAAAACCACCAAACACGGTCCAGAGAAAATCAAACACAGCCTCATTAAATGGAGCAGATCTAATTTTGATTTGAAAGACTCAGTATAAGAAAGACGTCTGTTCTCCCCTCTGCAGACTCAAGGTGACCCCAGTCAAAATCCTGGCCGTTCCCCCGCCCCCCAGCCTTCCTTGGGCTTCTCAGGTGGCTCAACGGTAAAGAATCCACCTTCAATGCAGGAGACAGGAGACACGGGTTCGATTCCTGGGTCGGGAAGATCCCCTGGAGGAGGAAATGGCTACCCACTCCAGTATTCTTGCCTGGAAAATTCCATGGACAGAAAAGCCTGGCGCGCTAGAGACCATGGGGTGACTGAGCACTCCTGCCTTCTCTGTGTCTCTTTTTTGTTACTCCTGAGATTGACAGGCTGGCCCTAACACACACACACGGAAACGCAAGGGCCGAGATAGCCGCTGTGCACAGCGTGTGTCCCCTGCCGCTGGCCAGGGCTAGCCAGTAACCTGCTGTCACACACGGAATGGGGTGAAGGCTGACCACGCTGGCCCAGCTGCTGTGAGACAAACACGCCCCAGGCAGCCACCGCCGCGAGGATGAGCATCCTGCCATTCTGGCGGGAGCCCAGCAGGTAGCCAGAAGCAAGTGCCGCTTGGCCCCTGCCAGTCTCCGCCGCAGCGGCGTGACCCTGATGACTTGCTTCACTTGAGCTCCACCACGCGCCGTCCCAGCAGCACAGACCCGCCCGGACACACGCAGGGGTCCTCTCAACAGCATCTAATAGGTGCCGTGGGCTTGGGAACCGGCTGGTGGAGGCCAGGAGGGCTGCAGGAGGCTGACCCCCTCCCCTCCCAGCAGCACTGAGACCGAGGCAAACGTCAGCCGCAGTGACACTACTCGTGGCAGCGACGCGGCCACAGGGCCACGTGTGCCCGTGGGCACAGCCAGGCGCCTCTCTGGAGGGACTCTTGAGGATGAGTGCACCCCGAGCAGTCCCCGAGGACGCTCGACCGGTGCGGCTGCAGGAGAAATGTTGACTCCTATGACGGGCAGGAGGCGCCTAAGCCCAGCAGAGTGGGCCCCGGGAGAGGATGCCCAGGGGCAGGGCAGCAGTGGTGTCCTGCCCCTCCCTATGATGGCCGAACCTGGGGACCTGAGTATGGGGAGGCGGCTGGGCAGCAGGAGGCGGCAGAATCCAGGGGGCGGAGGACCACGGAGCTGGTAGAGCCTCGCTGGGGAGCCAGGCTCTCATCCGCTCTCCAGAATGGAGACACTTTCAGGGAGACAGACCGACAGGGGCTCAGCCTCTAACCAGGCTGACGGCGGTTGCCTCGCACTCTGCCAGGCACTCAGAAGGGGCAGGCGGGGCAGGAGGCTCCTGGTGGGGGTGGGAATGGGTTGGTCCCGGAGTCCCAGGCGGGCAGAGAGAAGGACACATATTGAAAACAAACATGGGAGTGGACAACAATGGGGAGACGGGGCAGAGCCAAGCGTCGCTGAAAATGGATCAAGGGGCTTAATCATGGCACAGAGTCCCCCCCTAGAAGGGGCCGTGGCGTCTTGTGGGGAGATTCAGGGTGCGGTGCACCCAATGTCCTGTGCTGAGCCCACTCTGGGGTGTGCGTGTGTGCATGTGTGTGTGTGTGTGTGTGTGCACACACGCACACGTGCACACAGGCACCTCTGGCTGGGAGAGGGTCCTTGGTCTCTTGTGCCCTCCTACGTCTCCTTCGAGGTGCGTCTGTCCGTGCAATGCCCTGACCAGCCTTCACCAGGGCCGCATCTCAGGTGAGGTGGCATCTCCTTCCAGGCTTCTTACTGCTTCCTAAAAAAGCAGCAAGTGCGCCAAGTTCGCCGTTCCCAGCCGTGATGCAGGCCCTGTGTGTGTGCCAGCCGCCTGGCCATGGTCGTCAGTCTGCAGGACTTTCCCAGACAGGCTGGAGTCGCGGTCACCAGGAGTGACGAGCCTTCGTCTCTGACCCAGGAGTCACGTGTCTTCTGCCAACATCCCAGCAACAGCCATGCTCACGGGGAAGGGAAAGCGAATCCCGGACTGGAAGGCTTGTCTCTGGCTCACAAGTGTCCAGGTGAAGAAGAGTGACGTGGACTCCCGAGGTTCCGGACTCGGAGCCTGGCTCTATGGCTGGGGAGACTTTTGGAGGGGGCAGTGGCGAGTGCGTGCCGTTTGCAGAAGGGTGAATGCTGATGACCAGAAGGTGGCCTGCGGTGTATTTGACCACGGCCACTCCACTCCTCCTCCCCCTCTGAGGAGTACCCTGCCTCACTCACTGGGCAGATGTGGCCTGACTCGCCGTCTCAAGCGTATACCATCTGCCTTGTGAAGACGACACCCAGGGGAGCCACGGGCCCAAGAGGGGAGACGTGCGGGGTGGATCAGAACTCACTGAGCAGCCTGGAGCCTGGCTCAGCCTCCCTAGCGGAGCCCAGTACCTCTACAGTTGACCTGAAGATGTGTGAGAAACAGGGGCTTGCTGAAGACACACCACCGAGGTTGGGGAGGAGGGGTCCCTGTTGTGCAGCATTATTGCTGCAGAGACCTGACCTAATAAAGGCAGGAGAACAGACAACTGGGACAGAGACTCCAAAACCAGAACAACACATCCAGTCTCCTGTGTCACAGAGGCAGCACAGCGCCGCACGAAGGACACAGCGTTCACGCGGCACCAGCTGAATGTCCGTACAAAACCCGCGAGTCGCGATTCCTACAGCACGTGACACAGAAACAGTGCCAGGTGGAATGCAGCTCTGAATGTGAAAGGTGAAACCGCACCACTTGAAGATGAAAACAGAAGTGACTACTTTTCATGATTTGGGCAAAGATGCCACAAACAGAAAACATACCTGCTGGTCATAAAGACAATATATTGGAATGTGCTCAATTAACAATGTATGTGCATGGAAAGACACTATTAAGACAGAGAAAGGCAAATCACAGGATGAGAGAAGACGTCTCTACCATATACACCAACACACATGCCCATCGCGGGACTTGTACCCAGAATATATGGAGAACTCCTACAAGTCAGTAGGAATAGGCTACAGGAAAACCTGTCGAATCAAACACAAAAAGATCCTTTGCAAGAGTATGTTGAGCTGGACTGTCACTATTAAAAGCTGCTGAAATTTGTTTCTTGACCGTGCGGGCAGCTTGCAAGATCTTATTTCACTGAACACGGATCAAACCTGGGCCCACAGCAGTGAAAGTGCCAAATCTTAGAATGGCTAAAATTAAAGGACAGACAATATCTACTGTTGGAAAAGTGTGGAGTAACTGGAAGACTCATACACTGGCACAGTCACCCTAGGAAATTCCTTGGGAGTGCCAAGCAAAGTTGAATGCCTGACCTAGCAATTCCATTCCTACAGAAAGATGAATACATGTTCGCCAAATTCAGGATTGTTCACAATAGCACTATTTGTAATAGTCTGAACCAGAAAAAATGTAAATAAACTGTAGTTGAGAACCAAATTTAACTACATGCAAGAAAGCAAAACCAGCCCTATATGTCAAACTCAACATCAGACCAAGTTAGGATCATTCCTGGAATGCAAGGTTGGTTTAACATTAAAAAATTGATTGATGTTAGGTGCTACAGGCAACCTCTTAGAGAAAGGAAAACCTATTGACGTTATTTACCATTTTAATCCTAATAAGAAGAAAAAAATTATAACCTCATAGATGCAAAAAAACTGAGAAAATTCATTCCATTCTTTTCCGTTCCATCGCTAGAAAATTCATTACACAGTCACGATAAAAATTCTTCATAAAGATTAGAAATAAACCACTTTAACATGCTAGCCCTAGATGCAAAAAAACAGAAAATTCATTACACAGTCACAATAAAAATTCTTCATAAAGATTAGAAATAAACCACTTTAACATGCTAGCGTATGTATACATTTATATCCATATATCCTATCCATAGCTTTGTTAAGACCTACAGAAAATGTCATTATAAATGAGAAATGTTAGAAACATTCCCTGTAAAATCAGGAATTCAACAATGGTGCTAAATATTATGTAGGAAGTCCTAGCCGTACAATAAGACAAAATATCAGGGGCAAAATGATTGAGGTGGGAGACATTAATATAAAGCTATTCCAATCCCAAAGAAAGGCAAGGCCAAAGAACGCTCAGACTACCACACAAATGCACTCATCTCACACGCTAGTAAAGTAAGCTTAAAATTCTCCAAGCCAGGCCTCAGCAATATGTGAACCGTGAACTTCCAGATGTTCAAGCTGGTTTTACAAAAGGCACAGGAACCAGAGATCAAATTGCCAATATCCGCAGGATCATCAAAAAAGCAAGAGAGTTCCAGAAAAACATCTATTTCTGCTTTATTGACTATGCCAAAGCCTTTGACTGTGTGGATCACAATAAACTGTGGAACATTCTGAAAGAGATGGGGATACCAGACCACCTGACCTGCCTCTTGAGAAACCTGCATGCAGGTCAGGAAGCAACAGTTAGAACTGGACATGGAACAACAGACTGGTTCCAAATAGGAAAAGGAGTACGTCAAGGCTGTATATTGTCACCCTGCTTATTTAACTTATATGCAGAGTACACCGTGAGGAACGCTGGGCTGGATGAAGCACAAGCTGGAATCAAGATTGCCGGGAGAAATGTCAATAACCTCAGATATGCAGATGACACCACCCTTATGGTAGAAAGTGAAGAAGAACTAAAGAACCTCTTGATGAAAGTGAAAGAGCAGAGTGAAAAAGTTGGCTTAAAGCTCAACATTCAGAAAACTAAGATCATGGCATCTGGTCCCATCACTTCATGGCAAATAGATGGGGAAACAGTGGAAACAGTGTCAGACTTTATTTTGGGGGGCTCCAAAATCACTGCAGATGCTGATTGCAGCCATGACATTAAAAGACTCTTACTCCTTGGAAGGAAAGTTATGACCAACCTAGACAGCATATTAAAAAGCAGAGACATTACTTTGCCAACAAAGGTCCATCTAGTCAAGGCTATGGTTTTTCCAGTGGTCATGTATGAATGTGAGAGTTGGACTATAAAGAATGCTGAGTGCCGAAGAACTGATGCTTTTGAACTGTGGTGTTGGAGAAGACTCCTGAGAGTCCCTTGGACTGCAAGGAGATCCAACCAGTCCGTTCTAAAAGAGATCAGTCTTGGGTGTTCATTGGAATGACTGATGTTGAAGCTGAAACTCCAATACTTTGGCCACCTGATGCAAAGAGCTGGCTCATTGGAAAAGACCCTGATGCTGGGAAAGATTGAGGGCAGGAGGAGAAGGGGACAACAGAGGATGAGATGGTTGGATGGCATCACCGACTTGATGGACATGGGTTTGGGTAGACTCCAGGAGCTGGTGATGGACAGGGAGGCCTGGTGTGCTGTGGTTCATGAGGTCGCAAAGAGTCGGACACGACTGAGCGACTGAACTGAACTGAACTTGCACATGATATAATTATTTATGTAGAACAATTATACATAGAAACTCAAAAGAAGAAACTTGCAAAATTTCAGAAATAACAGCAGAGTTTAGAAATGTGCAGATAGAAAATTAATATATAGAAATCAATTTCATTCTATATGCCAACAACAAACAATAATGAAATTTATACAGAGAGATGACACTATGTGCAATAGTATCTGAATATCAACTAACAAAAAGCTAATGAAAGACGTATATAAGCTCTGATGCAGAAATTCTAAAATTTAACACTTTCACCTTTCACTTTCATGCATTGGAGAAGGAAATGGCAACCCACTCCAGTGTTCTTGCCTGGAGAATCCCAGGGACGGGGGAGCCTGGTGGGCTGCTGTCTATGGGGTCGCAGAGTCGGATATGATTGAAGCGACTTAGCAGCAGCAGCAACAGGGACTTCACTAGTGGTCCAATGGCTAAGACTCCAAGTTTCCAACGCAGGAGGCTCAGGTTCAATCCCTGGTCAGGGAACTCGATATCACATGCCACAGCTAAAAGATCCTGCGTGCTGCAACTAAGACCCAGCACAGCCAAATAAATAAATGAAAAAATGAAAAAATAAAGATCTAAGTAAATGGAGAGACACGTTCTGTTCATGAACAGAAGACATGATTTCATTAATTTATCCATTTTCCCCAAATTGATCTATGAATTCAATGCAAATCCAACAAAAATCTCAATAGGACTTTTGTTGGACTTGATACAACAATTATGAGATTTATGTAGAAGAGAACGAGGTCAGGAACGATGAAGACTCTTATGAAGATGAGCAGAGAGGAACCCTGTCACACCAGAAAACACGGACAGTGTGGCCCTGGTGCAGGGGGCAGATTCATCAGCGGAACAGGGCAGAGACTCGAGAAATACACACGCACAGATGCACGTGCAAGAGTACTTTCACAAGAAGATAGAGATGACGTTTCAACAAACAACTGAAAAGTTATCTACACAGAAAAAAGCAAAATTTGATCATCTCCTCACAACATATACAAACGTCAACTCCAGATGCATTAGGACTTTTATGTCAAAATTTCAAACTCTTAGTGGTAAATGTAGGTAAATACAGTTTTAAATCTCAAGGTAAGGAAAAATTCCTTGAGACAAAATAACATTGACTAGAAGAAAGACTGGTAACTTTGGCCACATTAAAACCCAAATTAAAACCTGTGTGCAAGTTCTAATTACACTGTCAAAATGATTTAAATAAAAGTAGGCCATGAAAGGACAAACAATGAAACCATGTCATGAACCAAGAATCACTATTAATCAGGATGCATGCACCTGAGATCCAATGGGATGACAAAAGTGAACGAGTGAACAAAGTCCTGGACAGTCAATAAAATAAGAAAAATATACGAAAAGTATCGTGGTTGCAGGGAAAAGGAAAAGTCACTAGTTGATATAATTGTGCAAGTTAAAAATACAATTTTTAAATATATTAATGAACTAATAGAAATGATAGCCAGATGGCTGGATTTTCAAAAAAATCCACTCACAAAAATCAATTTCTTCTTTGTCAACCAGTCACAATTTGTAGGAAAATATTTTTTTTTTTTTTACGGAGTTTTCCATTTTTAATATTTGGTTAAACAAAATACATCTTTTGTAAACAAACCCAGCACAAGGCCAACAAAAAGGAATAAAAGCAAGAAAAAACAAAAAGCCTAGGGTTGCTCCTTACTGGGCATCAGGGTCAGGCCTGCCCACTTCCCTAAAGGAAGTGGGGCTTTCTGCCGTTGGGCGTCAGCATAGGTCCCTGTTCCTAAGCACCAGAATTGGATATGAACAGAGGAACCAGCCCTGAAATGGTTAAGTGTCTTTGCATATCCCATTGGCTTATGAACTCCAAGTGCGTGAGGACTCCTTTGAAGTGCTGTCTGCACAGGCCCAAGCAGACTGGTGGCGAGGAGTTCTCTCCTCCTCCTCCCAGGAAATGGCTTACAACACTGACAGTGCCAATGGACCCAAGGTCCTGCTGTGACAGTCAGCAAGGCTGGCTGAACTTCTGGCTGGTGGTGGTTGGAATGTCACTGTGCAGGGGTGACGAGCTCCCTGTGGTGCCAAGCAGGTCTGGTGTAGAAAATGGTGCAGAAGACTGTGGCCACTTGCTGAGAGGGTGAAACGCAGTAGCTGCTTGGTGGCCTGTTACTCAGCATTAAAAAAATGGCCTTCTGGGATTGAAGATGCGTGTGCAGAAAAAGTGCTGGTGTAAACATGCACTCCAGTGTCAGTGGGGAGAAGGCCTCAGCCCCATCATGTTCAGCCTGCTCAGGCTGGACATGCAAGCCCCACGCTGGCTCTGCTGCTGGAGGAGTCTGGCCAGTGGGGCAGCTCTCAGACCTGCCAAGACCACTGATCTGTGAACGGCTGGACAGGCCACCCCTGCCTGCCCCCTGCCTTGAGACAACCACGGCCCCTTTGGTGACAGGCGGTGTAGCCTAACACTTATTTCTCTTGTTTTCCAAAGTTACCAGGAGAAAAGTGGCCTACAGCTATTTAAAGAGGTAGGGGGTGGGTCAATTCTCAGTTGATCTGTTATGGAAACTCCAGAGAGATGACAATCCCAGGTCCTAAGCAGAATGCACGTATCTACCCAACGTGAAGGCTCTGTTTGGTCACCAGAGTGACTCCAAGCCTAGGACTTCTACTAACTTGAGCGGCTCCAAATCTCTGAGGGCTTAGCTTCATAATACTTCCCTTGCCCAACGCTGTCTCAAACTAGTAGAATTTGATGGTGAAGGCAGTCTTATTTTTTTTCGATTTTGCTGGGGTGGGTCAGCTGGAAAACTGCCCTTTGGCCTGTCTTGTGTCCCCAAACCTCCTAAACCATGCAGTGAAGTGGCAGGGACGATGCTGGAGTGAGGCAGGCAGGCTGTCCGTGCCTATCCCCAGCCTGGCTTTGGCCACATCCTCTTAGGTATCTAGCTCACTCTGTCATGTTAGAATACTGCAGGATTCAACCACCCGGCATGGAACATTAGAGAACTTTTCATTATAAAACTTCACTCTTAAAAATGGGGTCAGGGTGGCATTGAGGGCTGGAGACAGCATGCTGCGCAGCTGCTGCAGTTCTGGAGATGGTTTTCTGAGGGGCCTTTCTGCTCTGAGGCCTTCAAACCAGCCCCATGGGCTTTGTCTGGACTGTGTTCAGACTCACTGGTTGCCAGGAAAGGGGAAGGGGAGGCAGCATCTCCAGGTGAGTCAGACAGAGCAGAAGTGAACTCCAGCAGAGCCTCTGTCAAGTCCTCATAGAAATGGGGAAAGGAAGCTAAGACCCACCTTTCTTTCTCCTCTTTAAAATAAAACCAAGGTCTCCACAGATCGCCCTAAGCACACAGAGCTCCTACTTTCCTTTTCCAGGAGCGAGTAACGCTGGTTGGTTCTTATAATAGTCCACGTGTCTGTCCTATTGCACTTTGTCAACCAGTCCACGTGTCTGTCCTATTGCACTTTGTCAACCAGTCACAATTAGTAGGAAAATATGTGTCTGTAGGAAAATACGTGTCTGTCCTATTGCACTTTGTCAACCAGTCACAATTTGTAGGAAAATATTTTTAAGTTTGATACTATTTAAAATAGAATACAAAATATATGTAGGTCTAAATCCAACACCAAAAAGTGCAATACCATGGCAAAGAAATCTAAGAGCTTATTGAAAGGCATTAAAGGATTTATTTATGAATAGCTATATCACATTCATAGATTCGAAGACTCAATAATGTAAAGAAGTCAGCTCTCTCCAAACTGATGGCTTTAATATCAATAAACAAAACAAACAAACAAAAATATATCAATAAACATTTAAAAAATTTTAACTATAAAAATTATGTTGGTAGATCTTGACAGCCTAATCCTGTAACTTGAATGGAAGCGCAGGGCGTCAAGAAGAGCCCAGTCATTTTCAAGGAAGAAAAGCAAGGTTGTAGGACTTGTTTGATCAGCATGAAGACACTCGACAAAGGTCCAGTCATGAAGACCGTGTGGCGTTAGTCCAGGGCAGAAAAACAAACCAGTGGGGCTGACCGGAAGTCCAGAAGAGCCTGCGGATGAGCGGGGCAGGGGCTGCTGGACTCCCCCTCTCCCAGCACCTGCCAAGTCAGCTTCTGGAGCACTCAGGACTGGGATGTGAGAGCCACAGCAGTGCTTCCAGAAGAGAAGGTCTTCACGGCCTCAGGGTAAGGGGACAAGCTGCAAACATCACCAACTTGAGTTTATTAAAAATTAAGGTGACTTTTGCTTCCGTGGTGTCTCAGAAGTGGTAAAGAAAAAAAAAAGTGGTAAAGAAACAGCTTGCCAATGCAGGAGATTCAAGTTTGATCCCTGGGTGGGGAAGATCCCCTGGAGGAGGAAATGTCTACCCACTGCAGTATTCTTGCCTGGGAGAATTCCATGGACAGAGGAGCCTGGCAGACTACAGTCCATGGGATGACAAAGAATTGGACATGACTGAGCAACTGAAGTACAACAATGTGGCTTTGTATCCAAAGTTACCATCAAGGTGTCAAAAGACAAGTCCCAAAGCGGGAGCCAGTGTTTGCCACACAAATCAGCTGAGAAAGGAGGAGAATGCAAGAGTAGATGGTCGTCACCCCACACATCAGCAAGAAAGACCTGCAGTCCTGAGGACAGTCAGACCAAGACCCGCTTCTCAGGAGAGGAGACCTGGTTGGCCGGTGTGTGTCTGAAAATAAGCCGTTTCATTAGCAAATAGGAAAGAGCAAAGGCACACCATCACCTCCTCCAGAGGCAAACAAGACCCCCCTGTCAGCACCAAGTATTGGCACCAAAGGGAGCCGTGGCTCAGCACGACCGTGGTGAACACGCAGTCCCTCTGGCCATGCTTGCAGTGCCCAGTGTACCCACCCCCCTAAGTTCACGTCTACCTGGACTCTTGGAATTGACTTATTTGAAGATGTAATCAAGGTAAAATGAGGTCACATCAGAGGAGGGCGGGACCCAATCCAACAACTGCTGTCCTTTTAAAAGAGCGGGAACTCTGGACAGAGCGACACACAGACAGAGCATCACGTGAAGCAGGGCAGAGACGCCGTGATGTGCCCGTAAGCTAAGGAACAAGGGCTGCCAGTGGCCGCCAGAAGCTGGAAGAGGCAGGAGGCTCTACAGGCTCCGAGAGCCCGGCCCTGCCAACACCTCGCTTTTGGACCTCTGGCCTTCAGAAAAAATGTGGTTTGAGCCACCAAGTTTGAGGGACCTTGCCACAGCAGCTAATACTGCTTTTTAGGTTGAAGGTGTGTGTGTCTAGTTGACACTCACTCCTAGGAAGATGTCTGGAGGAAGCACAGTGTATTACAGAAAAGAAGTGGGCACTGCCCTCAAGGAGAGGTGAGTTGCTAAGTGGCAGGGCAGACGGGCCTCGGTGCCAGACTGGACACGGTGTGAGGAGAGTGGGTGAAACTGGACGTGGCCTCCAAGAGCCCTGCCAGCTCTGAAAGCACTGGCTCCTTGTGCCTGGGGCTGGCGATTCGCGCATGTACTGAGCATCTGCGAGGTGTCCGGCACAGCCCGGGTGCGGGGCTGCAGCAAGAACGCGGCCCCTGAGAGCTTACGATCTGCATGGAGACAAACAGACGGCTGAGAGGCTGTTAGTGCCAGGGAGAGAGACAGACACACAGAACCCAGCTGGCTGGCGGGAACACAGCAGGCGCACATGTTCTGGTAAGTCTGTGGAGGTGAGTGCACCCGGGACAGAGCAGGCGGGGCGTGGCCCTGGCTGGAGTTACTCTCGGCCACATCTGGGTGCCAGAACCACTGGAAACAGCACTGGGGTGCACAGACGGGCCACCCCTAGAAACCTGGGGCTGCCCACACCTGTCTGCCTGTGCTCGAAGCCCACCCCCAGGCCAGGTTCCTGGGCCACACATGGTCTGTTTCACCAGAAACTTGAGAAAACAGCACAGGGGCCTTGTGCCGGCCACCACCTGCCCCGGCAAGCGGTGTTATTCAAATCTCCAGCTCGGCCCCTCAGGCACCACATCCCCAGGGAGAGGGGCGAAGGCTGTCGCCCCACTGGTCCTGCGCAGGGCACCTGGTGCTCAGGGGCCCCTGAACCGCTGCAGCAGGACCCCCATTGTCCCGGCAACCTGACCAGGCCCAGCTGCTCCGAGCTCAGGCCAGTGCCTGGACCAGAGGCCCCGCCCCCCGCTGGAAGATACGGACCCCAGGCTCGCCCAGGCGCCAGCTCCGCGCTGTTACCTGGTGGTCCGGGTGGCTGAAACGGAGCACCCTCCACTGTCTTCACACTTGGAAGCACGGATGGCAGTGGGTGCACACGTAACGAGTCTGGATCCGAGTGCCTGTAAGATTCGGCCTTGGCGAGAGCAGGGCGGGGGGCCTTGTTGTCTGGGTGCTGAGAGGTGCAGGAGGGGAGTTCGATCTTCCCGCTGGACTCCCTGTGGCCACTCTTAGCTTTAGCGCTCCTCTCCACCAGCCTGTGTAACTGCACAGGCAAGCTGCAAGGAAGTACCTTTTCATCTTTCAGTTTCAAGTGCTGCTGCAGAGCCATGAGTGGGGGTCCCCGGTCCAGGTCTAGCATGGCTGAGGGGCACCTCTGTTTCAGCCGATGGATGTCCGAGAGCGGAGGCACAAAGTCAGAGCTGGGGATCACTGGCATCTGCTTCCTGGCTTTCCTCATGCCCACGCCTTCCACAAGCAAGTCGGAACCCTGGAACGTGGGCAGCTCCACCGCAGGCTGGGGACAAGAGGGCGAGGTCAGGAGGGCCGGCAGTCCCTTTCCCAGCCTTCAGTCAGGTCTGAGGCCTCAGGGAGAAGCCCCAGCCACACTTCCCTAACTCTAACCCTAACCCTGGGTCCCCCCACCCCAGGGAGGCCAGGTGGCAGGGTCTTGCTGCCCCGCCTGCAGGAGGGCTCCCCAGGGGAGCAGCCCCCTGGAAAGACCCATGAAGGAAGGCTGGATCTTCACCCCAGGAGGAGGGGGGACACTGCAGGAGAGAAGAGAAATGGCCTAGAGGGGCCCCTGTCCTGCCTGGTACCACAGACGTGGAGGTGCCTGGGGACAAGAGGTTGCAAGAACGGCAAAAGCCAGGTGGGCCGCGTGAGACTCCCCGGGATGTGCGGAGAGACCACCGTGAACTGGCCAGCAGGCGGGAGACGCCCCACCCGCCACACCTGTCTCCACAGCAGCTCGAAGTTGCCGATGTCGCAGTTCCGGTCGGCCTTGCGGTCCACCACCACCTTTATGGTGTCCTCCTGCACCTGTGCGCACAGCTGCGCGGTGACGGGCGTGGACGCGTGCATGGTGGGGCTGGAGTTGATCTCGATCAGCCAGGGCCTGAAGTCATGCCCGAGGATGAAGTCGGCGCCATACAGCTCGAAGCTGCTCTTGCGTGGCTCCACGTGGTCCTGGGCCACCTTCATGGTGTTGGCGATGGCCCTCTTCATGGACGGGTAGATGACGCTGCTCCACACGGCCCCGCGGCCCCTCTTCTGCAGATACTCTTGGAATCGGGTGCTGGTCCACATGTTGTGACAGGGCAGCAGGGGGCTGCGATCCTTGTCGTTCTTCAGGTGCTTCTGGATGGAGTTGTTGCACAGGTGGATGGCGCTGCGGGGCAAGGATGGGGTCGTGTCAGCTGCTCAGTCCCCTCTGCTTCCAGCGGGCACAGGCGGGGAGGCCCCGCTCCAGGCCCGAGGCCCCACCCGTGACTGCCCCCGAGACCCCGCCCCAGACACGAGACCACACCCCAACCCCACCAGAGACTCCGCCCGATGCCCCGCCCCGGCTCCGCCCAAGACCCCGCCCCCGGCTCCGCCCCGAGGCCCCACCCCTGACTGCCCCCGAGACCCCACCCCAGACGCGAGACCACACCCCCAAACCCACCCGAGACTCCGCCCGATGCCCCGCCCCGGCTCCGCCCCGAGGCCCCGCCCCAGACCCGAGGCCCCAGCCCTGAATGCACCAGAGGCCCCGCCCCGCCCCCCCAAGCCAGAGACGCGCAGGCCCCGCCCCGACTCCACCTGAGGCCCCGAGACCCCGCCCCTGCTCCGCCCGAGGCCCAGCCCCCGCCCCCGCCCGAGGCCCCTCCTGAGACACCACCCCAGCCCCTCCCACAGACCCCGCCCACTAGCGAAGGGCGGCTACAGGTGGGTCCCTAAGGGGTCCCCTCTCCTCCTGTTCACCCTGGGGGGCCCCGTAGAAGCCAGCCAGCCCCGGGCCACCAACGAGGGGCCTCCGGCAAGTCCCACCCTAGGAGCTGTTTCCCCTCCTGCCGCTGGGGGAGGGTTGGCGCCCCGGAGAGAGATTCACTAACCGAAAATTCCAGCTAATTCATTTATACCCTGGCCTTGTTCTAAATAAGAATTAAGCTGAATAGCATCTATCAGTTCAATTCAGTTCAGTCCCTCAGTCGTGTCCGACTCTCCGCGACCCCATGAATCACAGCACGCCAGGCCTCCCTGTCCATCACCAACTCCTGGAGTTCACTCAAACTCATGTCCATCGAGTCGGTGATGCCATCCAGCCATCTCATTCTCTGTCGTCCCCTTCTCCTCCCGCCCCCAATCCTTCCCAGCATCAGAGTCTTTTCCAGTGAGTCAACTCGTCGCATGAGGTGGCCAAATTATTGCAGTTTCAGCTTTAGCATCAGTCCTTCCAATGAACACCCAGGATTGATCTCCCTTAGAATGGACTGGTTGGATTTCCTTGCGGTCCAAGGGACTCTCAAGAGTCTTCTCCAACCACAGTTCAAAAGCATCAATTCTTCGACCATCAGCTTTCTTCACAGTCCAACTGTCACATCCATACATGACCACAGGAAAAACCATTGCCTTGACTAGACAGACCTTTGTTGGCAAAGTAATGTCTCTGCTTTTTAATATACTATCAAGGTTGGTCATAACTTTCCTTCCAAGGAGTAAGCGTCTTTTAATTTCAGATTGTAAAATACATGGATCCTATCAGTCATTTTCATTTGACTGTGTCCTTTGGCACTTTCTGGTGGGGAGGCCCCGCCTGTGACCCATAAGACAGATACAAGAAACAGGATGTGCCCCTGGACCCTGAAGACACGCTGTTGGGGCAGACACAGTTCAAAACAATGTCAGGGACTCTATCAGCCTGGATGAGGGTTTTGTTCCCAGATGCAGAAACAACTCAGACAGTGGAGGCCTGCCAGGTACACAGCCCACAGCTGGCAGGGCCTGGCAGGTTGGAAGGGGCCCTGTGGCCCTCACTGCCCAGTCACCCAGAATCCTCCTCTGGGTCCTCCTGGCCTGGTGGGCAATGTGCTCCTTGAGCTGCCGGCCAGGACTTGTCCCAGCAGCCTGCTCCTGCCAGGTGGCTCCAGGCGTTCTCACAGCTCCAGCCTGAGCACAGGGAACCCCCTCCCGCAGGATCTCTGTTGAGCAACCTTCAGCCTTCATGATTCTGATGGACTCCCCCGTATCCCTCACTAGGACGCCTGTGCATCCCGGGCGCCCCGAGTGTGACCACAAAGCAGAACCACACTTGTCCTCCGTTCAGACAGTGAGGTGGCCCCACCTACCTGTCCAGGAGAATGGCATGTTCCCGGGACTTCTCCAGTGGCCTCCCTTGTCCCCACCGCACACATAGCCTGCCCACTCTGGGGCCCGGTGGGCAGCAGTTTCATCCACCGGGGAGCACCCATTTCTGGAGGTCTGAGCCCCTGCCTAGCACCCCACCACCTCGACACACAGTGCCCCCTGCACCACCCTGGCTTCTCCTGGGGATGCTCTACAATTCCTAGACCTGTAGGACTCCTGACCCAGGGCTCTGGGGACTCACAAAGAGAAGGCCCTGCAGGGGCTACTGCAGAATTCGATGGGCTGGCCCCCAAGGGACTCCCAAAGGAGCCCTTCCTGTCCTTCCCCACATGCTGAGGAGACTGACAGCTCAGGCAGTGCAGAAGGCAGGGCTGCACCCCAGCGTGGCCCACGTGGGTCAGCACAAGAGCACGGTTGGCCCCTCAGCTTCCACAGCAGAGGGGCAGTGGCAGCCACCACAGAGGGCGGCTCCATGCCAGTCGGTGCCCCCGAGTACGTGGCAGACGGTGCTTTTAGGATTTCCTGGAGAACAAACATGACCCTTGGGGATGCAGGGCCCTGGCCTTGATGGGCAGGGGGCCAGAGCCTGCCCCTTGCAGAGGGAGGTTGCAGGACCTCCCTGGCCCCAGCCAGGACCCAGCGTCCCACTGGACACATGAGACCAGCCTGGCACTCCGGTGCTGGTGGGAACCCGCCCTGAACAGTGCCAAGCTGACCCCACCGACCTGTCCAGTTTGTCCAGGGAGAAGCGCTGCGTGGAGAAGCGCAGATAGCTCTCCTTGTAGAACCAGACGGTCAGCGGGTTCCAGTCGGTGACCAGGAACCACTGCCTGATGTCGAATTTGGTGTCGTAGATGAGCAGCGGAGTCTCAATGTACTTCTGCACCACCCACTTGTCCTTGGCCGGCGGCTGGTCTGCAGCCACCAGCTCCAGGATCTCCTCCGCGCGGTTCATGCACACTATGTCTGCAAGAGGCCGCCGCTCAGCCCCGGGCCCCAGCGTACTGCCGTGGACCCCCAGGGGCACGGTGCAGGGGCTCTGCCCTTGCGGTCAAGGCTGCAGCCAGGGCGGCCCCCCTGCTCACCCACCGCGAGGCCAGCCCGGGGCTTCAGCGAGGACGTGAGGACGCGGAGGGCAGGGGTGCGGACAGAAGCCCGGCGAGGAGGCGGCAGCCGGCTGAGCCCCGGGCGGCGGGCGGGGCGGGGCGGGACCCGGTCGGCGGGGGGGGGGGGGGGGGGGGGAGGGGGGCGGACGGCCTGTGGCCTCAGGGAAACCAGCAGGCAGCCCTGGGCGGGGGCTCCGAGGGCTAGGGAGGCTCACACCCAGACAGACGGGCTGGGGGAGGCGGGGGTTGGGGTCCCTGGGCTGCAGCGAATAATGTCGCCAACAGGCCCCGAGCCCTCCTTTCCTTGCTGGGACACCCCTGAAGCCTGAACTGTGTCACGGAGGCAGAGTCCCCCACCCCACCATCCTCCCTGCCGCCTGTGATGGACAAGCGTGAGGAGAGGTGGCTGGTCTCGAGGACAGCTGCCGCGATGTGGGCACGGTCTGGCTTTTGGGGTGAGCACGATGTGGGCACGGTCTGGCTCTTGGGGACGCCACCTGCAAGGCCAGGGGCAAAGGACATGAGGGAGCTTTCCTCACAGAACAAGAGACCTGGCTCTTCTGTGACGGCAGGTTGAAACCTGGCCGTTCTGAAAGGAGAGTCCTGCACGAAGCTGCAGATCCCTGACATTGTCCTGGACCAAGAAGACAAGGGGCACCAGCGTAGGGGTCAGAGGGGGGTCGGGGTCAGGGGTCAGGGGTAGGGGTCAGGGAGCGGGGGCATCGGGGCAGGGGTGGGGGTACTTGGGTGGGGGCACCAGGATGGGGGCACCAGGGTGGGGGGTCAGGGGTGGGGTCAGGGGTAGGGTCAGGGAGCAGAGGCATCGGGGTGGGGGTCAGGGGTGGGGGTCAGGAGTGGGGTCAGGGAGTGGCGCATCAAGGCAGGGGTCAGGGGTAGGGGCACTGGAACAGGGTCGGGAGTGGTGGTACTTGGATGGGGCGGAGGGGATGGGGGCACGGGGCTGGGAGGTAGGGTGTAGGGTGCAGGGCTGTGGGGCAGGGCAGGGGTCGGAGGTGGGCACCAGGGTTGGGGAAGGGGTTGGGGCACAGCCAGTGACCAGGCAGAACAGGGTGCATTCGGTTCTGACCAGCAGGGTTTGACCAGTCTGTGGAGCATCCCTGAGGGGGCAGTGTGGGCAGTGCAAGGAAAGTCTGGGCTCAGGACAGAGCTGTGGGGCCCTGCCCCGGCCTGGGGGTGCAGGCTGAGAGCAGGCGGAAGCCCAAGAAAGAGAAGGCTTCAGGATGGGAGATGTTCAGGACTGAATGCAGGAATGTCACAAATTATTATTAATAAAGATTTTTAAAAATCACTTAAGAAGTAACCGCTTATGAATTTACAACGGTAAAACTCCTCAAATAACCCGAGGGGCAAATAGAATATGCAAACAAAAGGTAATATCCACTTAGACAGACATCAGGTAATGTCTTTTTTTTAGGAGTAAAAGGACATCCCATAACATAAACAAGAGGATGCAGGTAAGGTTGTACTATGAAGGCATTTCTATAGCCTGAAAATTTCTAAGCTGTAGAAGTACATTTGGAAATAAATAACTTCAGCATTTAAGTAAGCACCCAGGGGAATAATCCCTCACAGGAAGATAGAAAAAATGCAACTGAAAGATGGTTCTTTGGAAGTGCTCGTAAGATTAGAAAATCACCTTCAAACTCTGTTTTTTAAATGAAAAACCCACATTACCATTAGGGATAAAGAAGAGGACGCAGTCACAGCTGTGACGCAGGAAGAAGTAAAAAGCTGGAGCCAGGGGTCACCAGGAACAGGGTTCATGGGGGACGCAGGATGGGCACCTCCAGGGGTTTCACGACCACCCAAGGACCAGGCCCCACAGACGTTGGACACAGGGACCTCCCTCAAGTCTAGCAGCGATGGAACGTTCTAATTAATCTTAATTACTTGACAAAACAGAACAGAAGCTGTGATGACAGGTCTTGGGACGCCTGCTCCCCAGGACCCGTGAGTCCGGAGCGCCCGGGAGCCCAGCACCCAGCCCTCGCCCCCCAGGCTGGCTGTCCACGCAGATGCCCGGCTGAGACTCACCTCGGCCGCGGGACTTGGCTGCAGGCTTGATGATCCAGATGTTCCGAAGCCCATCGATCTCGGTCTGAGGGTTCACGGAGGTGATTTTGTTCAGCAGAGCCTGGCACTGCGAGAAGTGATTTCTGGAACTGGGGATGAAGGCCTCGCCGCTACAAAGCAAGACCCAGAAAACCCGTGAGGTCTTGAGGGTGGCCGCCCCGAGGAAAGGGTGGGGGGCAGGCTTGGAACGTGCCCCTGCCCACCCGAGGGCCACCTGGGAATGTGGCCTGCGGGAAGGTGGGGACCACCTACTTGAGGATCAGACTAGAGGGACACCCCTGGGCACTGTGCCTGGGCTGACAAGGTGCTGGGAGATGAAAGCCAGGGTCCCTGTGCTGGGGACCCCAGATCAGGGTGGGCCTTACAGGCCCGCATGGGGAAGCTAAGCTGCCCATGGCAGTGGCACCAGGATCCAGCTTACTGTCCTGTGGGCTTTACTGTCAATCAGACTGGTTCGTGGTCACAAGCTCACCGTAGCCACAGGGCCAGCTCAAGAAGACACCACACAGGGGGATGAGGCCGGCAGACGGCACAGTGTCTGCGTGGGGTTAGCTCTTGCATCATAGAACCCCTCCTCAGGCTGCAACACCACCCACCCCCGCGAGGACGGACTGCGCCAAGGGTGCTGGGCTCCCTGGCCTCCTGTGCGCCCACGTGGCAGCCCTGGCGTGGGGAGGAAACTTTCTGGGACGTGGAGGTGTGTGCACAATGTTGGAGCCACCCCACGGGGACAGGACGACACCTGGGAGGGAGAAGCCACGCGGGGGTCCCCAGCACTGCGGGAGGGGCCCCCACGGCGAGGGGCCAAGCTTGGGGGTGAGGAAGCAGGAGCCCCGCGTTGCACGGGATGCGGGTGACAGGTCAGGCGGCACCTCGCCTCCTGGTTCTAACAGGACACACTGAAAGGGGGCCCCTGAAGCCCCAGCCTGCCTCGGCGCTGCACACTCTGCCTGACCCCAGGGTGAAGGCCGGACTCAGTGGGCCCGACGCGGGCGTCTCAGCACAGAAGTGAAGGAGGGCTGAGCAGGCTGACCACCCCTGGTTCCCTAACATGCTCCGCAGTCTGGCAGGTGCCGCGCTCAGCAATAGGTGTGGGGCCCGCTGCTGCCACCTTCTGGCTACTCCTGGGACTGTGGGCCAAGGGCACAGGCCCGCAGGGAAAGCGGACCTTTCTCACACAGGCGTTCACCAAGGGGCAATGCAGATCCAGATGCAGTCACTGCCAGCCCCTCAAGAGGTTGCCCTGGAGACCACGGGTACTAGACCCCTCTGCCTCCTCCCGTGTGGACGCCTCCGAGCCGTGAACTTCATACCAGGGGCTGCCTTGCTCAATAGCATGAGAGCTACGTGTAGTATTGCAGGCATCCTCAGCAAGTTCCTTACACTGTTGGTTTCTAGGCAGCACATTAAAAAGCAGAGACATCACTTTGCCAACAAAGGCCCGTCTAGTCAAAGCTATGGTTTTTCCAGTGGTCATGGATGGATGTGAGAGTTGGAAAGCTGAGTGCAGAAGGATTAATGCTTTTGAACTGTGGTGTTGGAGAAGACTCTTGAGAGTCCCTGGGACTGCAAGGAGATCCAGCCAGTCCATCCTCAAGGAGATCAGTCCTGAATGTTCATTGGAAGGACTGATGCTGAAGCTGAAACTCCAATACTTTGGCCACCTGATGCAAAGAACTGACTCATTTGAAAAGACCCTGATTCTGGGAAAGATTGAAGGCAGGAGGAGAAGGGGACGACAGAGGATGAGGTGGTTGGATGGCATCACCGACTGGATGGACATGAATTTGAGCAGGCTCCGGGAGTTGGTGATGGACAGGGAGGCCTGGCGTGCTGAGGTCCATGGGGTCGCAGAGAGCTGGACAAGACTGAGCGACTGAACTGAACTGGTGGTTTCTTGATTAGGAATGAAGTTTCTCCAAAGATGTGTTTTCATTTCCCTTTAGACAAATGCCCAAGCACAGCAGAGCTTTGTCACAGGGCGTGTAGGTGCCTAAATGGGTAAGAAACACCCAAGGCTTTTCTAGACAGGCTACACTGGTTTCTACCCCCCACTCCCCATCCCACAGTGGATTAAGGCTCTAGGCTCTGAGTATCTTGGCTGAACTTTCAGCCGTCCTGGTTGCTGTACAGAAACACCTCTTGACCGTGAATTCAGCGATGCTGTCTCTTCACGTGCTGATTGACAGTTTGGTCTTTTTCTGTGACGCGTCCACAGAGGCTGTTTTCCTTATTGATTTACGGGTATCCTTTGTTGCTGTTATCCAGTCACTCAGTCATGTCCATCTGTTTGTGACCCCGTGGGCTGCAGCACGCCAGGCTTCCCTGTCCTTCACTATCTGCTCAAACCCACGTCCATCGAGTCGGTGACGCCATCCAATCATCTCATCCTCTGCCGTCCCCTTCTCCTCCTGCCCTCAATCTTTCCCAGCATCAGGGTCTTTTCAAATGAGTCTGTTCTTCACATCAGGTGGCCAAAGTATTGGAGCTTCAGCTTCAGCATCAATCCTTCCAATGGACTGGTTGGATCTCCTTGCAGTTCAAGGGACTCTCAAGAGTCTTCTCCAACACCACAGTTCAAAAGCACCAATTCTTCGGCGCTCAACTTTCTTCACAGTCCAACTCTCACATCCATACATGACCACTGGAAAAACCATAGCCTTGACTAGATGGACCTTTGTTGGCAAAGTAATGTCTCTGCTTTTTAATATGCTATCTAGGTTGGTCATAACTTTCCTTCCAAGGAGTAAGAGTCTTTTAATTTCATGGCTGCAATCGCCATCTGCAGTGATTTGGGAGCCCAGAAAAGTAAAGTCAGCCACTGTTTCCACTGTTTCCCCATCTATTTGCCATGAAGAGATGGGACCAGATGCCATGATCTTAGTTTTCTGAATGTTGAGCTTTAAGCCAACTTTTTCACTCTCCTCTTTCACCTTCATCAAGAGGTTGTTTAGTTCTTCTTCACTTTCTGCCATAAGGGTGGTGTCATCTGCATATGTGAGGTTACTGATATTTCTCCCGGCAATCTTGATTCCAGCCTGTGCTTCTTCCAGCCCAGCATGTCTCATGATGTACTCTGCATATAAGTTAAATAAGCAGGGAGACAACATACAGCCTTGATGCACTCCTTTTCCTATCTGGAGCCAGTCTGCCGTCCCTTGTCCGGTTCTAACTGCTGCTTCCTGACCTGCATGCAGGTTTCTCGGGAGGCAGGTCAGGTGTGTTGTAAACATGTTCCTCGAACACGGCTTGTCTTTTCATTCTCCCTGTGGCGTTTTTTGATAAACAGGGTTCTTAATGTCAATAAAGGAAAATTTATCAAAGTTTAAATTATGGTTAGTGCTTTCAGTAAACTACTTGAGGAATCTTTGCCTTCCTTATAGTCATGAAGATATACTCCAGTGTTTGTTAATTTTTCAAACTTTTCAATGCCATGTCTCACATTAATTGCATATATTTTGAGGCAGGATTCAAGGCACTCTGTCTTCTCATAAGGATGTTAATTGCTCAGACACCACTTAAAGGAAAGACTGACCCTTGCTCACGACCCCAGCAGCACCTGAAACATGAGTCTCAGATGTCTGAGCGGCTATGTCGGGGTAGCCAGTTACATCGGCCTATTCACCACACCACACTGTCTTACCTGTAGATTTACAGCTGGTCTTCAAATACGGGGCATAAGTCCTCTAAATTTGTTTTTCTTGACCAAAGTAGCTTTGGTTTGTTGTGAATCGTTTATTGCTGTTGCTGTTCAGTTGCTCAGTCATGTCTCACTGTCTGTGACCCCATGGACTATAGCCTGCCAGGCTTCTCTGTTGATGGGATTTTCCAGGCAAGAGTACTAGAGTGCTTTGCCACTTCTTACTCCAGGGGAATCTTCCCAACCCAGGGATCGAACCTCCGACTCTTGCATTGGAAGGGAGATCCCTTACCACTGAGCCACCAGGGTATTCCCAAATAAATTTCAGATTCAGTTTTGTCAGTTCCTCCTATCCTTTCCCCCCGGGGCAGGGGAAGCCCTGCATGGCTTTTGATTGGGGTTACAACAAGTCTGTAGGTTAGTTTTGGGCTTCCCTGTTGCCCAAAACTGATGGGGTGCAGCAAAAACAGTACCAACGGGAAAACATATTGCTATAAGGCTTACATTAAAATGGAGAAGCGAATGTCAACCCACTCCAGTATTCTTGCCTGGAGAATCCTATGGACAGAGGAGCCTGGTGGGCTACAGTCCATGGGGTCACAAAGAGTTGGACACAACTGAGCGACTAACACGTTAAAAAATGAGAAAACTCTCAAATCAATAATCTAATTTTACATTTTAAGAAACTAGAAAGAAAAAAAACTAAACGCAAAGCTAGCAGAAGGAAGAAAATAATAAAAACTAGAGCAGAATTAACCAACATAGAAAAACAATAGAGAAAATGAATAAACCCAAAAGTTGGCTAGATCAACAAAGTAGATGAACTTTTAGCTAGGAGGACTAAGAGAAAAACAGAGAAAACTCAAATCACTAAAGTCAAAAATGATACTGGGGACATTACTATTGATTTTACAAAAATAAAAAAGATTATAAGAGAGTATTATGGACAGTTGTACATGAACAAACTGGCTAACCTAGATGAATTACACAAATTCTGAGAAACACTGAACCTGCCAAAACTAAATCACGTGGACACAGAAAACGTGAATAGACCTACATTCACTAAGGGCTTCCCAGGCAGTGCTAGCAGTCAATTAAGTGAAAGTGGAGGTCGCTCAGTCGTGTCCGACCCTTTTTGACCCTGTAGACTATACAGTCCATGGGATTCTCTAGGCCAGAACACTGGAGTGGGTAGCCTTTCCCATCTCCAGGGGATCATCCCCACCCAGGGATCAAACCCAGGTCTCCCACATTGCAGCTGGATTCTTTACCAGCTGAGCCACAAGGGAAGCCCAGTGGTAAATAACCCACCTGCAAATGCAGGAGACATAAGAGATGTGGGTTCGATCCCTGGGTCAGGAGGAGCCCCTGGACATGGTTGCCCCATACCCACTCCAGTATTCTTGCCTGGAGAATCCCATGGACAGAGGAGTCTGGTAGGCTACAGTCCATGAGGTCATGAAGAGTCGGATACGACCGAGCGCCTAAGCACACATACTCACTAAGGGGGTTGGATCAGGAATCATAGCCCTCCCAACAAAGAAACGCTCTAGAGACCATGGCTTCACTGGTGAAACCAACCAAACATCTAAAGAAGATTCCTACCAGTCCTTCTCAAACTTTCCCCATAATTGAACAGCTAACAAATAAATTCAGCAAAGTAGCAGAATATAAAGTCCACATACAAAAGTCAGTTTCATTTCTATTTTCTTCTTAATTCTGTGATTATTTGTTTTCCATATTCTGTCCCCATATTCCCTATATTCCGGTCCAATTGTGTTATTCCTTTGATGGAATCACCTTATTGTGAAATATTCTCTTTATGTCTATTAATATCTCAGATACAATCAGAGATTTTAACTCAGCTCTCACAGTAACTCCGAGAAAAAGCAGGTAAAATAATGGGCAAGAGTCTCGGTTTCAAACTCACCTGACCTCACTGATATTTTTAAGAACAAGCCACCTAGCAGTACAGATACACACTGTATTCAAGTGCGCCTGAGCCAGTCACCAAAGCAGGTCAGGGCTAGTCAGGGCCAAAGCAAATTCCAGCAAAAGTCATGTCTATTCCATACAAAAGAGACCCATGATGCTTATCTCTTACCGCACACAGAAATTAAAAGTAACCACAAAAAGCTAAAAGTGAAAGGAAAAACAATAAAGCATGTATTGTTGACTATGCCAAAGCCTTTGACTGCTTGGATCACAACAAACCGTGGAACATTCTTACCGAAATGGGAACACCAGACCACCTGACTTGCCTCCTGAGAAATCTGTATGCAGGTTAAGAAGCAACAGTTAGAACTGGACATGGAACAACAACTGGTTCCAAATAGAAAAAGGAGTACGTCAAGGCTGTATACTGTCACCCTGCTTATTTAACTTATATGCAGAGTACATCATGAGGAACGCTGGGCTGGAAGAAGCACAAGCTGGAGTCAAGATTGCTGGGAGAAATATCAATAACCTCAGATATGCAGATGACACACCCTTATGGCAGAAAGTGAAGAGGAACTCAAAAGCCTCTTGATGACAGTGAAAGAGGAGAGTGAAAAGGTTGGCTTAAAACTCAACATTCAGAAAACAAAGATCATGGCATCCAGTCCCATCACTTCATTGGAAGTAGATGGGGAAACACTGGAAATAGTGTCAGACTTTATTTTTTGGGGCTCCAAAATCACTGCAGATGCTGACTGCAGCCATGAAATTAAAAGACGCTTTACTCCTTGGAAGAAAAGTTATGACCAACCTAGACAGCATATTAAAAAGCAGAGACATTACTTTGCCAACAAAGGTCTGTCTAGTCAAGGCTATGGTTTTTCCAGTGGTCATGTATGGATGTGAGAGTTGGACCATAAAGAAAGCTGATCACCGAAGAATTGATGCTTTTGAACTGTGGTGCTGGAAAAGACTCTTGAGAGTCCCTTGTACATCAAGGAGATCCAACCAGTCCATCCTAAAGGAAATCAGTCCTTAATATTCATTGGAAGGACTGATGCTGAAGCTGAAGCTCCCAAACTTTGGCCACCTGATGCGAAGAACAGGCTCATTTGAATAGACCCTGATGCTGGGAAAGATTGAAGGCAGGTGGAGAAGGGGATGACAGAGGATGAGATGGTTGAATGGCATCACTGACTCAATGGACATGAGTTTGAATAAACTCCGGGAGTTGGTGATGGACAGGGAGGCCTGGCGTGCTGCAGCCCATGGGGTCGCAAAGAGTCGGACACGACTGAGCGACTGAACTGAACTGATTGTTAGTTACTCAGTTGTGTCCAACTCTTCGCGAACCTATGAACTGTAGCCTGCCAGGCTCCTCTGTGCATGGAATTCTCCAGGCAAGAATAATGGAGTGGATGGCCATTCCCTTCTCCAGGGGATCCACCCTACTCAGGGATCAAACCTGGGTCTCCTGCATTGCAGACAGATTCTTTACCATCTAAGCCACCAGGGAAGCCCAAAGCATGTAGAAGAAATCATGAAGGAGCATCTTCATGATACTGTTTGCTTAACCGGGACTCTACAGGCCTTACCATCACAGGGAAAGACTAACTCTGGGCCTCATCAAAAAATGCCATCAAGAGGCAAAAAGACAAGCCACGCGCCAGGAGAAGGCGCACTTGGTACGCATCGCCAACAGAGCTGACAAATCAGTTCTGTAAACAGAGCACTCACTTCTTTCTCTCTAACGATCAAAAGATTAGAATAAGCACTTTACAGGAAAAGACATGCAAATGGCCAAGAAGCCCATGAAGCTTGGTTCGCCAGCCATCAGAGAGGTGCCGCCTGAGAGCATGAGGGGAGACTGAGGAGGGAGGCTGCAAGGTGGGGCAGGGTCTGTCCCGTCGCGGGCGTGGGGGCAGGCACACGCACAGCCGCTGACCCGTGAAGCTGCAGAGCCCATCTGGAAATGGTCAAGCCTGGCGGTAATGGCATCCGACTGCCCCTCCGCGGCTCCCCTGTCGGCCGTTAAAACAGCACGCGCCCCTGAGCAGCGGGTCCCCGGGAACTGAGTGGCAACTGGAACTCGTGGAAGGCAGCAGGCCTGGGCCTAGCAACGGCTGGCTAGTCCTGATCCCCCAAGCCCAGCGAGCAGCCTGGCCATGAAGGGGTTACGGTCAGGGGTAGGGAACCCACGCTGCTGCGGACGGGAGCAACGCCAAGGACAGGAAGGGTGTGGAAGGTGCTGGAGGCAGCGCTGCCCACGGGCATCCCGGGTGCCAATTTATCAGTCCACTGGGGCCTGCGCACCCCAACACCCAGAAACGCATCCCAGAGGCCAGACCTCGCCAAACACCCTGAATCAGCCCGGTGTCCTCTGGTTGACCCTCACATCACCCTGGAGCCGCCAGCGGGAGTCTTACTGGACGAGCGAGTAGTACTGCCGGGTCAGGTCGTTCCACTCGTCCTCCGTGAGAGCCCTGGTGCCGTCCTCGGCGAGGTCAATATCCTCGTGCTCCAGCTGCCCCAGGTAGGCCTTGCACACCTTGCACGCGACGTCCACGAACTGCCCCGACAGGCCCATGAGCCTCGATCCTGCACCGTCAGGAGCTGAAACCCAAGCAAGGGACAGAGAGCCTCGACCTCCTCCTGTCCCCGTGGAACCCGGGCCATCGCCCACCCCCGTGGGGGCCTGGGCCGCCACTTGCCCCCATGGAACCTGGACCACCACCCCATGGAGTGGCACCCTGGGGATGCCACTGGCAAAGGCCACCCCAACTGTCTGCACCTCAAGGCCTCATGGTGAGGGGTCCCACGTCTCTGGGTGGTCATCCTGGATGCCATACCTGGGTCTGGGCAGGTAACCTTTCCCCTCTCGAAGTTGCCCTCCTGGTGCACTGTGCCCACCCCCTCTGCCCCTCCCCCTCCAACTGGACTCTCAGCCCCTTGATGGAAAAGAAACCACACTTCTGATGAGCTTGCCACAAAACCTCTGCTTCTGAGCACATACTTGGTCCTCAGTGAAAAACAAATACCCCAATTTAAAAATGGAGGGAAGCTGAAAAAATTTATCACCAAAGAATACGTACGATGATAAACAACTATATTGAAAGACGTCCACCACCATGAGTTGTCAGAGTAATGCAACTTAAGACAATCAGACACCACTACACACCTATCAGAATGGTCACGATGCAGAACAGTGACATCACCAGATGCTGGTGATGACACGGAGCAACAGGAACTCGCATCGCTGCAGGTGGGAACGCAAAATGGGGCAGCGACCACTTTGGAGCACAGTTTGGCGGTTAGTTTCCCACCAAACGAAAAAAACACACTCTTGCCATGTTACCCAGCAGGCATGTTCCTTGGTATCTACCAAGTGAGTTGAAAACTTAGGGCTGCACAAAACCCTGTATGCAGCTTTAATCCCGATTGCCAAGACTCAGAAGCAACCAAGATGCCCTTGGCTGCCCAAGTCATCAGTAGATGACTCGAGGAACAAACTGTCCATCCAGACCGGGGAATGTTGTTCAGTGCTAAAGAGAATGAGCTCCTGGGTCATGAAAAGACATGGAGGAGCCTTAAACGCACGTCAGTGAGGAGAGAACACTGAATCACACGCAGTTACGCTCCAGCTCTGCGGCAGTTTGGAAAATGCAGAGCTGTGGGGACAGTGAGAGAATCAGGTGTCCGGGTGAAGAAGAATGAACAGGCTGAGCGTGGAGGGCTGTTTGCTGTTGCTCAGCTGCGCAGTCGGGTCTGACTCTTTGCAACCCTGTGGCTTTCCCAGGCACGAACACTGGAGTGGGTTACCATTTCCTTCTCCAGGGGATCTTCCTGACCCAAGCATGGAACCCATGTCTCCTGGGTTGGCAGGCAGATTCTTTACCACTGAGCAGACTTTTAGGGCAGTGAAACTGCTCTGAACAACACTATGTTGGTGGATACTTGAGATGGTACATTTGTCCAAACCAAGAGGAAGCCCTGGCGTAGACTGTGGACCCTGGTGATGGCGTGTCAGTGTGGGTTCAAGAGTTACCACGAGTGTATTGTCTGGGGGGTTGTTGATAGTGGGGGAGGCGGGGGCAGAGGGTACGTGGGGCATCTCTGGACCTTCTGCTCCCGTCTTGCTGTGAACCCAAAACTGTTCTATTCAAGTGAATAACAACCAAAAAAGACTTATTTGAGTTTTCTGGCCTAATCCCACAGTGGGCCACATCCCCGACAGGACCCATGTGCCATTCCCATCAGATTCTGCAGGGGAGACTGGGAGCGGGGCAGAGCCGCAGCCGCTTCCAGGGAGCCCCGCGCACCTTTCCTGCTCACACCGCTGTCACGGGCCTCCGCCCGCCTGCTCCTCGGCTTGCTCCTGCTGCTCTGCTGGCTGACCACCCACTTCAGGATGCTGGAGGCCACCGTGCGCCGGAAGTCGTCTGCAAGGACACAAGGCCTCGCCCCTCTGCCTGCGCCCGGGCCGAGCCCTCGGCCAGCGCCAGCCACACTCAGCCTCAGCCCCTACGTGCTGCTGGGGTGCAGGGCCTCGCTCCTGCCTCGTGGCCCCCCAGACACTCCCCACTGCCCCCTCGGCCCCACGGTCCATCCCCACCTCTTCCTCCCGCCTCTGCAGAGTGGACTCTCACAGTCGGGACCTTCCCCGCGGCCACGCATCCACCTGCCCCCGGGCCAAGAGGCAGAACCGGCACCCCCTTTCCTGCCGCTCTTCTGATGGCCCGGGGGCACCCTCACCACCTCTGCCTGCCCAGCATCCTCAGCCCTGCACAGAAAGATCCTTCCAGAAGCGCCCTCTGCCAACAGCAGCAGGTGGCCGGGGTCCTACAGCACCCACTCAGCACAAAGGTGGCTCAGGGTCCCCCAAACTCAGGCTTGGGCCCGGGGCTGGCTCTAGACGCCTGTCACCATCCAGGGGCAGCAGCGGCTGTTCCTCACCCCGACTCCAGACTCTAACCCCTCCAACAGTGCTCCCGATGAGGTCGCCACAAAACCTCTGCTTCTGAGCACAGACCACCCGGAGGTCTGTAAGCGATCCGAGCACTTTCTCACACAAACCCGCTCCTCCCACACCTCAGGGGAGGCCCCCCACAGCTCCCGCCACCCTGGAGACACCCAGAAGTGGAGCACCCCACGCCACCCCTTGCCCCCTTCCCATCCTGACGCACGGACAGCCCTGAGCCCAAGGCCCGCGGGCACACTGCTCCCGGCCAGGAGCTCCCCGCCTGCCACCCTCATGCCCCTCCTGGGTCTCTGCCCATACCTGCTCTCGCAAGGCCCTGCCCACCGTCCCCCACTGACCCTGCCTGGCCTGCATCCAGCCACTCGCTCCTGGGGGCTGGCCTGGGGTCTGGGGGCAGGGCAGTGTGCTGGACAGCGGCTGCATCTCCACGGCCCCCAGATGGGTGCTCGGGAGACACAGGCACCCCCACGCGACCCCCTGCCTGCTCCGCCCTGACTGCTGTTCTGTCCTGTTCTTCTCTCTCCCATGCCCCTGGGCAGGTCCAACCAGGAAGCTGTTGTCCCCAGCCCAGAGACAGAGCTGAGGGTTGAGATGGAACCGGCTCGCCCCACCCCCGGCCCTGAGGCCCATCCTGCGGGCTGGGCCAGGCCACAGAGAGGCCCCAGGCCTCGGCCCCACTCACCCAGGAACGCTTGCTTCTCGCTCTTAGTGCAGAGGCTGTAGCAGCGCGGGAAGAAGGCGTCAGGGTTGGCCTGGACGTACCACGGCAGGCTCCGCAAGCTCACACACAGCCCGATCTCCGGAGACAGTGGCACGTCAGGCCCGCAGGCTGCACCAGGCCTGCTCGGCCAGTCTGAGAGCCCGTGGGTCTGGCCAGGTGGCGCCGGCTTCAGTGGGCACCTCCGGGAGCAGACCCTCCCTGGCTCCCTGGCCCCTCCGTCCCCCAGCCAACTGGCCAAACACCCGGGTCGTCCGGCGATCTGGCCAGGGCCTGGGGCTCACCCTGTCGTCAGCGGCAGCTGCGGCAGGCCCGAGGATGGCCAGGGCCATCTGGGGGCGCCCAGGGCAGAGGGTACTGTGTCCACCCCCTGTCCCTGCACGCTTGGCCTCAGGCCGGGAGGGGCGGAGAAGGGAGCGCCCCCGTCTACAGCGCGGCCCCTCCCCCACAGTGCCCGCCTGAGGCCACACCCGTGGTTAGGGAGGCCCAGCCGGGCAGCCTGTCTGGGGAAACAGGCCCCACTCCGGAGCCATGAGGCCATCACTGCCTAGGGTCTCTGTGGCGAGCTGAGCCCACTGCGCCCCTGCAGGCGGCCCCCAGCCCAGAAGCACATCAGTGGCCAGAGGCCTGGTAAGGACGCCTGGGGGCAGCCCCACAGGCAGCCAGGAGCCTCTTCCCATCCCCCGTGTCATCTCTGACTGTTGAGGCCCCCCTGCTGCCTGGGAAACCCGTCCATCTCGGGGGGCCCCACCCCAGCCTCAGCCTTCAGGGTACATAGGGAATGGCTGCCTGGGGTGGCTGGTGGCTGAAAGCAGGTGAGGGTGAGAAGTGGGTGGCGGTGCCCCAACAGCTGGAAGTCACAGCGCCAGGTGAGGGTGGCCCACCCTACCACCCCACCGACCGAGCTGCTCCAGGGCCCAGGGCCCAGGCCAGGCTGCGGGGGCAGTGGGCACTGGCCCTGTTTGGGGCTTGCCCTGCAGCCCAGAGGAGAGTTATTCTGTGGCCTTGGGCCCACCCAGGGACACGGTGGGGGGCGCAGAGGCTCTGGGGAGGTTTGCAGGGAGCAGTGCCAAGTGTCTCTGAACACTGATGCCAAGTGGCCTCTGGCCAGGCCAGGAGCCTAAAGTCCTGGGGAGGAGCCCCAAGGTGACCGGCGCCCCATGAGGTTGTCCAGCTCCGGAGGCGCTGACATTTCAGGAGGCAGGGCACTGCCCCCTGCCCTGGGCCTGCCCAAGTTCCCCTACTCACCTTGGTGGTGAAGGACGCGGTCTTCCCGTAGTGGTTCAGCATCTGGTCGCAGCTCAGGCTGTGATAGTCGATGACGTCCCTTTTGATTGTCCAGAGGAAGTAGGGCGTTTCATTTTTTACCAACCTGGACTGGCAAGAAGAAACCTTTATCAGCACCCAGCATCTGAGGCTCACGTCTCTGAGAGTGGGGCAGGCCCAGGGTGAAGGGCTCGGGATTTAGGTTGAGAAGCTTGTGTGGTTTGCATGCAGCTCCTGTCCTGACGGTCGCACGTTCCCTGAGGGCCTCCCGCCTGCCTCAGGAGCCGCTGTGACCACACAGGGCTTCCCGTGCGAGGGGGCGGGGGCCTCGGACTCTGGGCGGCAGGGGCAGCAAGCAGGGTCTGTGCTGCCCGCCCCACAGGTGCTCGCTCTGGGGCACGCTGGCCGCAGCCTTGGGAGAGCCCCCTCCCCGGCCGCCAGGATGCGGGCTCCTCTGCTGCCCCGAGCCATCAGAGTGCCAGGGCCCAGGACCGCGGTTGAAGCAAGGCTGGGAGTCCTTGGTGTCTGCGCTCTTCTGCTTGGTCAGAAATTCTAACCAAACAAAGAGATATGAGGAAGGGAAAAGACTCTCCACGATCCTGCCCCTGGACACGACCCGGACACCTTGGAGAAGACCCTTTGGGTCACAACTGCAGACAGCATGTCAGGACCACCTGACGCCCATGGGTCGGGTCAGCCCATCTTGAGCCCCATGTTCCGGCAGGACGGCTCCTCCCGCATACCATCATGCAGACTGCTGCCGGGGCGGGCCGGGGGCCCCTACTGGGGCCAGGCTGCCAATGCCACTCCAAAGCTCCCCCGACCCGGGTCCCTGGACTCAGGCTCAAGCCCTGGGTCCTTCCTCCTGCTCTCAGAGTGATGTGGCAGCTCCTGTAGACACTTCCCCGAGTCAGTCTCTGTTACGGGGCGTGATGAAGCACTGCAGACGGACGTGTAGAGAGTGTGGGGGCCACAGGCGCCCGAGGGGAGGCCCGGCCTCTGGTCCAGCGCTAACGCTCCTGCCCCGCAGGCTCCCCGCACCCCCAACCCATGGCACTTTCCCAGCCTCGTGGTCGACTTTCGCAGAAAGGGATCCGCGCCGGGAATAGGCATGACGCGCCCACCGGCCTGTCAGGCCCTTGCCCGTTTTCCATCTGAGCAGCAGATCTCGGCAGTCACACGCCCTGCAAATTTCTGCCCGAGTGACTGGTTTTTGTCCTGTTCACAGGGTCTTGTGGGGGCCAGCAGCTCTGCACACCAGTGTGGCCAATGCATCCCATTCTCCTTACAGTGGACGCTTTCTGGCCTGGTTTTAACTTTCTTTTCTCCCCTTGAGTCTCAGCGACCCTCCATTACCTGCCAGCAGCCTCCCACAACCCCACGCAACTGCCTCACTGTCCACCGCCAGCTCTGCCCAGCCCATGACGGCTGACCTGACTCCCAGCAAGCATTGAGGCCTGGGAGCCCAGCCCTAGGGGGCTCTCTCCGCCCAGGGCAGGCCATATGCAGCAGTCTGCACCTCCACCACCACTGCCTGGGGGTTGTGCAACCCCATCCCTCAGGGTCTCCACAGATGGCAAGCTCAGCTCGTCTGCTCACACGGGAGCACAGACATGGGGCCCACGGGGAGGCCCATGGGGAGGCCATGGGGACACATAGAGATGGGGCCCGCAGGGGACCCACGGGGAGGCCCACGGGGACGCACAGAGATGGGGCCCACGGGGAGGCCCACAGGGAGGCCCACGGGGACGCACAGGGACACGCACAGGGCAATGGAAAAAGGCAGGTCCTCAAAGCTGGGTGTGACTGTGGCTTTGCTCTCGCCCCCACCTCCCAGGATACGGCACAGAGGAGGAGGTAAATGTCTGGCCGAGGTGCCCCACGAGCCCACGGGGACCTACCATCACATCGTGGATGTCGTCTGCTTTCTCCAAAGCCACATCTTGATTCTCTTTGCCTTCAGCATGTTTGTTTTCTGCAAACACAACATACTGGAAATCAGCGAGGCCACTACGGGGCCCAGGGCAGAGCAGCGCCCCCACGGGTCCCATGAGGAGCAGGGCTAAGTCGTGCTTGGGCCATGGTGCCCCCCCGAGCGTCCACTGAACGGACCTGGGCCGTGAACTGTGGAATGAGTGGAGACCTTGGAGCCAAGAGGGAGCAGGCTCTGTGGGGAGGGGGTGTAGGCCTGGCTGGGGTCGGGGGAACCAGGCAGAGCAAGCACACAGGGGGCCAACCAGGGGCCAGGAGGGAGCTGGGCCCAGAAGAGGGACTTCAAGGGCCAGGCTGCTGACGGACAGTGGACAACGTCCACGCACGAGGAGGCCTGGACATGGATGGGGAGACACCTGGAAGTGACCAGAACCAGGGTTTGAAAGGGCTCGTCGACGCCTGGATGCCTGGGGCGGGGGTCGAGAGGCCAGCCCCTCCCCCAGGGAGAGCCACAGCGCAGGGCCCGCAGCTCCACATGGAAGCCACACACTCTGGGTTCCGTGACAGACACACGCATTTCACGCAGAACACACACACCGATACTCTACCCGGCACCCCTTCCCCGTCACCGTCGATGCTCGGCACGAGATTGGTCAGAAAGTGGAACTTCTTTTCCACCCAGCCCTTCCTCCGCAGGGCGGTCCGGATCACTGGGTAGTGTCCGCAGATGGAGAAGATCTTCTTTTCCTCAAATTGCAAGTGTATTTCAAATTAAAGAATGGACAAGCTAACCCTGTCTCTGTAAAAGTCTGCAGTCGGGATGAGGGACGGTCCCGGCAGGAAGATGCTCCGTTCCACTCTGAGAATCGGCAGCCGCCAGGGTGGGGCAGGCAGCCCCCAGGCAGGCCCACCTCTGCTGTGTGTCCATGGCCCTGGGCGTGGGGTCTTGCATGCACCGGCCTCGCTCACACTCATCCAGAACACAGCCAGGACCTTGGGGCTTCTGGAGGCTCAGACCTCAGCTCAGGGCAGGTCAGGGCGGGCCCGGGACCTGTGCTATGGTTTTCTTTCCTGTACAAAGGTGACCGGCCTGCACATTTGGGGAGGGGGAGGTGCTTGAGGTCTGAGGAGGGAGGGCACTCATGCCCGGGAGGGGCCAGAGGGGCGGCACCCCCACCCAGGGCCAGGACCAGGGGCGGAGGACCCCGCCCACCACTGTGGGCATGAGCCAGTTGCCTGGGGCCAGGCAGAGGGCAGAGGCAGACAACCCTTTGCTTCCCAGCAGACAGTCGAGCAAGGAAAGGGACAGTCATGCTGGGGCCCAGGGCCCATGCTGCTGAGGACACGGACACATCCTGTGGGCAGCAGCAGGGACCAGGGGCATGGTCAGCTGCGAGATTAGGGCCTCATGAGCTTGTGAGAGCAGGACGGGGCAGGAAGGGGAGGCAACTCAGACTCATGGGGTCCCTAATTAGACTCTGAATTTGAAAGGCAGGTGACCCTGGCTGGGCCTGGCCTAATCAAGGGTGACCCTGAAAAGAGGGTCAGAAACGAGAACAGCAGGGCCGGTCTCTCCCCACTGCTGGCTCTGAAGGAGGTGCCGCACATTCTACAGTCTCAGGGGCATCCATCCTGCCGACAAGCTGAGAGAGCTCCTCCCGCTGTGGGCCTCCAGACGCGACCCGGCCTCTTGGTGCCTCGACAGACGCTGAGCAGAGGGCCCGACCTGCAGCCTGACCCACAGGAGCCAGGAGATAGCACGC
Source organism: Moschus berezovskii (assembly GCF_049115385.1). NCBI lineage: Eukaryota > Metazoa > Chordata > Mammalia > Artiodactyla > Moschidae > Moschus > Moschus berezovskii. The sequence continues at coordinate 123,249,558 of NC_142465.1, forward strand.
GGGTGTGTCTAAGCAGCTCAGGCCGTGGTGGTCCGTCACTCAGCATCGGCGGGAGGGCCAGGACCACCTGCCAAGGATGTGCGGGCTCGTGGCCAGACGCTGGCAGCCCAGTTCCAGTGCCCCCTTGGGGGACCGTCAGGGCTGCTTCTGCTCAGAACACGGGTCCAGAGCCTGCCCCCCACCCCGCTGCAGGGCGAGGGGCCGTGCCCCACACAGGGGCAGCGGGGAGGGGTGGGGGTGACGCCGGCAGCAGCGTCAGCACCCACGTTGCCAGCAAGACCGCCTGCCCACGCCCCCAGGGGCTCTGCTGATCTAGCGTCAGAGTGAACGCCTTCAGAAAACTGGATAAACTGTAACAAGCCAACAGAGCACGAAAGATAGGGAACCACAAAAGGACAGCAGGGAGTACACAAGGCTTCTAACACGCGAGGGAAAACGGGGCCTAAAACGGGCGAGTCCACAAGGAGGTGTGAAAGGAGAGGAAGGGTGCGCAGAAGCAGATGAAGGAGACCCCACGGGACGCGGCAGCAGTTTGACTGTGGACAAACGCGCAGAACGCTCCAGCAGCAGCTTAACTGTGGACAAACGCGCAGAACACCCCAGCTGAAGGTAAGAAGTGCCAGACCACGCCTTTTCCTCATCTCAGCCTACGCTGTTCACAAGAGAACATCAGAAGCACAAGCCTACAGATAGGTAGAGGGTAAAATGATCCAAGGATGAGACAGAACAACGTGTGCGACAAAGACATATCACTACGGTAAAGAAAGTCATGACCAGCCTGGACAGCAGATTAAAGAGCAGAGACATCACTTGGCCAACCAAGGTCCGTCTAGTCAAGGCTATGGTTTTTCCCGTGGTCATGTATGGATGTGAGAGTTGGACTATAAAGAAAGCTGATTGCCAAAGAATTGATGCTTTTGAACTGTGGTGCTGGAGAAGACTCTTGAGAGTCCCTTGGACTGCAAGGAGATCCAAAAGGAGATCAATCCTGGGTGTTCATTGGAAGGACTGATGCTGAAGCTGAAACTCCAATACTTTGACCACCTCACGTGACGAATTGACTCACTGGAAAAGACCCTGATGCTGGGAAAGATTGAGGGCAGGAGGAGAAGGGGACGACAGAGGATGAGATGGCTGGATGGCATCACCGACTCGATGGACATGGGTTTGGGTAAACTCTGAGAGTTGGCGATGGACAGGGAGGCCTGGCGTGCTGTGATTCATGGGGTCGCAAAGAGTCGGACACGACTGAACGACTGAACTGACTGAACTGCAAGTAAAGAAAAGCATCATACAATGCGAAGCAAACATTCAACTTGTCAGAATACATTTGTCTGCACCCAATAACAGAGCTATAAATTATACACAGCAAAAACTGGGAGAAAACAAAGAAGATGCATCCACAATTATACCAGGAAATTTAACGTGCTTCTCTCAGTAGATTAGAGAACAAAGAGACAAAAAACAAAAACAAACCCCTCAAGTCTAGAGGACCTGAAGAACTCAAATGCAAACCTCTTCCCTGACGACTGTGAACAGAGCATTCCACATCAACATCTATATAAATTAACAAAATCCTAGGCAGAAAGCAGGTCTGAATACATTTCAGTGGAAATTTATCACACCAATTAACACTCTCAACCACAGTTAATCAAACCAGAAATCAGTAACAAAATAACCAGAAACAACCTTCTTGTTTTCATCGACTGCTTAGCCGTGTCTGACTCTTTGCGACCCCAAGGACTGCAGCGCGCCAGGCTCCTCTGTCCTCCACTGTCTCCCAGAGCTTGCTCAAATTCATGTCCATTGAGTGGAGGATGTTATCTAATCATCTCATCCTCTGTCGCCCCCTTCTCCTGTTGCCTTCAATCGTTCCCAGCATCAGGGTCGTTTCCAATGAGTCAGTTCTTCGCATCAGGTGGCCAAAGTATTGGAGCTTCAGCTTCAGCATCAGTCCTTCCAATGAATATCCAGGGTTGATTTCCTTTAGCATGGACTGGTTGGATCTCTGTGCTGTCCAAGTCTTCAAACGCATCAATTCTTTGGAACTCAGCCTTCTTTATGGTCCAACTCTCACATCTGTACATGACTACTGGAAAAACTGCAGCTTTGACTATATGGACCTTTGTCGGCAAAGTAACGTCTCTGCTTTTTAATATACTGTCTAGGTTTGTCATAGCTTTCCTTCCAAGGAGCAAGTGTCCTTTCATTTCATGGCTGTAGTCACCATCTGCGCTGATTTTGGAGCCCAAGAAAATATAATTTTTTCCATTGTTCCACTGTTTCCATTGTTTCCCCATCTACTTGCCATGAAGTGATCCATGGAACTGGATGCCATGATCTTCGCTTTCTGAATGTTGAGGTTTAAGCCAACTTTTTCACTTTCTTCTTTCACTTTCATAAAGAAGCTCTTCAGTTCCTCTTCGCTTTCTGCCATAAGGTGGTGTCATCTGCATATCTGAGGCTATTGATATTTCTCCCAGCAGGCTTGATTCCAGCTTGTGATTCATCCAGTCAGGCATTTTGCGTGATGTTCTCTGCATGTAAGTTAAGTAAGCAGGGTGACAACACACAGCCTTGATGTACTCCTTCCCAATTTTGAACCAGTCCATTTTTTCATATCCAGTTCTAACTTCTGCTTCTTGACCTGCATACAGGTTTCTCAGGAAGCAGGTAAGGTAGTCTGGTATTCCCTTCTCTTTAAGAATTTTTCACAGTTTGCTGTGATTCACAGATTCAGAGGCTTAGTATAGTCAGTGAAGCAGAAGGAAATGTTTTTCTGGAATTTCCTTGCTTTCTCTGCTGCTGCTGCTGCTAAGTCACTTCAGTCGTGTCCGACTCTGTGTGACCCCATAGATGGAAGCCCACCAGGCTCCCCCGTCCCTGGGATTCTCCAAGCAAGAACACTGGAGTGGGTTGCCATTTCCTTCTCCAATGTGTGAAAGTGAAAAGTGAAAGTGAAGTCGCTCAGTCGTGTCCGACCCTTAGTGACCCCACGGACTGCAGCCCACCAGGCTGCTCCATCCATGGGATTTTCTAGGCAAGAGTACTGGAGTGGCTTGCCATTGCCTTCTCCATTGCTTTCTCTATGATCCAGCAAATGTTGGAAATTTGATCTCTGGTTCCTCTACCTTTTCTAAACCCTCCTTGTACATCTGGACGTTCTCAGTTCACATATTGCTGAAGCCTAGTTGGAAGGATTTTGAGCATAACCTTGCTAGCATGTGAAATGAGCGCAATTGTGTAGTAGTTTGAACATTCTTTGGCATTGCCTTTCTTTGGGATTGGCATGAAAACTGACCTTTACCAGTGCTGTGGCCACTGCTGAGTTTTCCAAATTTGCTGATGCAATGAATACAGCACTTTAACAGCATCATCTTTTAGGATTTTAATAATCTACCAGTCTAGAAATTAAGAACTATACTTTTAAGTAATTCACTATCAATGAAAATAGTATGAATTGTTAAATACTTTGAACTGTATCTCATCAAAAGTACTATAAAATGAAATCTACTGAAATGCAACTAAAGCAGTACTTAGAGGGATATTTGTAGCCCTAAATGTTTATATGTTTTGAGGTCTCAAAAGAAAATCTGAAGTTAAATCTAAAGCTTAAATTCTCCTTATAGGAAACCCCAGAAAGGATAGTGATAGGAAGCACAAGATGTTCATCCGTGGCTGCCAGGACTTGGGCATAAGCAGGGCACGAGGCGGCTTCCGGGAGGGCGGCCGCGCTCTGCTGTGGCCGCCTGGGCTGCCGCAGACTCTGTGTGTCTCCCGTGCTGTGCTTCTCTCCAGGCGTGTCCAGCCCATCTCAGCCCAAGCTGTGCGTTTACGAACCACGCACTCTCAGGCGTGTGCTGTGCTTCAGAAGGACGTCAAGGGTGGAGCGCGTTTCCACACGTCACTGTGTGTTGGATTTCTCTGCTTCCCCACCGTCCTGGCCTGAGCAAGGTGAACTCATGAGAAGGAGGAGAATCACGCTCTCAGAGTGGAAGCTGTGGAACCATCTGAAGAATGCCGGCCCTTCCTTATCCCCCCAAATGCTCCCCTTCTGGTGAAAGGTGGGCCTGCCCCTTGGGGACATGGGCGGGTGTTCTGGGGCCCCATACAAGCACCAGAACTCCTCTCACACACAGGCGTCCTCACCACCTCACGCAGGGGCCTGGGCCGAGGGCGGGGCGGGTTTTGTGTCCCTCGGAGTCTGTCCCTTGTCTGAGACATGTGTCCACAGCTGCAGTCACATGATGGGGGCACACCGGCCACATGGTTGCAGGAGAGATTTTTACCGTGCACGCGTCTGCACTTTTTGCATTTCAAAAGCATCACTTAGTTAAAAAGTAAAGGTGTAATATAAAGTAACTCTGGCACAAGCCTTACACTGGGGCCAGGACTGGGGGCACACCTCAGCTGCAGGGCACGTCACAGGCTACAGACTCACTCTGTAAACTCCAAAATGAATTCCATTCTTAAAAAGAACCCCTCCCACTGAGCCGCAGAGAGTATTTACCTTGATTGCTTTGTCTGTTAGTTGTTTTGCTATTTTGAATCTATCTAATTTGGGAGAAGAAACCAAGTCTTGAGAAACTCGTCGTTTTAATTCTGCAAAAGAAAAACAGACATGAAGGCAAAGGCGAGACCAAACCAGCTACATTCAGACTCAGTAGATACCAGCCTAATCCCTGTGTCCAGCCCTCCATGGCATTCAGTCAGCCCTCAGAGACGCTTCATAAAATTCCAAATGTGTATATGCTTAATAACATAGCTTCAAATATATAAAAACACAGTGGACAGAGATTTTTAAAAAAGACATAGAAAATCCAAATTCATATTGAGATACTTCAATGAACCATTTGTCTCAGTAAAGGAAGGGCTGCCCAGGTGGCGCTAGTAATAAAAAACCCACTTGCCAATGCAGGAGACATGAGACACGAGTTCGAGCCCTGGGTCAGGAAGATCTCCTGGAGGAAGGCGTGGCAACCCACTCCAGTATTCTTGCCTGGGGGATCCCATGGACAGAGGAGCCTGGTGAGTCACAGTCCATAGGGATGCAAAGAGTCAGACAGGACCGAAGCGACTTAGCACACGCTCAGAAAAGGAAAGCATAAAGAATCAGTAAAATACAGCAGATTTGAATCAATCAGCCCCCTAAATGACATCCAGAAATCAAATCCACAGCTGAGGACACACTTTCTCTTCACACAGTGCTTCCAACATGGGTCACATACTGGGCCATAGGGTCTCCGCAAACTTCAGTGGATCAAAATGATATAAATTCTCTACCCCTGAAGGAAACTAGAAATTAATAACAAAATGGTAACTAGAAATTTTTCTAAATGTTCAAAAATTCAGTCGCTCATCGTGTCCGACTCTTTGCGACCCCATGGACTGCAGCACGCCAGGCCTCCCTGTCCATCACCACCTCCCGGAGTTTACTCAAACTCATGTCCATTGAGTTGGTGAAGCCATCCAACCATCTCATCCTCTGTCGTCCCCTTCTCCACCTGCCTTCAATCTTTCCCAGCATCAGGGTCTTTTCAAAGGAGTCAGTTCTTCACATCAGGTGGCCAAAGTTTTGGAGCTTCAGCTTCAGCATCAGTCCTTCCTATGAATATTAAGGACTGATTTCCTTTAGGATGGACTGGTTGAATCTCCTTGCAGTCAAAGGGACTCTCAAGAGTCTTCTCCAACACCACAGTTCAAAAGCATCAATTCTTCAGCGCTCAGCTTTCTTTATAGTCCAACTCTCACATCCATACATGACTACTGGAAAAACCATAGTTTTGACTAGATGGACCTTTGTCGGCAAAGTAATGTCTCTGCTTTTTAATATGCTGTCTAGGTCGGTCATAGCTTTTCTTGCAAGGAGCAAGCGTCTTTTAATTTCATGGCTGTAATCACCATCTGCAGTGATTATGGAGCTCAAAAAAAAAGTAGCACACTTTGAAAATAAAGCATGGCTCAAAGGAAAAATCCAGTGGAAATGATGAGAACTATACAGTAACGAAAATATGGCCCATCAAAGCATTAGAATACAAACAAAATTATGATCAGAGTTCTAAGAATACAAGGGTTGCTAATATTTGAAAATCCATACATAATCCATTGATACAGTTAACAAAAATATGCAGAAGAAAACATAAAATGTAATAACTGTTCATTTTAAAACTCTCAATAAACCAGGAATAAAAGGGAACTTCCTTTCAAACTTATAGCAGTAAGAATTTATGGGTGTTTAATTCATAATTTTTGTGAATGACAACTTAAAACATACTACTTGTACGCTTTAAAGGGAAAACATTAACCAATGGGACTTAGAGGAAGGTATCCTGGTGAAACTGGATCCATTGAGGACTTCTGTTATATATAAATTCAGTTCTAAAATGAAAATTAGTATTTTGTATAAATTTGCCAAAGAAAATCTGACAGCTAAACAAATGTGAAAAAGTAAATCATGGCTTTTGTTTTGTTTTGTTTTTTAAAAAACTTATAGCAACATCATCCTTCATGGTGAAACACTGAACACGTTCCTCTGGAGTTCAGAAACAAAAAAAGATGCCCACTCTATCACATCTACTCAACAAGATACTCAAAGTGCTAGCCCACGCAATAGTGCAAGAAAAGGAAATAAGAGGCCTAAAGACAGAAAAGATCTGCGGGTGATGACTGTGTATGGAACACATTTAACTGTTAGAATTAGTAAGTGTATCTACTAAGGTCACCAACCACCAAGGTAGGAAAATGAACCCAACTGCACTTGCATACACTGGAGACAATTAGAAAATGGAACTCGAGAATGCCATCCACAGCAGTGTCAAGCATGGAGTATGTGGGAGTGATTCTAACAAAGAGGTGGCACACACTGGCAAGCAAACATGGGAACCTTGCCGACAAGACTGAAAGAGCTTATGTTCGTGATCAGAACACTGAACACAGAATTGTCTCTTCCCAGCTGATCTATATATTCAGTGGAATCACACAGCAGGACTCCTATGTGTGTGTATTGGGGGAGGGGTACATTAACAATTGATACTAAAAACGCAAAAGTCCAAGAAACCCTGAACACATCTTGAAGAAAAAACAGAGAAACGGTGACTTATTATGAGGCTACTGGAATTAAAGCAGGTGGTCTGATGTTAGGATAGGCAGATAGATCACAATAGAAGGGACAGAGGCGTCCAGAGCCTGAACTTGACAGTCACTTTCAGGAAGGCCAGGGCGATACTGACTAGATTCTGCTTTGCGCTCCCCTTCCAACGACCTGGGCTCGGATGGCAGCCTGTTTGTTTCACCTGGCTCCATCCCTGCTTCGACCTTGGCCTCGGGCACCTCCTCCTTGCTCCCTTCTACCACCTGGGCCCCTGCAAAGGGGTGTAAGCGCAGGATGGAAGCAGGGAGCACAGATGGGGGAGGGGAGGAAGGGGAGTCTTGGGTGGAGGGGGGACTCTGGGGTTGGGCGGGCAGGGCTGGGGCTGGGGAGCAGGGCTGCAGTGGAGGGAGAAGTCTGGGGTTGGGGGGGTCTAGGGTTGGGGGGGTCTGGGTTTCGGGGGCAGGGCTGGGATGGAGTGGGAGTCAGGGGGGTTCTGGTGTTGAAGGGCAGGGCTGCGGTGGAGGGGGAAGTCTGGGGTTGGGGGGTCTGGGATTGGGGGGAGTCTGGGGTGGGGGGGTAGGGTTGGGTTGGGGGAACGCAGGTCCGGGCCCCCAAGGGCGGGGTCCAGTGGTGGAGGGCTGGGCGTTCCTGGAGTTCCGAAGGAAGGGTAGGTCTGGGGCTCCACCGAAGCGGTCTGGAATCCCGGGGGCGGGGGCGGGGGCGGGGGCGGGGGCAGACGGCGGGCCCAGGCCCAGGGTTCGGAGGGAGGCTGGCTCGGTGCTCACCCGGGCCGGCCTGCGTGCCCCCGCCCCCGGGCGCGCTGCGTCGCGTCCTGCGGTTGCCCCGGGCGACGGGCCCCGACGGCGCGGAGCATTGTGCAGCCCGGGGGCGCCGGCGGCGGGGCCTCGCAGGCGCGGCGCGGCGGCCGGCGCGGGGCGTGGGGCTTCGCGGGCGGCGGGGCGGCGGGGGGCGGCTCCCGACGCGGCCCCGAGCGCAGCTCCGGGCGCGGCAGCGCGCGGCGGGCGGCGGGGGCCTGGGGTCCCACAGGCCACTGTTGAGGGCACCTGAGCGGCGCCCCGGGCGGGGGCTGCAGTCCGAGACGCGGCCGCGGCCGACGTGGGGACCGGGGCGCGGGGCACGGAGCATGGTGTCCGCGGGGAGGAGGGCCCACGAGTGGCAAGGGCCCAGCCCGGGGTCACGCAGTCCCGCCCCGCGCGGCTGTCGGGGTCACACAGACCCGCCCTGGCAGTCAGAGCCCCCCAAGTCATAAAGACCCGAAGGTCACACACCTGGGACCCCGCCCTTGCAGGAAAAGCCTGACCATCCAGGTCAGGCTCCGCCCCGATTAACATCCCGTGTTCCCCGAGAAGATGACCCCAGCCCTCCAGGAGCTGTTTGGTGATCCCTGGGTCACTCGTGGGGCCTGAGGTGCTGCCCCGGGAGTTCCGAGCACCAGCCAGCATCCCGGCCATCCAGATGTCCAACCTCTCTGGTCCAGCATCTTTGCAGAGGGAGGGGTGAATAGGAAAGATCCACCTACCCCATCGGTGCCTTCCTCCTGGTAACTTTCCAAAATCTAGAGGTCATCTTTATTTGGTTTAAACATCTTTATTTTGCATTTAACTTCCTGAGATAACCCCAAAGCGAGACTCTGTGCCCATTCTGTGGGGGAGGGGGGTCCTAGGGGAGGGCCAGTGCCTTTCCAGTCTCCAGCAGACTGGCTCAGGGCTATGGTCCATCATGAACTAAAAGCACCGCCCCCATGATTTACCTCTCAGTTGTTTCAGAACCTGGGCACAGAGGTGCAGGGCGACCCAAAGTGAAACAGGCCACTGGCCACAACGAAGTGTTAGCGTTTATTGCTCAGGCAGTACTACATTATGTCACACAAAAACGTATGCCGACAGAAACAGGACTACGCGGCTTCAGACCCCACTCGTGTGAATGTTCCGAGCTCCCTCTGAAGTGAGAAGTGCCTGTGTCCAACCCCCAGGCGCTCACGCCAGCTCTCAGGCTCCAACTTTCTGGCCCCCTAGAGACATCCATGTCACCTGCGCTATCCCTGTGGCTTTCACCCAGCCTGAGGAGCTGGGAAGGGGAGGTGGCCCCCACGGACTGCACGTGGGTGGGGCCTCCTTGTGTGCCGACATCCCCTTAGTGCTCCCATGCTTGTTTGGGGACTCGACCCAGGCCTGTGTCTGCCTGGCCTGCCTGGGACACGAGGCCATCAAGGCACGGAGATGCGGCCTGTCCATTTTCAGAGCCGTGGACAGCAGACCGTCCAGAGAACACGGAGCTGCCACAGTGGTCAGGGCGGACTTCTGTGCTGTTGACAGAGGCTTCAGGACAAGAGCACGCTGACCACCACTGAGCTGGGCCTCTACTGGCTGTGCGTGTGGCCTCTACTGGACAGCCAAGCATGGACCAGAGCCCTTCTGCAAACACTGGGTTTAAGTGTAAAAAGAGGTCAGAAACGCAGGCCCGGGGGTTTCACAAGGGGACACCGCGGGTCATGTGGGGGCTGCCTGCGCCTGCAGCTCTGAGGGTGCAGCCCCGCGGGCTCTGCAGACAGGCAGGAGGCAATTCTGCCCCCTCGGGGGGAAATCGAGGCTTGGCAGGCTGCCCCCCTCGCCTGGAGGAGAGGAAGCACGGAGATAGGTAAGGTCCACGTAGGGCTGGGCACACAGCAGGTGCAGAACAAAGCAGGGCAGAGAGGCCGAGCATGGTGTGGCGAGCACACACCGGCAGCCTGGAGCCCAAAGCTGCCCAAGGGTCAGCGCCAGCAGGGTTCGGCTCTGGCCCAGCCCTTCCTCACCAGGGGCCCTGTGCCGAGGTTCCTAGGGTCAGGCCACCTCAGCAGCACTGAACTGATCCCCCCTTAATAAGCACAAAGCAGTCAACATTTGCCTATTTCAAAACTAAACCACAGAAATGAGAAAACTCCACCTCGAACCCGGCCGCCCGCAGGAAGGGAAGGGGCGGGCAGGGCTGCAGCTCGGGGGCAGCTAGCATCCGGCACTCTGGTGCGGGCGCGGGCCCTGCCTCGGCGGCCCCTGCACGGTCACTGGGCCATCTGCACCACGACGGCTCTCCACGCTTTCTCCTTGTCGAACTCCTTCAGGGGGCTTCTGGCCGCCTGCAACTGACACAGGACAGCATATTTGTCCGGGGCCACCCAGCCCCGTGCAGGAAGCAGGGGAGGTCCTGGCCCTCTCACCGACCCCTCCACTCTCCCAGACGCCCCCCACCCGTGCCCTCCGCAGGGGCTGGCTGGCACCCACACCTGCCTCGTGAGGCCTCTTCCTGCACGCCCACATCCGGCACCCAGCAGAGCAGCCTCGGCACACAGGAAGTGCTCAGTGAGTGCTGCAGACAGGCAATAATACTTTCCAGGGTGCAGCGCTAAGTCCCGCCAGCTCTTCCTGGGGGAGGAGACAGATGCCCCCCACACCAGGAGGCTGGACTTTCACAGCCTCCAGGGCCATGACCCCTGGGAGGGACGGCATCTGAAGCAGCCAGTGGTCACCAAACAGGGCGGACCGCTGCCTGGATTGGCCCTCCTGAGCCCCAGAACCAGTAGCTCTGGAACCAGTCAGGAGGACCCACTGGCTTGACTCTGCACCTTAACGTCCTGATATGGAAACAGGTGGACTTCCCGTGGGGCCCGGGGACACAGCCATCCCTGTGAGAGACTGACCACGGCCATGTGAAAAGGACAACCAAATGACACCACCCGAGGAGTGCCCAGGGGATGAAGGTGGGGGGCTGGCGGCACTGGGCATGTCCAGGAGGCACCCTGTGGAGTGCAGAGCAGCCCCCACTCAACTTACAGTGTCCCCATGAGAAACCCACAGGCCTGCGTTTCTGACCTCTTTTTGCACTTAAACCCAGTTTTTCCGGAAGGGCCCTGGTCCCTGCCGGGCTGTGCTGCACAGCCAGTAAGTCAGGCGGGCCCAGGTGGCAGCCGGTCAGGAGGCGTGTCCAGTCCACCCAGAGTGGCCTCCCCAGGTGTCCAGAGCATGATGCCAGCCGGGGAACTGTGGGCGGGTGTGCCCAGCAAAAGCACTGCAGCAGACAGCATCCAGGAAGGAGCGTCCACTTGGGACGAGGGGCGGGGCCCAGGCAGAGTGCAGCGGCCGTGAGCCTGCAGGAAGGGCTGGCGTGAGTCCCCAGAGCCACCGCCACGGGCCCTGGACGCACATCTGCAGGGGGCAGGGTGGGCTCCCCTTCCTGGGCAGGCTGCTGGAGGGAGAGCCCTGTGATCCCTGAAGATGTTTGCCAAGTCCTCAGCTCATTTAAAAGAGTAAGACTGGAAGCATTCAGGCCGTATCGTTTCAGAAATGGATCTGTGTTTGCCTGGCTGGCTTAAAAAGTGTACACGTTTGCACCTTTTCAAGATTTTTCTTTATTTTAAAGAGAAAGTGACCCAAGTCACCCCGGGTGGCATCGTTTTGCCCAGGGTCCCAGGAGGGCAGGCCCCCCTTCCCCTCCCCTCCAGAAGGGCAGGCGCTTTTTCAGATGGGCTCAGAGGCCACTCACCTCCCCAGCCGCCAGGTGCTCCTGCGGGCTGGGTGGTGTGCCCGCGGCGTCCCAGGACGCGCCCACCTTGAAGCGCACACACTGGATGACGGTGGCCGTGTTGAGGCCCGCCTGCAGCAGCAGCTCCAGCATCAGCAGCAGCAGCAGCGCGTCATAGGATTGCTGGGGGAGAGAGGTGAGCAGGAGACTGGGGGAGAGGGCGGGGTGGGACGGCAGGCCGCACACCCTGCTCCCTCTCAGCCATCCTCCCCCACCAGCACTGCGTGGCCCCTCGGCCGGGAGGCTCCCGAAGCAGAAACCCTGAGCCCTGGGGTGGAGCAGTTGCAGCTTCCCGTTCCTCGGGGGCCCTACTGCGTCACCGGCCGGGAGAGTGATCACTGTCTCAAGGAGCCAGAGCTGAGGAGCTCAGTTCTGGTCTGAGGACCGTTGTCCTGAACTTGACGGAAGACCCGCACAAACATGACCCAGAGGCAACCTGGCCCCCAACGGTCTGCCCGGCTCGTCTTCCCGGCCCCCTGGCAGGTCCAGAAAGGAGCCGCTGAAACCATCTGTGGCCTCCCGGAGGGTGCCCGGTGAGGCCATGGCGAGTTCTGTGTGAGATGCCAGTGGAAGCCCAGAGCCGGAGGAAAAGCAGGGACACGGGCTCCAAAGAAAGACCACAGACCAGCTCCAGCAGAAGCTGGGGGGCCTGTGCTGACTACTGGGAGGAGGCGTCTGCCTGGGGACCACAGGAGCGGGGGGTGGCACACCTTGGGGAAGGGGCTGCCACCAACACGAAGGAAGCCCTAGGGTCTGTAAAGACACCCACAGACCACTGGCTGCCTCCTCACACTGCAGGGTGACCTTCCAGCCTCAGAAACGCAAAGCAACCAGACGTTAAGACAAAGAAAAAAAACCTCAACATCTCTCAAGTTAACCTGCACACTTAAGGGTGAGTCCCGTTTTTTTTAAAATCCGACACTTGTTTTCTCGAGTCAGGCAGGGTGATTCTATAGGAACTTGCTGGTAGTCCAGTGGTTAAGAATCTGCCTCCCAATGCAGAGGACATGGGATTGATCCCTGCTTGGGGAACTAACATCCCACCTGCTGCAAGGCAACTCAGCCCAAGTGCCACAACCACCGAGTCTGTACTCGAGAGCCTGTATGCCCCAACGAGAGAGAGACGCACGGGCTGCAACGAAGGATCCCACACGCTACAACCGAGACCCGATGCAGCCCAAAATGAGTAAATATTTCTTAAAAATCTAAAAAGTAAAATTCATATAAAAGAACAAACCATGACAGAAGCGAGGAAGCCCTGAAACGCAGGGCAGTCAGCGTCAAGCCAGCCAGGTGGTGACGCCCTGGTGCCAGCCTCCGGGGCGGGCAGAGCGGCACAGACTGGCCGCGAGAGGACAGTCAGGGCAGAAATAGACCCAGACAGACAGAAGCTCAGTGCGTGAGAGAGGCAGAGTCCCAGACGACTGAGGGACAGAGGAGTTTTCTAATAAAAGGGGCTGAACCTTTTATTCACGGACGAGCCATTTGAGTACAGTCCGACGGGGCCCACTCCTCACGCCACGCCCCAGGTTAAACTCCAGCAGAAGCACAAATGTGAGCCTTTCTAATTGTGACTCAAAATCCAGGAGCAATGAAGGAAAATATGGATAAATTTAACTGTGTACAACACCAACAAAACTTCCATGAGACAGATCACAGCAGGCAGAACGGAGCAGCTGCCGAGCTGAGGCCGCTGTCTGCATCCTCCGTGTCTGACAGAGGGCTGGGCTTCCTGTGTTGACGGCGTTATTAAAGGCAGCAGGAAACGGGCAAGAGACACAGGCAGAGCTTGTAGGAGAAAGGCCGTGCCTAAGACAGAGGAAAGGGCCTCACCAACCCGCGCGTTCAGACACGTGCTTCAGCCCCTCCCTGAGGCTCCACCTCTCAGCCGAGTCACAAGCCCCGGGGGGCACCCCTCCCAGGCTGCGGGGAGACAGGTGCTCTCAAACCGCTGGCGGGAGGAAAAACAGGAGCCTCCCAGGGAATTTGCCAACATCCAACTAAACTATCAACACATCTGTCCTCTGGGTGATAAGGAAGCATCAGGATAAATTGTTTAAAAAAACAAAGGCAAGGTGCAGAGGTATGATTAGAGTGACCCGTTCTGTAGGAAGGAAGGAAACTAAAGATACACACGGTTGCCCGCGGGAGCAGTGGGAGGCTGTGGATGGGACCACAGCCCCTCTGAGTTTGCCTTCGGGTTGATTTGACTTTTGAACCATGTAAAAGTTTTAGATATTCAAAAGTCCTAACAAGAGGGAAAAAAGCATCAAAGCCCCAAACTGAATACAGACAGAAACTGTTAACCGTGGCTGTGCAGCACAGCCGCCCAGAAGGGGTTCCTCCCTGGACCGAGCAGGAGGAGGAGCTGTCAGCTCGCCCGGCGGGCGTGGCCGTCACTGTGAGACATGTGTGTGTGTGTGTGTGTGTGTGTGTGTGTGTGTGTGTGTGGTCAGATGAAGGGGCAGCAACCACAGTCAGTGCTACCAGGAAACACGGTCTCTGGACTAAGAGGAAAACAAGGCAAATATAAAATAGCAGAGGCCGCGGGAACCCTAGCGTGTACAATTTTGAATAGGTGATACCAACATGCATTCAGGATCTGTGAGTACACACGGTTTTCAGCTCCGTCCACTGACAGGGCTTAGGGATGGTGATGCCCCCGCAGGAATGGGTACATGGCTCCCCTCCCAGGGCGGGGGCGCGTTGGGGCGGGGGCAGGGCCAGCTGAGCCGCGCCATCGTGAGTATCTGATGGGAGAGGCTGGTGGGCTGGCGTTTGGGAGCCCAGAGAACAGGGACGCAGCGCCCTGTGGACAGTGGCCAGCGCACGACCCCCGGGGGCAGGGGTGGGTTCTTGGGCAGACACAGGCGCACACACCCCAGCCCCATCTGTGACCCAGGGAGTGCGCTGCCCGCAGGTCTGGCCCACAGGTGCTGGCGCTCGGACTTCCTTCCTTCACGGGGTTGCAGCTCCCGGGAAGCCCACCGACAGCCACTGCAGATGGGCCAGCACAGCAGCGCCAGTGCTCCTGGACTCCCTCCTGCAGCACCCAGACCCACGGGGGCTGTCTCCCAGGCAACGGGCCTATACTCCACAAAGTCAGCGCCAGATCTGAAGACACCAGAGTGCAAGGGTGAGCCTCGCTGCTCTGGGGACCGCTGCCCTCAGAGCATCTTCTCGGGACAGTCTGAGGGGATGCTGTGCTGTCAGCTGGTATGCCAGCAGCCTCAGCTGCGCAGGGACTGACCTTACTGCTGACACATAGAGGATCGAAGGCCAAGGGTCACCTCAAGCATCTGCCACTACCTTTCAGATGCTTCTAGAAAACGATGCCTGTGTGTGCTCTGCCCACCCGTCAGCATACACCACACACACACACACATGGACACACGCGGACACACATGTAAACCACCAGAGAACCTCAGTGCTGACTCCATTAACCTTTCAACTCTTCTGATATGTTTGAAATTTCTCATAACACTGTCTTACTGGGATCATCCAGGGCATCTGAGACTAACCTTGCCTGATGCCTGAGCCTGTGGGGGGGACACTGGACCCCCAAGAATCCCCTTAAAGAGGAGGTTCTCGCTCCCTTCAGCTTACCCAGGAGCCAATGGGTCTCTCATGAGCCTGGACGAATGTGACTCTAAGACACAAGTGAACGTCGAAGGGGCTGAGAGCACGAGACACGCCCGTGAAGGCGGGCATCCCCGACCTGCGGCAGCTCAGCGGCACGTGTCTGCAAGGGTTTACTTAAAATAAAAGCACACAGACCTTGAAGGCTGGTGGGTAGTCTTTGAAAACATCCATGATTCTCATGACGCTGAAGGACAGGTACCCAGAGGCTGTGAACAGCAGCGGGGCCGCCAGGCTGCAGATGGCGACCAGCACCTCCACCTGGTGGGAAGCAGAATGGGCGCTGGGGAGGCGGCCCGCCAGTGTGCATCAGGGCTCCGCTCGGGCCTGGGGCTGGCAGGGGTGTCTGCTCAGCCTCTGTGCTCAGTGTGCCCCTTAATTCAAAACGCACTGTGTGCTGAGTTTTCTCAACTGACTCTGTTCATAAAACAGCACTTAACGATCTATGGCCTCCTCCCCATTGCCTCCAACCTGTTCCTCTGACCTCCCAAAACAAGCCACACAACCCCAGGAGTCTGCCGAGCTTGGACGCTCACACCTCGGGGCATGCAGGCTGGCTCTGGCAACCGCGACGTTCAACATCCACACGGGGCAGGACGCGCCTCGGCTGAGTCCCGGGAACCTCTCCCGACCCTCATGCCAGACCTGCCGTGGCTGCTTATTTGCAGACAAGCCAGCCCTCGGACAGTCGCCCGGCCCTCCTGCAGTCCCTGCAGACGCCCCTCGGGTGCTCACCCCCACCCCGCTCAGGCCAGCAGGTTGCTCAGGAGGTCCCTGGGCCTAGCCGGGTATCACCTACCAGGGACCTGCTGGGACACTCCGCCGTTACGTGACTGGCGATGGCGCTTGGGAAACACTAAGAGAGGAGGAAAGAGAAGGCTTCAGAGCGGACAGCCCACGGCCAGCCCCACATGTGCCCTCCCGTGCTCATCCAGGCCGTCCTGGCGCCGGGAGAGCCGGCCACTCGGGGCTGGAGGGCGGAGGCTCCCTGCGCCCCGCTACTCAGCACCACAGAGGCGGGGGGCCGGCTGGGAGGTGGGCGCCCCGCCAAACACCGTGCACCTGTCTCCTGCTCCCTCCCAACTCAGCGTCGTGCTGGGGGCTGCGACAGGGACTCAACAGCTGTGCCCGAGGCAGGGTCTGCATCCAGCTGCAGTCATCCCTGCCACGTCCTGGTCCAGCTGGGTCTGCTCGCGGCTCAGCGTCCAAGTGAGGACGGAGCTTCATGCTTCTCGTCTGCGGGGAGCCCTCAGCTGGCCCTCGCCTGTGCCTCATCCGCGTCTCTGGGCCATCTCCAGGGCGGGCTGCAGGCAGGCTCGGCTGGGCTGTCAGACTCGGGGGCCCTGGAGATACTGTGCCACCGTATACCATGCCTCGACCACGGGAGGCGCCTCCACTGGGCCAATGTCCCTGCCGCTTTGTTAGTAATAAAGGCCTGTTCTACTTATTTTAAGGAGCCAAATCTAATTCTACACAACCCAGGCAGGGGGAAGTTCGAGGGGCTGAACTTCTTCAAGGTCACCAACCCCCGGGCCCACCTTCTGGCCATCCACCCGCCCCCACCAGGCGCCCAGCACCCTCTGCCATCCCAGCCCACACAGCCTGCTAAGCTGTGCCTGGGCTGCCAAGGCGTGTCCAAGCCCCAGCCAGCCATCCACGCAGCCACAGAGGAGAAGGCAGTGCCCACACGCTTGGTGTGGGAGCACGAGACACAGGGGGACTGTGCGGCTGGGGCGTCACCCGACACGGGAGACTTGGGGCACGGGGGACCCTGGTAACTGCCCCAAGCAGACTAGGATCCAGGCACCCCGGCACAGCACAGCCGCAGGGTGGCTGGACTTGGGGCCAGGTGCTCCACAGGGTGCTTTCCAGTTTAAGTGGCGAATAGCATTAAATTATGTGAGTCAACTGAGACTTGCTTATAAAAGGACGAAAGTTCCCGTCTGCAACAGCAACTGAGCAGCAAGCACTTGCCAAGCTGAGCCTTCACTGTAGTTTCTGTCCGTGTCTGTGGACATGAGTTTGAGTGTACTCCGGGAGTTGGCGATGGACAGGGAGGCCTGGCGTGCTGTGATTCATGGGGTCGCGGAGAGTCGGACACGACTGAGCGACTGAACTGAACTGAACTGAACTGAAGATGATACATGCGTATTTCATTTCAAAATGTGAAACAATATGAATGCCATACATGATACAATTATATAAAATAATAAAACAAGTGTTTTCCTGGGAAAATAATACAGAAAAAAATAAAACACCTAAGCTAACAGGCTGACTCGTTTACTCCCTGGTCCCAAACAGCCCAGGTGCCCCTGGCCCTCCCACCGCGACCCTGCCTGCCTGCCCGAAGCTGAGCTCAGAGGCTGGCTGCCCCCACGGGCGCCACCCGGTGTACTCACAGCCACTAAGATCCAGAAGAACGTGACAGAGAAGTGCGGGCCCGAGACGGTGTCATCCACATTCAGAGCAATGACCCCTCCGAGGATGGCAGAGACCCCCGCAATCACCTCGATGACCTGGTGGCAGACAGACAGCGAGGGTCAGCATCACCCAGCGGGTGGGTGGGCTCCCCAGGGCCCCCAGGAGGCAGGTGGGGCGGCTCCCACGAGCTCAGGGCTGAGGAGCAGGGCGCCCCCCCCATGCAGTGACAGGGAGGATAATCTCCAACAGAATACCAAAAACGTGCATTCCAACCAAAATTTGTGGGAAGAGGGAGGAGGAAGCTTCCACCAATTCAAAGGAAAGTGGGGAAAGGCACAGAAAACAGGGAAAAGATGGAGAAGCACATCGACACGAAGGCGGCAGGCACTGTGCTCCTGGCTCAGTCCAAACGGCCGCTGCCCGCCGCACAGAAACCACCCAGACGTGAGGAAAGAAAGGGCCGGAAGGAAGGGAAGACACAGCGAGGAGATGTTAACAAGGCGACTCACGCGGACAACGACGCCACTGTCCTGGCAAAAGCCATGGCTGCGGGGAGTTGCTCGTAATGGTTTAAAGAAAGGGGCGGTGGGGGGACACGCAGAAGGAAGGGATTCTAAAGTTGTGTGAACTAAAACCAGGCTCCAGAACTCTGTGGTGAAAAGCTACAGAACTACAGAGACAGATCTGTAATCTCCCCTAGGTTGGGAGGTTTCCAACAGACCTTTCTGTAATAGAATAAGTGGATTAAAAGATTTTGGAAAGGGCTTAAAACACAACTAACATGTGATTTATGGACATACTGTGAGAGTAACAAGGCTGTACTGCCAACCAGGATGGCACCTGCGACCGTGGACACACCCATCCTGTGTTTATCACGCACTCCCCACCCCCTACCCCTCCATGAAAGCAAGTAGAGGGAAAAAGCCTTTCTCACAGAGTAGGATTTCAGGACCCGAGCAGGAAATGCCACTTCATACAGAAAGCTGGTGCCCTCAGAGATGGAACCCTGTAAAGAGACAAACCCCATTACAGGGGCGGCATGTCCAGGCCATCGCTCCAGGGACGGTCTGAAATGGGAGTTTCTGGGCGATGCTCCTGGATCTTCAGGCTTGAGAGCAGAAGCTCAAACATGGACTTTGTCTTTGCACATGGAAATGTGTGACTGCAGAAGCCCTAGTTTACAAGGCGATACTGTAGGGGGACTTGGGCTCTGTCTGTGGCACTACTCAGGGTGGGGCCATCAACCCCTCGCTCTGCAGCCGGGTCTGTGGTGCAGCCGTGCCGCAGGCTGGACCCACCTTCTGCCTGCAGTGTGCCTCGCTGGACCGTGCAGAGATGATCACCGTGGCCGCCATGAAGAGCTCCAGCAGAAGCAGCAGGATCAGATTGAAGTTGATCTGCCCAAGGAAAATATACGCATTTATGAAGCTGGATTCTCCACTCTCACCCAGCAAACACAGACAGTCCCATGAAGGGGTGAGTGGCCTCTTCGAAGTCTGGGCAACATTTCCTGTCCAAAATCAGATACCAGGCAAGTCTCTTCTTTCTTGGTTGTGGAACTTTGTTCTTAAACCACTGGTGGCTCACAGGCTCGAACTGACCTTGGGCTGTAGTCTCCCAACCCTGACCTCAGGCTTCCTTGGCAGTCAGTCCCTCCCGGGTATTTACCCTAAAGGAAAACTTACATTTACGCCAAAACCTACCCATGTTTACTGCAGGTCTGTGCGTAGCCGCCCAAGCGGAAAACACCAGGCTGTTGGGGGCCACAAGGCTGCCCCACATCCTGATTGTTGGTGGCTACAGGAACCCACGCCTGTGTGTAAATTCACACAATACACAACAAATCCATTTAACTGTGTGATATAAAACCATGATATCTACTACTGTGGGCAGGAATCCCTTAGAAGAAATGGAGTAGCCATCATGGTCAACAAAAGAGTCTGAAATGCAGTACCTGAGTGCAATCTCAAAAACAACAGAATGATCTCTGTTCGTTTCCAAGGCAAACCATTCAATGTCACGGTGATCCGAGCCTACGCCCCGACCAGTAACACTGAAGACGCTGAAGTTGAAGAGTTCTATGAAGACCTACAAGACCTTCTAGAACTAACACCCAAAAAAGACGTCCTTTTCATTATAGGGGGCTGGAATGGGAAAGTAGGAAGTCAAGAGATACTTGGAGTAACTCTTGCAGTAAAGTGCTGCACTCAATATGCCAGCAAATTTGGAAAACTCAAGAGTGGCTACAGGACTGTAAAAGGTCATTTCTCATTCCAATCCCAAAGAAAGGCAATGCCAAAGAATGTTCAAACTACCACACAATTGCACTCATCTTACATGGTAGCCAAGTAATGGTAGCCAAATCCTCCAAGCCAGGCTTCAACAGTATGTGAACTGTGAGCTTCCAGATGTTAAAGCTGGATTGAGAAAAGGCAGGGGAACCAGAGATCAAATTGCCAACATCCGTTGGATCATAGAAAAAGCAAGAGTTCCAGAAAAACATCTACTTCTGCTTTATTGACTATGCCAAAGCCTTTGACTGTGTGGATCACTACAAACTGTGGGACATTCTTCAATAAATGGGAATACCAGACCACCTTAACTGCCTCCTGAGAAATCTGTATGCAGGTCAAGAAGCAACAGTTAGAACTGGACATGGAACAATAGACTGGTTCCAAATTGGGAAAGGAGTACGTCAAGGCTGTATATTGTGTCCCTGCTTATTTAACTTATATGCAGAGTACATCATGCAAAATGCCGAGCTGGATGAAACACAAGCTAGAATCAAGATTGCAGGGATAAATAGCAATAACCTCAGATACGCAGATGATACCACCCTTATGGCAGAAAGCGAAGAGGAACTGAAGAGCCGCTTCATAAAAGTGAAAGAGGAGAGTGAAAAAGTTGGCTTAAAACTCAACATTCAGAAAACGAAGATCATGGCATCTGGTCCCATCACTTCATGGCAAGTAGATGGGGAAACAGTAGAAACAGTGGCTGACTTTATTTTTCTGGGCTCCAAAATCACTGCAGATGGTGATTGCAGCCATGAAATTAAAACACGCTTACTCCTTGGAAGGAAAGTTATGACCAACATAGGCAGCATATTAAAAGCAGAGACATTACTTTGCAGACAAAGGTCCAACTAGTCAAGGCTATGGTTTTTCTAGTGGTCATTAATGGATGTGAGAGTTGGACTGTGAAGAAAGCTGAGCACTGAAGAATTTATGCTTTTGAACTGTGGTGTTGGAGAAGACTCCCGAGAGTCCCTTGGACTGCAAGGAGATCCAACCAGTAATCCTAAAGGAGATCAGTCCTGGGTGTGTTCATTGGTAGGACTGATGCTGAAGCTGAAACTCCAATATTTTGGCCACCTGATGTGAAGAGCCAACTCATTTGAAAAGACCCTGATGCTGGGAAAGATTGAGGGCAGGAGGAGAAGGGGACAACAGAGGATGAGAAGAATGGATGGCATCACCGACTCGATGGACATGAGTTTGAGTGAACTCCGGGAGTTGGTGATGGACAGGGAGGCCTGGCGTGCTGTGGTTCACGGGGTCGCCAAGAGTTGGACACGACTGAGTGACTGAACTGAACTGGGAGTTGGTGATGAACAGGTGACGTGCTGAAGTCCACGGGGTCGCAAAGAGTCATATACAACTTAGCGACTGGACTGAACTGATAAGAGCAACTAATGAGGAATTCCCTGGTGGTCTGTGATTAGGACTTGGCACTTTCACTGCCCGGGCCCGAGTTGGGTACCTTATTTTTTGCTCTGCTGGGTCTTCCCTGTTGTGTGAGGGCTTTCTCTAGTGGAGTCAAGACGGGGCTCTCCAGCTGTGGTGCTCAGACTTCTCATTGTGATGGCTTCTCTTGCTGCGGCTCTCAGGCTCTACAACACGCAGGCTCAGTAGCTGCAGCGCAGACTAAGCTGCCCCGCAGCAGACAGAAAACTTTAATACTAATAATGAAAGATGTCCCCTCACCAACAGTCATCATGGAGGTGACTTTACAGGTGAGTTCGATCAGACTTTCCAGAAGCAGTGACTTCTCACCGTGTCAAGATGTTGCAAAAAGCAAAAAAGAGGTAAGAGCTTCTGCGTTCATTCTATGAGACGGGAAAACCTTGGTTCTAAGACCAGACAAAGGAAATGTAGGTCCATCTCACTCGGGAAACTTGAGGATCTACCGTAACGACCAGACTGGCTGGTCAGCCCACCAAAACACTGACAATAATACACTGTGATGAGGCAAAGCTAACCTCGGGAGGAGCTTCAACACCAGAAAAATTAGTGCATTTAATAAACTAAAAGAGGACAGAGCGCCTCAGTAAGTTCAAGAGCAAGCAGCACATGTTTGTATTTCTATAATGAGAAACTTATAGCAAACCAGGACTTGAAGACAAGGTTTTAACTTGGCAAAAGTTATGTATGAAACACTTAGTGCAGGGGCCGCCCTAATGGGCCAGCTAAGAGGCTGCCTTCCAAGGAAGGGGATGCAGGTTCGATCCCCAGTTGTGGAACTAAACTCCCACGTGCCGCAGAGCAACCAAGCCCACGCCCCACGATGACTGAACCCTCAAGGCAACTAGCAAGTCTGCAGGCAGCACAGCCAAAGAAGAAAAAGAAACCTCATGGCAACTTCAGATCCAGCCCATTTAAAACCAGGAAAAAGACAGAAAGGCCCAAGGTGCCAGAAGTCCTGGCCAAAGCCATGAAGACAAAGGAACTGGAGGGGCAGACGGAGCAGGGCATTTAAAGAGACCTACACAGAGAAACCAGCGTAACCAACAGGAAAGCTCGGAGGATACGAGCCAAGCAAAGCTTCTGGACACAAAGTCCACTTGTGAAAATCCATTTCTAGAAATGGCTGCAATGTCAATGAAGTCTAAATTAACACACACCATGCCAGCTGATTTGACGACATGAGTTGCTGTCACTGGGCAACTGGATAAAGGACAGCCAGGAATGCTCTGTACTGTGCAAGCAAATTCTTTTCAGTCTCTAACACTTGAAAATAAAGGGAAAAAAAAGAAAATCAGAAGCTTCTCTGTGCACTAGGAACAGTTCAGTTCAGTTCAGTTCAGTCGCTCAGTCGTGTCCGACTCTCCGCGACCCCATGAATCACAGCACGCCAGGCCTCCCTGTCCATCACCAACTCCCGGAGTACACTCAAACTCATGTCCACAGAGTCGGTGATGCCATCCAGCCATCTCATTCTCCGTCGTCCCCTTCTCCTCCCGCCCCCAACCTTTCCCAGCATCAGAGTCTTTTCCAGTGAGTCAACTCGTCTCATGAGGTGGCCAAAGTATTGGAGTTTCAGCTTTAGCATCAGTCCCTCCAATGAACATCCAGGATTGATCTCCTTTAGGATGGACTGGTTGGATCTCCTTGCAGTATAAGGGACTCTCAAGAGTCTTCTCCAACACCACAGTTCAAAAGCATCGATTCTTCGGCGATCAGCTTTCTTCACAGTCCAACTCTCACATCCATACATGACCACGGGAAAAACCATTGCCTTGACTAGACGGACCTTGGTCGGCAAAGTAATGTCTCTGCTTTTTAATATACTATCAAGGTTGGTCATAACTTTCCTTCCAAGGAGCAAGCGTCTTTTAATTTCATGGCTGCAATCAGCATCTGCAGTGATTTTGGAGCCCAAAAAAACAAAGTCTGACACTGTTTCCACTGTTTTTCCATCTATTTCCCATGAAGTGATGGGACCAGATGCCATGATCTTTGTTTTCTGAATGTTGAGCTTCAAGCCAACCTTTTCACTCTCCTCTTTCACTTTCATCAAGAGGCTTTTGAGTTCCTCTTCACTTTCTGCCATAAGGGTAGTGTCATCTGCATATCTGAGGTTATTGATATTTCTCCCAGCAATCTTGATTCCAGCTTGTGCTTCTTCCAGCCCAGCGTTCCTCATGATGTACTCTGCATATAAGTTAAATAAGCAAGGTGACAATATACAACCTTGACGCACTCCTTTTCCTATTTGGAACCAGTCTGTTGTTCCATGACCGGTTCTAACTGTTGCTTCCTGACCTGCATACAGGTTTCTCAAGAGGCAGGTCAGGTGGTCTGGGATTCCCATCTCTTTCAGAATGTTCCACAGTTTATTGTGATCCACACAGTCAAAGGCTTTGGCATAGTCAATGAAGCAGAAATAGATGTTTTTCTGAAACTCTCTTGCTTTCTCCATGATCCAGCGGATGTTGGCAATTTGATCTCTGGTGCCTCTGCCTTTTCTAAAACCTGCTTGAACATCTGGGAGTTCACGGTTTACATACTGCTGAAGCCTGGCTTGGAGAATTTTGAGCATGACTTTACTAGCGTGGGAGATGAGTGCAATTGTGCGGTAGTTTGAGCATTCTTTGGCATTGCCTTTCTTTGGGATTGGAATGAAGACTGACCTCTTCCAGTCCTGTGGCCACTGCTGAGTTTTCCAAATCTGCTGGCATATTGAGTGCAGCACTTTCACAGCATCATCTTTCAAGACTTGAAATAGCTCAACTGGAATTCCATCACCTCCACTAGCTTTGTTCGTAGTGATGCTTTCTAAGGCCCACTTGACTTCACATTCCAAGATGTCTGGCTCTAGGTCAGTGATCACATTATCGTGACTATCTTGGTCGTGAAGATCTTTTTTGTACAGTTCTTCTGTGTATTCCTGCCACCTCTTCTTAATATCTTCTGCTTCTGTTAGGTCCATACCATTTCTGTCCTTTATCGAGCCCATCTTTGCATGAAAAGTTCCCTTGGAATCTCTAATTTTCTTGAAGAGGTCTCTTGTTTTTCCTATTCTGTTGTTTTCCTCTATTTCTTTGCATTGATCACTGAGGAAGGCTTTCTTATCTCTCCTTGCTATTCTTTGGAACTCTGCATTCAGATGCTTATATCTTTCCTTTTCTCCTTTGCTTTTCGCCTCTCTTCTTTTTACAGCTATTTGTAAGGCCTCCTCAGACAGCCATTTCGCTCTTTTGCATTTCTTTTCCATGGGGATGGTCTTGGTCCCTGTCTCCTGTACAATGTCACGAACCTCCGTCCAGAGTTCATCAGGCACTCTATCAATCAGATCTAGTCCCTTAAATCTATTTCTCACTTCCACTGCATAATCATAAGGGATTTGATTGAGGTCATATCTGAATGGTCTAGTGGTTTTCCCTACTTTCTTCAATTTAAGTCTGAACTTCGCAATAAGGAGTTCATGATTTGAGCCACAGTCAGCTCCTGGTCTTGTTTTCGCTAACTGTATACAGCTTCTCCATCTTTGGTTGCAAAGAATATAATCAATCTGATTTCGGTGTTGACCATCTGGTGATGTCCATGTGTAGAGTCTTCTCTTGTGTTGTTGGAAGAGGGTGTTTGCTATGACCAGTGCATTCTCTTGACAAAACTCTATTAGCCTTTGCCCTGCTTCATTCCGTGCTCCAAGGCCAAATTTGCCAGTTACTCCAGGTGTTTCTTGACTTCCTACTTTTGCATTCCAGTCCCCTATAATGAAAAGGACATCTTTTTTGGGTGTTAGTTCTAAAAGGTCTTGTAGGTCTTCACTAGGAACAACCCATCTAAAAATCTCATTTAAGAAAGAAGACACCGTTCATACTAGCAACACGCCCTTGAATTATGTGGGGACTGTCTAACTGACACAGGAACATTCCGACCCTGATAAAGGGCAGATGCTGTGAGGCGGCAGACAGTCTGCGCCCCTGGTGGGTGACATCACACAACAAAGCTGTCAGTTCTTACAAAGTTACTCTATAAATTTCAACTAATCGCAACGAAATCCCAGCTGCACTTTTTGAGGAACTCCGCAAACTTATCCTCTAATGTATCTGAAATAAGAGCTCTCGACTTTGAAGGAGGAAGACCATGGGCGTCACGGAGCCACACTGACAAGCCTGGCTTCACCTCAGCTGCCAAGCAGCCCGCGGGGGTGGGGGTGGGATGGACACACGTGGGACAGCCCGAGCCACTGACCACGGAGGGACCCAACTCAGGACAAGCCGAGGACACGAGGAGCCAGCAGACAGAAAGGAAGTCCCGGAGGGCACATGCCTGGGAAGAGGGGTTCAGAAGTGGCAGGGATCACAGCATGACCTGTGGCAACTGGGAGCCACACCACAGTCATCAGATGGGACAACGGGGTGGCTGGAGACGCCAAGCGCAGGGAAGGCTGTGGGACTGGGCAGCGTCCGGCCACAGGGAGGATGGACCCCACGGTGTCCTGGGCTTGGCTGCATCAGGCAGGTTCATGGCCCTCCTAGGCCGCCAAGGAGCCCACAGATGTGCCACGCTGGCCTCATTTGTTGAGGGGAGAGTTGAAGGCCATGGAGCCGGGTCCTTCCCTGAAGAAGGCAGTGCCCAGGAGGACGCAGAGCAGCCTGGGTGGGGAGTGTGGGGACGGAGGCGGCAGATGCTCTACTGGAGCCTCGCATGGCGGCCCCATGGCGGGGCAAGTCCAGCTCCTGCTCGACAGGGACAAGGGGGAGGGGAGCAGCCCCTTCACCCAGGTGGCCTCATGGGGGGCTTTAGGGATTCCTGTTTCACCATACGTGACCCTGTTTGGATACTGGGGGTCCCGACCTCGTGGTCCTGGGGTCCTTCCGTGTGTTCAGGTGTCCGAGCTTCACACCCTCCACATGGCCTGGCTGGGCCCTGCAGGTGCAGGAGCCTGTGGGTCTGGTTAACGGTGGGCTCTGGGGCCCAGACCTGGGTGGGGGGACGCCGCGGCCCAGCCCGGGGGAGGCCACCGGGTAGGAGGAGAGTGTGTGTGGGAAGCTTCGTACACCTTCAGTCTCTTCATCCACTCTGTGTGGGGCACTGTCCTGGGTGGTGGATGCTGGGTTATGTCTGGTCTGGGATTTCTGCCACCATCAACAGGGCTGCTGGGAGCACGCTGCCTGGTCACCCGAGTCAGAGTCTCTCTGAGGTCTGTACCTCTTCCAAAAGGGCCTGAAAATTCCAGGCCTTTGCCAAGAGCCTGCAGCAGCAGTAGGAGTCGCAGGATGTGAGGGAAGCACCCTGGGCCCTCGCCCAGCTGATGCGGGAAACGGCTTCTCCTGTGGCTTCAGCTGACCTCCTCTGACGATGGGCGGGCCTCAGCTCAGCTGCCCATCGGCATGGCGGTTTCCTGCCGGTGAGCCCTGGTGCAGTCACCTACAGCCCAGGACTTTCTCCCAAGGCTCCTCACGGTGCCCTGGAGCCAGACGCTCTGAGAGAACCTGTCCCCTTCCTTACAGCGTGGGCTCCTGTGTCTGCGGGACAACTGTCTGGGCCTCGTGGTGGGCGGGCGGCAGGGCCAAAGCCGAGCGGACCACAGCTGTGCGCCAAGCCTGGGACGGCCACAACCCTGACCGCTCGAGCTGACTGGATGCAGGCACTCTCCTCTCCTGCCACGGCAGCTGTGCGGTGGAGGGGAGACCCCCACCAGAACTTCAAGGGGGCTCCGCCCCAGCCCTTGGGTACCACCTGGATCTGCTGGGGCCTGCCTGTGGGCGGACTTGCTCTGTGCCCACAGGCCGGCGGCACCTCCATACAGGCTTTCTTTAGTGAAGAAGCATCGCAACCATCCAGGAGGCTCTGTGACTTCTTACAGGCTTCAGACCTTCTGTTGCATTTATTCCCAGGAACCTGACACTGTGTTTCATAAAGTAACACCTGTATTTCAGTAACATTTTCAACAATTTCTGTTTCTGGCACAAATTACTGTTTTACATGGATTTTCACATCCAACAACCTTGCTACGTGCACTTAACAATCAAACGTCAAGAAAGCAGAGAATCGTCTCCTGCAGAACAGGCAGCAGACAGGCCCTATCAGACCCGAGCGTCTGTCATCTTCCTGCCCAGATGCTTGGCCGGGCTGTCTCTGGCCACCGCATCCTTTTCCTGATCTTAAAGAAACGCATTCACCGTTACACACAGAGCAGCGGCATCTCTAATTAGGTCCTGTTTCCTAGAGATTCTTCTCTGCTTTTTCGTGATTTAAATAACAAGGCTCTTCCATTTTTCTTAGCAGAACATAAAGTAATAATAGGGCTTCAGTCAGCAGCATCACACATTTAACAAAATACATTACTATGTACTGCTAATGTTTAAGACTCTGTTTAAGACTCATTGGGAAAGACCCTGATGCTGGGGAAGATTGAAGGCGGGAGGAGAAGGAGACGACAGAGGATGAGAGGGTTGGATGGCATCACCAACTCAATGGACATGAGTTTGAGTAAACTTCGGGAGGTGGTGATGGACAGGGAGGCCTGGCGTGCTGCAGTCCATAGGGTCGCAAAGAGCTGGACACAACTTAGCGACTGAACTGAACTGAAGGTTTAAGAACTGCCGTGAAAGAGATACAAAAAAATCAGTGAATCCATCCACTGACACCAACGACAGCATCGAAGCCAGCTCTTTTCTTCAGAAGCACAGGTGGCCTCCCAGACTCCAGAGCCATGGAGCACGTCCCTGCGCAACTGCCCACCAGAAGCACAGGTGGCCTCCCAGACTCCAGAGCCATGGAGCACGTCCCTGCACAACTGCCCACCAGAAGCACAGGTGGACTCCCAGACTCCAGAGCCATGGAGCACGTCCCTGCGCAACTGCCCACCAGAAGCACAGGTGGCCTCCCAGACTCCAGAGCCATGGAGCACGTCCCTGCGCAACTGCCCACCAGAAGCACAGGTGGGCTCCCAGACTCCAGAGCCATGGAGCACGTCCCTGCGCAACTGCCCACCAGAAGCACAGGTGGGCTCCCAGACTCCAGAGCCATGGAGCACGTCCCTGCGCAACTGCCCACCAGAAGCACAGGTGGACTCCCAGACTCCAGAGCCATGGAGCACGTCCCTGCGCAACTGCCCACCAGAAGCACAGGTGGCCTCCCAGACTCCAGAGCCATGGAGCACGTCCCTGCGCAACTGCCCACCAGAAGCACAGGTGGGCTCCCAGACTCCAGAGCCATGGAGCACGTCCCTGCGCAACTGCCCACCAGAAGCACAGGTGGACTCCCAGACTCCAGAGCCATGGAGCACGTCCCTGCGCAACTGCCCACCAGAAGCACAGGTGGACTCCCAGACTCCAGAGCCATGGAGCACGTCCCTGCGCAACTGCCCACAAGAAGCACAGGTGGGCTCCCAGACTCCAGAGCCATGGAGCACGTCCCTGCGCAACTGCCCACAAGAAGCACAGGTGGGCTCCCAGACTCCAGAGCCATGGAGCACGTCCCTGCGCAACTGCCCACCAGAAGCACAGGTGGACTCCCAGACTCCAGAGCCATGGAGCACGTCCCTGCGCAACTGCCCACCAGAAGCACAGGTGGGACTCCCAGACTCCAGAGCCATGCAGCACATCCCTGCGCAACTGCCCACCAGAAGCACAGGTGGGACTCCCAGACTCCAGAGCCATGGAGCACATCCCTGCGCAACTGCCCACCAGAAGCACAGGTGGGACTCCCAGACTCCAGAGCCATGCAGCACATCCCTGCGCAACTGCCCACCAGACAGCCTGCCGACACCCGCTCCAGGCCCACAGGGCTGAGCAGACTCAGCAGGAGCCGAGCCCTCAGCACCTGTGACTGTGAGAGACCGCGTGGCTCTCTGCGGACTCACGTCTACTGCTGACGGGTTCAGGACAAGCTTACAGCCGAACCAGATCAGGCAGGTGGTGGTGACAGCGAACGTGGACACGAACAGTATCTGGAAGTTGGGGATCTGGAAGACAAGACGGGCGGCTGTCCTTCACCTCTGTGTGATGTTCAACCGCATTCCTGGGCACTGACCACCCATCCCGAGGACAGGCGCTCAGCATCAGTGGGGTTGCCTGTGAGCGTGGCCCATCTGCCCTCGTGGGGGCAGGAAGAAGGGGGTGCAGGGCTGCAGAGGGTGTGCCCCAAGGGCAGCCTGGGCCCGTCCCCCCAGCACCCCCACCTGCATGCCCTGCTGTCTGGGGCCTCCGGGGCCACCCTCAAGCTATGGAGACGGAAGGCTGGACTCACCACGCTAACATTTCTCCTCGAGACAGCGAAGCTCACGATGGCTGAGGGGATGCACTGAAAAGAGAGAGTAGGTGAGCATCCTGCTGGCCGCTCTGTGTCCTGAAAACCTGCAGGGCCCGAGGCGTGTCCCCTCTGCCCAGGGGTCTCACTCGAAGCTAGAGGGTTCTGGGTCTTTTGAAATAATTTTTCTGGAGACAGCTTTAATTGTTCTGATGATGGAAAGACACCTGAAGGTGAAGACTGTCCTAGCCAGACGCGCCTGGAGTAGACGCACTTTCCTATCACCCGAGACCAAGCGCAGCTTTCCAAGAATTACCCAGGAGACCCCGAGCCCCTTGGGGTCCTTGTCGGGGGCCCCCACTGTGCCCTCCCAGGAGCCGAGGACAAGAAAAAAGGGGGACCCTGGGCGGCAGGGAGGAGATGGGGACCAGCCTGAGCCTCGGGGGTTGCTGCAGCCCCGGGACCCCCAGACCTCGGAGGGAGCAGTGGGGGCAGAGCCTGGCAGGAGTTGGATGGGGGCTGGGCCAGGGGAGGAGCCAGTGGGACCATGTGACCCACCCCCACCCTGTCAGCCCTGACAATTCTGCTGGAACATCTGTCTAGGTCAGTGTGGCCCTGGAGCCATCTGGGTCAGAGGTCACTGTGACCCCCAACCAGGGCTGCTCCAGTGGCGAAGAGCAAGGGCCACGTAGGAGGTTCTAGAGAGAAGGACAGCAGGTGAGTGGAATTCTTTCAACAGGTTTTCTTTAAGAGAGCGGAGGCTGGGCGCCCTGTGGGGGTACAGGGTAAGGAAATGTCGGTCTCGAGTTTTCAGACACTTGGGAGTGCTGACAGGTTGGAGCAGGGAGCAGGTGGGCGAGGTCCCCGACAAGACCCCAGGGAACATGCCCTGTGCTCGAGCTGGCCGGGGTCACTGGTTGTTTCTCTGTGTGGACCACCGGCTCCCCTGGGCCTCAGCACTCTGAGTCCAGAGCAGGCACAAGCTCTGGGGTGGGCAGGTGCAGCCCCCAAACCACGGAGGGGGTTCGCTGCCAACTCATGGGATGGCCCAGAGCAGCACGCAGCCACCTGTGAGAAATCAAAGGGCCGCTTCTCACCCTGGAGTTGGTGGAGGAAGGTAGGCTTGCTTCATTCATCCATTTCAGAAGTGACAGAATCCAGAATATACAAAGATTTTTTTTAATGAGAAGTGAGCAACAGCAACACGTAAATCTCAAGAGTCAAGAACTCGGTGCTGACAGAGGACCGCTACTCACCGAGCCTGCAGCACAGCGTAGGTAGTCCATCTCCAAAGGAAACACATTTCCCAGGTAGAGAGAAAACCCCGAGGTCACAAGCAGGCAGCTCTGCAGGACAGCACAAATGCAGGTGACAACAGCTGGCCTGAAGCTCAGGCGGCTGGACAGGCAGCCCTCTGCCCACATCTTAACTCTGTCCAGAAGCGACACCCGCACTGGATCCTGCTGGACTGACTCCGTCCCGAAGGACAACAGCTGCCCACCCTCCCCCAGGCTCAGGCTGTGGGCCTCGACACTCACTAGGGGGATGGGAGACTCTGTCAAAACTGAAGCAGGGGTGCTGCTTCCCAGACAATGCCTTCACCTCAATGCATGCAGTGGGCCTGGGGAACGGGGCCCAGCACACAGCCCTGTCCTGCTCAAGGAGGCGGAGATGGACGTTCACCGCACAGGGAAGGCCGTGGGGTGGAGGTCACAGGTGGAGGTCTCTCAGAGCCGGGGTCGGGGAGGGGGGCCTTGGGTGGGAGCACGGGGCCTGAGGGTGCGGGGACAGGGAGACCTCGGCGCACCCCCAAGAAAGAAGCAGACAGCAGGACCACACGCTGTGGCCGAGGGCACAGAGCCCCAGCCCCCGCAAATGAGAGGAGGCTGACTAGCTGCTGGCCGTCCACACGGGGGCGGGTGAGGAGACCCCTCTGAGACACACGCAGTGGGGGGGCTCCAGTCTCAGTGGGGCAGGCTCACGGTGTAGGGGGAGGGCAGGCAGGACCACTGGGGTGCTGCAGGGCCGGCCTGTAGGGCCTGGGCCCAAGGAGGGGCAAGGGCCCAGCCTGGATCCTGGATCTTGGCCTGGGCACACGGACCCCCAAGGTCCTGCCCACAGAGAGCTGGGGCCAGTGGCCAGCCCAGGTGACCATGCTCACTCAGGCTAAAATGGCTCTTTCTGTTGTCCAAGTGCCTATGCAAGCTGTCAGAAAAGAGATGTCCCAGGACCCCAGGCACGGTCCACCGGGCCTGCCCCCAGCCCCCTGCTGGCCCTGCCCCTCCAGCCCCTTGGTCTTCACTGTCCCATGGCCCTGGCCTCCTGCCTCAGGACCCCACTCTGCTGCTCACCCTGCCAGAGGCCGTCCTGAGGGCGGAGGCCTCCTCCCCTTCTCTGCGGAGCCCCCAGGAGGTGACAGTCCT
The DNA here is from genome assembly GCF_049115385.1 of Moschus berezovskii. NCBI lineage: Eukaryota > Metazoa > Chordata > Mammalia > Artiodactyla > Moschidae > Moschus > Moschus berezovskii. Next base: position 123,281,693 of record NC_142465.1, read on the forward strand.
GCAGGCCACCTTGGCCCAACAGGTGACCTGGCCGACGGGCAGCGTGGGCCCCGGACTGTCCCAACCCGGCCAGGACACAGAGCGGCCACCAGGGAGAGAATCCAAAGCACACAAGCAAGCGAGCACGTCACACCCATGAGGCTCTCAGATGCAGCAGTGACCAGGCCCCGGGAGCCACACACAGGCAGGGTACCCTTGGTGGGGAGCACTCACCCCCATCAGCACAGAGAAGACCCACGTCTTGCGGCTGAAGCACGGCGGCAGCCTCGACGACAGCTGAAGGTCGCCGGGCTTGGTGTCCGGGGCGTAGCCCGCGGCATCCGGCCTCCCACGCTCCAGCGGGGGCATCCGGTCGTAGGCCAGGCCCTCCCGGCACTGCTCCTCGCGGGCCATGGGCCGGCCGGGGCCCAGGCTGGCGTGAGCAGCCTCAGCGCAGCAGTTACCACGCAGCCCCGTCCTTATTTGTGATAAGATTAAAAATTACACTTTGATCACTCTGAAAAATCTCCCAAAGAAGTGATGTTCAGTAAGTACTTGTTTTGGGCTTCCCTGATGCTCACTGGTACAGAGTCCACATGCCAGTGCAGGAGGCATGGGTCTAAGCCCTGCTCCGGGAAGAGCTCACGTGCTAAGCGGCAGTTATGCCCACGTGCCACACCCATGGAGCCTGTGGCCCCAACAAGGGCAGTCACTGCAACGAGAAGCCCACACACCGCAACTAGAGTAGACCCCACGCGCCACAACTGGAAAAAAGCCCGTGCAGCAACAAAGGCCCAGCACAGCCAAAAATAAATCTTTAAAAAAGTATTTAAAGTTTTTTAAAATACTTGTTTTCAATAAAAGAAATATCATATGTATGCAAGTACTGTGAATTTGAAGAAGAAAATAAGCACTTAATTTCACAAGTGAATAGAATCACTCTCCCAGTAAAACTACCCTGACCAGTCCAGATTCATGGAGGGACTTAGGCACCTTGCTGAACTGGGGCTCCCTCCCCCGCATCATCTCACTGTCCACTGGCAGCTGCACCCACGAATCCCTTGATGTGCTGGTTAACCCAAGTCCAGGGTGGCGACCAGACAAGAGATCAGAGATGTACCCCACCCGAGAGGGTCCCAGCTGTCCACGCACTTACCTCCGTGGTGATTCTGGCGGCGGGAGCACTGGTTTCTGGGTGATGGGCTCCTGTTACTGAGTCACTGTGCCTTGGCGTCCAGTGAGAACTATTCACAGACGGAACAAAAGCCCGGCAGAACTGCACTTAAGCCAGGGAAGCAGGGCTGCTTCCTGAATTTCAATGAAGGCATGAAGTGAGGGGTCCTGGAAGGTTCTCGGTGGTTGTGTAACCGCTGGCCCAGAGTCCCACTCCATCCTGTGCCAACCCGCCAGGAGCAGGGGGGCCTCCTCTGGTCCACTTGTGGCAGACAGGTTGTGGGCACCAGAGTGGGCCTCTCGGGAGAAAGAGCTTGCGCGAGAGCAGAACTGTACCAAGCTCAGGATCCCAGAAGTCTGGACAGCCGAGTGCTTGACTCTTTTGGAAACAAGCACGGTTTTATCCAAAGTCTTACTGTCCATCCCTTCTGGAAGCCCTTTCCCATCCCTGCCATCACACGAGGAAGACCCTTCACAAGGTCACACACAGTGCTATCTGCGCTCCACGTGGCTGGCCTGGCCCTTAAACTGTTTGAGATTCTGACCCAGGGGTTCCTGTGAGCCACGTGGGTCCCGCGGGGCCCTTTGTTTCTGCTCACCACGGAGAGAGAAAGGATGGGCATGCATTTTGCCCAGACTCTGGTTGTTCCTGTTCAGCCGCTCAGTCGTGTCTGACTCTTTGCAACCCCACGGACTGCAGCATGCCAGGCTTCCCTGTCCTTCACTATCTCAAGGAGTTTGCGCAAACCCATGTCCATGGAGTCTGCGATGCCATCCAGCCATCTCATCCTCTGTGGCCCCTTCTCCTCCCACCCTCACTGTTTCCCAGCATCAGGGTCATCAACCTGGTCAGAAGCTGCAAACTATCGATACTCCTCACTGTCGTTCAGCCTTCCCTATTTGCCATTGCTTGTGAACTTCACACACGGTCAGGGCACTCCAGAATGAAAACCACAGTCACAGAAAACTAACCCAAATGATCACATGGACCACAGCCTTGTGTAACTCAATGAAGCTATGAGCCATGCCATGCAGGGCCACCCAAGATGGACAGGTTATGGTGGACAGTTCTGACAAAACATGGTCCACTAGAGGAGGGAATAGCAAACCACATCAGTACTTTTGCCTTGAGAACCTTCCAGTCCCCCGGACTCCTGCCCCCCTCATCTCGCATCACTCAGACGGCAGGCACGCTTGACTTTTCAGTCTATCAAGAATCTGGTGGCTTCTCACCACCCCCGCGGCTCCATCCATGGGATTTTCTAGGCAAAAGTACTGGAGTGGGGTGCCATTGCCTTCTCCGAAAATTCCTCATTACCCAGGCACAAGCTGGATCAATACACAAAACAGATAATACACGACCAAGTTGAGCTTCCCAGGAAAGCAGGGTGGTTAATATTGGAAAATTGAATCAATGTAATTCATTCTCAGCAACACGCTAAAACGGGAAAACAAGACGTCGTTTCACTAGATACAGGAAAAGCATTTGAGAAAACTCCACACCCAAGCACCGTAAGAACTCTTAGAACAAGGGGCAGAGGGGACTTCTCCAACTTGATACACAACATTTGCTAGAGCTGCACCTAACAGCACGGAGCAGCCCAACGTTCAGCCGGCTCCCGCCCAGAAGCAGGCGAGCACGGCCACCTCGCTGCACGAAGCCCGGCCCGCCTGCTCCGGGCCCCTCCCGCCTGCCCAGGCGTGACGTCACTCGCACCCGCGCTCGGGCGTGACGTCACTCGCACCCGCGCTCGGGCGTGACGTCACTCGCGCCAGTGCTCTAACGGCCGCAACCGCCCACGGCTCGCGGCTGCCAGTCTCCGCGCGCGGCAGCCCCATTGGCCGAGCTCCGCCGGGCGGGCAGGCGCCGCGACCCTATTGGCCGAGCCCCGCGCGGGCGCGAGCGCGGCGGCGCGTTGGCGGCGGCGGCGCTGAGGCGGGCGGCCGGGCCATGCTGCACCTCGCGGCCAGGCTGGTCTCCTTCTTCTGGAGGAAGGCGGACTGCCCCGAGGAGCAGGCCGGGCCTCTGCGGCCCGAGCTCGTGGAAGGTGCCTCGCGGGGCGGGCGGGCCGCGCGGGGGCGGCGGGGCCTGGTGGCGGCCCCCGAGCGCGCGACGCCTGGGCCCGGCGCCTGCCCGGGGCCGCGGGCGCGGACGGCCCGAGCCGGCCCGCGGCGTCTGCGAGACCAGGCCGGGCGCTGGGGCCCACCTGCGGATCGCCTTCGCCCTCGAAGCTGAGGCGGGCCTCGTGGCGACCTCTTCCCAGCGTGGGATCTGAGTCTCCCTTCCGCTTGCTGTTTTCACGCGCTGCGAGCGCCCTGACACCGGCCCCCTGCACAGGTTCCCGCTCTCTCTTGTCAGTGCCCGAGCAGCCGTGTGCGTTGACGGCCCTGGAAAGGGTGACCCCGGCTGTCCTAAACTGCCCTTTTAGTCCCGTGGGGTCTTGCTCTTCTCGAAATCGTCTTCAAACCCATTTCCTGAAGTCCAGGCAGTAGTTCTGATTCTGGCACCGGGAATTGCACATTTCCCAAGGTTCTTGGCATTTTCTCCCAACACCCGCTTCTGTCCGAGACTTGAGCGCTGGGTAGTGAGTCTCTAGTTGCTTTCTGTAACCTCCAAAAACAGGAAATCCTCCGCGAGAGAAGCCAGAACGTCAGTCACGGAGCCCCTTGTCACAATGTGCTGTTAGCCGTCTGCAGCCGGCGTTCTGCCTCTTCAGCAAACGTAGGCCTGGAGCAGCTCGCTTCACCCACCCAGGCCTTGTCTGCCAGCGCAGCCCCTCAGCAGCAGTAGGATTACAGCCCGGCCTCAGTGGGCTTCCAGCGTGGCCCGGGGGCACTCAGTTGTCTACTGTGTCTGAGAAGGAGCAGGAATTCTAGGCCCAGGTCTCTTGAGTGGATGAGGGAAGGCCTGCTCTGCCCCAGCCATGCCCCCCAGGCCCAGGATCTTCCAGTAGTGCCTGCCTAGGATTGAGTGCTCAGTTGTATCCCAGTCTTTGCGACCCAGTGGACTATAGCCCACAGGCTCCTCTGTCCATGGGATTCTCCAGGCAAGAATACTAGAGTGGCGTGCCATTTCCTCCTCCAGGGGATGTTCCCGGGAAGGAATTGAACCTGGGTCTCCTCCGTTGCTCGTAGTTTCTTTCACCATGGGGCCATCTAGGAAGCCATTCCTGGTATGATGAAATAATACAGAATCTCCTAGCCCTGCTGCTGGTAGTGTTGGTGATAAGAGTGCAGACTAGTGACTCCCCCACTGCTGCTCTAAAGCAGCCCCCAGCCTGTGCCAGCCACGCAGAGCTCTGCGCCTTGCACATTCTGTCTGATAACCTTCACACAGCTCTACTGGACTGTAACTGTCTCCATTTTACAGAGGAGGACAGGCACTGACCTAGCCCAGGGTTCCACAGATGGCGGGACAAGAGCTGGCCATCCGACCCAAGCAGCCTGGCTCCAGAGTCAGAGCTCTCCCCATGGCGCCTACCACCTGCGCCCCTTGGAGTAACCTGGGGAGTCTGCCTCAAAACCCTACTTTCTGAGCGCTCGGCTCTCCAGGAAGGTTCTCAGCCCACAGGGCTCCTAGCCACAAGGATGTTCTGAGCTCCACTGTTCTCTCGGAGGCTCAGCTGTAGTGTGCACTTGCTTTGTGGTCAATGTAACCTCTCTGTTTACCTGTCTCAGGTGACACCACGTTGAAAACTGTCCAGGGTGTCGTGACAAGGTACTGCAGTGATTATGGCATGATCGATGACTTGATCTACTTCTCCAGTGAGGCTGTGACTGGCAAAGTGCTTCTAAACGTCGGACAGGAGGTTATTGCGCTTGTGGAAGAAAACAAGGTGTCAAATGGACTGAAAGCAATCCGGGTAAGGCCTGAGTTCTTGAGGAAGAATTCTCTCCACCTTGAGCTTCACACCACCATTCTCCTCTCAGAGACAACCTATAGTTATCTGCCATGGAGGAAATCAGTGTTGCCACTTCGTTATCTCTTCTTCTGGTCATTTCAAAAGCTATTGTTACAAATGATGGCTATTTGGACCCTTTGTTATCCAGCTAGCAAAGATAATTCATGAACTCTACTATGCAGCAAAGGTTTCTTTAAAAAAAAAAAAAAACAGTATTATTACGCTCTGATTTCCTGATGTTAGTTAGAGGGTATGCATGTTTAACATTTTAATGGTTATCGTCAAATTATCCTTCAAGAACTTTGTGCTAATTATCCTCAGGAGCAGGATGAGAGACTTGTTACCCATGTTGGCAAGGGTGTGGACTTAGGCATCTTGGAAATCTTTGCCAGTCACTTTGATAAGTGATCTTATTGTTTTAATTTACATTTAAGCCTTAAAATAGACTAAATATTCACATTTTTTTCCTGTGAATTATTTTAGTGTCCTTTATACATTTTGTTTGTTGGGTTCAACTATTTAAAATTAAACTTTCTACATCACGGGATTAAGTTCATTCCACGTAGTTAATGGGTCTATTTCTTGTGGCTCCGGGGGTTTATCTGAATCCTTAGAGAGGCTTTTCACACTTCTCAGTACAGACATGCACACAGGTTTTCCTCTGAAAAATGGTTTATTTACATTTAAATGTCTAATTTCCCTGGAACATATTGGCTGTGTGGACTGAAAGAAGGAACCTGACGTTTCTTTCCTGGTAGCTCGCCAGTCATCCACTGAGTGGTCCAGTCTTCCCTACTGAGTTGGAAGGTCCCAGACTCTCACCTACCTGGGACCCTGCCTGGGACCCTGTCTGAACCCTGCCAGTCCTGATGCCGTCACTTGGCCCCTGTGGCACAGGCACATCCTTGGGTGGCAGGCTGGTTTCCCTCTTCCTCTCTGTGGATGGGCTTCTCTGGCTCTCCTCTTACCCTGGGTGAACATTAGAGTCATCCTGCTGTTTCTCCTCCTTGGCTTAGACTCACCTGGACCAGCGCGGAGTGCATGGATGCATTTAGGCCAAGTGACGTGGATCAGAGCGAGTTTTCACCAGCTACAGATTATGTCCATTTATTTAAGCTTTCCTTTGTGTTCTTTTGGTTCACTTATGTTTCACTTCATGAAAGTGAAAGAGGAGAGTGAAAAAGTTGGCTTAAAGCTCAACATTCAGAAAACTAAGATCATGGCATCCGGTCCCATCACTTCATGGCAAGTAGATGGGGAAACAGTGGACACAGTGGCTGATTTTATTTTCAGGGCTCCAAAATCACTGCAGATGGTGATTGCGGCCATGAAATTAAAGACGCTTACTCCTTGGAAGGAAAGTTATGACCAACGTAGACAGCATATTAAAAAGCAGAGACATTACTTTGCCAACAAAGGTCCGTCTAGTCAAAGCTATGGTTTTTCCAGTGGTCATGTATGAATGTGAGAGTTGGACTATAAAGAAAGCTGAGCACCAAAGAATTGATGCTTTTGAACTGTGGTGTCGGAGAAGACTTGAGAGTCCCTTGGACTGCAAGGAGATCCAACCAGTCCATTCTAAGGGAGATCAATCCTGTGTGTTCATTGGAAGGACTGATGTTGAAGGTGAAACTCCACTACTTTGGCCACCTGATGTGAAGAGCTGACTCATTTGAAAAGACCCTGAAGCTGGGAAAGATTGAGGGCAGGAGGAGAAGGGGACGGCAGAGGATGAGATGGTTGGATGGCATCACCAACTCCATGGACATGGGTTTGCGTGGACTCCGGGAGTTGGTGATGGACAGGGAGGCCTGGCGTGCTGCAGTTCATGGGGTCGCGGCGAGTCGGACACGACTGAGCGACTGAACTGAACTGAACCCTAGTGAAAGTGTCTTACTGTGGTTTTTATGTTTTTCTAATAGTAACAGTGAAGATCTTTTCATGGGTTTGTAGATCATTATAACAACATGTATCTTCAGAGAAGTGTCTTCTCAGTTCCTTTGCTTATATTTTAATCAAGTTATTTTCTTACTGAATTGTAAGAGTTCTTTGTGTGTTCCGATGTTAATCCTTTGTCAGATGTGTGACTTACAGGTGTTTCCTCTCGTTCTGTGCGTCTTTTCACTTTTTCTTTTTGAATGTATCTGGTTTTGGCTGCATTGGGTCTTTCGCCGTGCTCAGGCTTTCCTCTGGTCTCAGTGAGCAGGAGCTGCCCCTCTAGTCGCAGTGCCCTGGCTCCTCACTGCAGTGGCCTGTCTTGCTGCAGAGTGTGGGCTCCAGGGCACTTGGCCTTCAGTAGTTGTAGTGTAGGGGCTTAGTTGCTCTTCAGCAGCATGTCGGGTCTTCCCAGACCAGGGATCATACTGGTGTCCTCATGTTGCAAGGCAGAGTCTTAACTACTGGACCACCAGAGAAGCCTCTTCACTTCTCTCAATAATATCTTTTGATGCACCAAAGTTTGAAATTTTGATGAAGTCCAATTTATCATTTTTAATAGCCTGTGCCTGATGTCACATTTAAAAAATATCCCAAGATCATGAAGTTTTTCTCCTGTGCTTTCTTCTAAGAGTTTTATAGGTTTAGCTCTTAAATTTAAATCTTTGACCCACTTTTTAATTACTTACTGAATATGGTGTTGGATGAGAGTTTGACTTCATCTTTTACATGCTGGGATCCAGTTTTCCCAGCACCATTTCTTGAGAAGATTGCACCACATGGAAAACCTTTTCTCCTTTGAATTGTCTGGCACCTTTGTTGAGAGTCATTTGACCATGTATGTGAGGGTTTATTTCTGGGCTCTTTATTCTGTTTCACTGGTGTTTTGTATGTTTCTACAGTCTTTTAATTATTGTAGCTTGGTAGCAAGTTTTGAAATAAAGAAAGGTGAGTCTTCCACCTTTGTCCATCCTTTTCAAGATTGTCTTGGCTATTCAGAGTCCCTTGAGATTCCATATAAATTTTAGGATGGGTTTTTCTGTTTCTTCAAAAACCATCATTGGGATTTTGACAGAGATTGCATTGACTCCATCGATCCCTTTGGGTAATATTGATGTCTTCATGTTAATCCATGGACGTGAGGTGTGTTTTCACCTGTTTGTGTCTTCTCTCACTTCTTTCCTGGTGAGGGCTTCCCTGGTGGCTCAGCCGGTCGAGAGTCTGCCTGCAAATGCGGTGAGACCTGAGTTTGATCCCTCGGTCGGGAAGATCCCCTGGAGAAGGAAATGGCAACCTACTCCAGTATTCTTGCCTGGGAAATCCCATGGATGGAGGAGCCTGGCGGGCTCCAGTCCATGGGGCTGCAGAGTCGAACTGACCAAGTGAGTAAACGTTAACTTCCCTCAGTCACGTTTGTAGTTTCAGTGTGCAAGTCTTTCATCTTCTTGGTTAAATTTATTCTTAAGTATTTGATTCTTTTTTGATGCTATCATAAATGGAATTGTTTTTTTTTGGATCATTTATTACAGGTAAATAGAAATACAGCTGATTTTTGTATGTTATACTTGCTGAATTTGTTTATTGGCTCTAACAGGTGTTTTGCAGGTTCTTTAGCATTTTCTGGATGTAAAATCTCGCTCAGTAATGTCTGAGTCTTTGCAACCCTGTGGACAGCAGCCCGCCAGGCTCCTTTTCCATGGAATTCTCCAGGCAAGAACACTGGAGTGGGTAGCCCCGTCCCCTCTCCAGAGGATACCCCCGACCCCAGGGAGCAAACCCAGGCCTTCCGCACCGCAGGCAGAGTCTTTACCATCTGAGTCTCAGGGAAGCCCACGTTAGGTCATTTGTTGTCGTTCAGTCCCTTAGTTGTGTTCAGCTCTTTGGGACCCCACGGACCGCAGCGCAGCAGGCTGCCCTGTGCTTCATCTCCCAGAGCTCGCTCAAACTCACGCCATTGAGTCGGCGATGCCGTCCCGCCGTCTCGTCCTCCGCCGTCCCCTTCATTCAATCTCTCCCAGCGTCAGGGTCTCTTCCGATGAGTCAGCTCTTCTCATGTCGACTTCAACTAGTTAGTGTTACTTCTTCCTTTCCAGTCTGGATGTTAAAATTTCTTCTTCTTGGCTAATTGCTCTGGCTGGGCCTTCAGTATTCTGTTGCACAGAAGTGGTGAAAGCACGCGCCCTTGCCTTTTTCCTTGTCCCGGGGAAAAGCCTTCAGTCTCACCACCGAGTGTCATGGGGGCACTGGATCACATGTGGTCCTCGTAGCACTGAGGAAGTTCCTCTGTCTTCCTACTTGAGTATGTTTACCGTAGAAAAGGTGTTGGGTTTTATCAGATGCCTTTTTTCACCAACTAAGATGATTGTATATAAGTTTTCATTTGTTCTGCCAGATTGCTGGATGGCAGTGACTGGCTTGCATTTGCTGAGCCATGTTTGTGTTCTGGGGTGAGCCCCTCTCCATCGTGACGTGCAGCCCCTTGCCGTGCAGCTGCATTTGGTTTGCCTGTGTTTCACTAGGATTTCTGCCTCAGAGTTCACAAGGGGTCTTGGCCAGTATTTGGCTTTCTCTGTGGTCCTCGGCATGTCCCAAGTGGTGGTTTGTCTGTCTTGCAGGTGGAAGCCGTCTCGGATAAGTGGGACGATGACAGCAAGAGCCACGGTGGCGGGCTGTCTGACCCCAGCCCTCGGGTGCTGATCGGCTGCGTGACCTCGCTGATGGACCGCGCAGGCTACATCAACCAGACCACATATTTCTCCTTGGAGAGTGTGTGTGAAGGTGCGCTGGGCAGGTCTCCGCCTCACATTTGCAGTTGGTTTTTGTGGTTTTTAGAAAACGCTCATGAACAGGGTTGAGGGACTGCTCGTATCACTGAAAGGGCCGCGCCTGGGCCCCCTCTGGGAGACGGCTTGTGGTGGAGCAGCAGTGAGTCCAGGCGCCGGCGCCACACTGCCCCTCGCTCTGTGTTGTTTGTCGTGCAGTTGCCGACTCCTGGGTAGCTCTTCCTTTTCCATAATTGTTGCCCCTGATCTAAGACAGCAGTGTCATAGGTGCACAGAGGTACTGTGATTTTTTTCTTAGGTGTGTCCAGTGTAAAACAGGACTTGGGGATAACCTGGTACTTTTCCAAGAGTACATCTTAAATTGCATCTGTTTTTAGCTGTCCTTCCTGGATGGCACAGTGGTGAAGAGTCCAGTTCCCAGCATAGGAGACACAAGAGGCCGGGTTTGATCCCTGGGTTGGGAATGTCCCCTGGAGGAGAAAATGGCGACCCACTCTAATATTCCAGCCCAGAAAATCCCATGCACAGAGGAGCCTGGCAGGCTGCGTTTCATGGAGTCGGCAAAGAGTCAGACTTGACCAAAGGACTGAGCACACACACGTTAGCTGATCTAAGATTCTGTTTTTATGCCTAAAGAAATAATTTGTCGGCATCATTTTTTGAACAGCTATTTACTGTGTGCCTGCTGTCTCCAGTGGTGGGTAGGGAGCAAGGCAGGAGGAGACCCAGATGAGTGAGCCCCTGCTCTCCCTCCTGAGGAGAAAGAGCCCTGTACATGCTTTATCCTCAGGCAGGACTTAGAGGAGCTTGGGGAGAGGTGCGGGGGAATGGGGGGGTGCTGAGCTGGACGCCCTGCTGGGCTGTGTAGTTGAGGGGCCCTGCCCCCTGTCTGGATGACTCTTCAGTGACCGATGTGTCCAGCCAGGGACCAGTTTTCACCTGCCAGCGTCCCTGAGGTCCTCGGAGTGTTGCCCTGAAAGCCTCGACTCAACCCCTGGTTCCTGCTTCCTGGGGCTCAGCCCAGACCTCTGACCTGCGGCCTCACCTCAAGGCTGGACCCCTCCACTCAGAGCTCCCCCTTCTCTGATCCTAGGCCTGCCCTCTGTGCACCAACCAGCCTTGCCCTCTGCCTTCTGGTTGGGATTAACCTTGGGGGAGCATCAGCAGATTGAGGATGTGGGGAGTGAGATTGGCCTCAGCACCCCCACCCTATGGCATGCCTGTGGCTTCACTCCTCTCCTGTGACCATAACCAGGGCACCAAGCCGGTACACAGTGGAGAAGTGAAAGGGACATTCAAACTGGTTAAGATTAAATCATTTTTAAATGTGCTTATATATAATACATATACATATATTTCAATTAGCACATTTATTTTATTATATTGATGGGCCTTTACTGTTATTCAGAAACTATTTGCAATGCTAACATTCCTTCTAAAAAAACGAAACTGATAATGTGGGTGCGTTAAAGAGTAAAACAATTTAACCTTGATTGTGCAGCCATGGTGTTCTGTGTGTGTATTAACATCTGCGTTTCTTAGCAGCCCTGATACCATGTCACTGGTATTGTTCTGAGGAGCGTACATTTTTCAGTGTTACCTTAGCTTCATTTTTTCATACAGTGGCCTGGAGTCTTCCTCAAAGCTACATTTTATGGTCGATGAACTTGAAATTGTAGGCACCTTTGATGGGCTCTCCCTGTAGGCTTTTGTATGCTCAGTCGCTAAGTCGTGTTCAACTCTTTGCGACCCCGGTGGAGTGTAGCCCACTAGGCTCCTCTGTCCTTGCAATTTCCCAGGCTAGAATGCTGGAGTGGGTTGCCATTCCCTTCTGCTGGGGATCTTCCCAGATGAGGGATTGAACCCCCATCTCCTGCATTGCAGGTGGATTCTTTACCAGTGAGCCACCTTTTAATTAAGGAAATACTAGTAAGCTCAAAGCAGATTTTGCTGAATGTGAGTTATTAACAAGTCTGGAGAATTTCAACAATGTCTGACTTTTTTAGCCCAGATGTTTCACAAGTGTTAGTTTTTACCTTTGTAAGTACAGAGGTATTCAAATATTTTCATGAACTAAAATCTATCAAATAAGTCATCTCTGATTTTTGTTTAATCTTACACCACATTTGGAAGCTGTAGACTTGTTGTAGGCCTTGATGGTTTTAACTTACTCATTGCTGAATATCAGTTTATCCAACTGAAAGTGAGGGCTTGATTGAAAGGTTCCTCACACAGGTGGCAGGCGTCATGTCCAGGTGTTCAGCTCTGAGCTGAAGCAACACACAGGGTCTCACTACTGCAGGTTCTCGGTGCTTTTACGGGAGTGAGTGTCACCATGTCATGTTTACAGGCTATATTCTCAATAACTGCAGTTCACAAAAGTCTTAAAACGGAAGATTTTTTTTTCTTTTGTTCCATCTCCTGCTCAACCCCCACTGCTCCCCACCCTCCCCCCGCTGTGCTGCACAGCTTGTGGGACCTTGTTCCACAAGCAGGGATTGAACCCGGACCCTCACCAGTGAGCGCACTGAGTCCTCACCACTGGACCATCTAGGAACTCTGTAAACCTGAAGATTTTTTGCTTCCACATTTACTGAGTACTTTAGTTAAAAATTGCCAACTGATTTTTAAACAAAATTTAGAGCTCTCACCTGAAAAAAGTGGAAGTAGCACCATTGGAGAAGGAAATGGCAGCCCACTCCAGTGCTCTTGCCTGGAGAATCCCAGGGACGGGCAGCCTGGTGGGCTTCCGTCTGTGGGGTCACACAGAGTCGGACACGACTGCAGTGACGCAGCAGCAGCAGCAGCAGCAGCAGCACCATTGTAGGGTTGATTTACAAAGCATCTCTTCAGAGATTGAACCATTTGTAAAATTCAGACTGCAGGGCAGTGAGGAGGCCCGGGCCACCAGGCCGCACGATCTGCTCGTTTTAACACTGGCTTTGCTGCGGCGCTCTGAGGCCGGGTCGCCTCCACGCGTCCGTCAGTCTCCATGGCTGCAGCTTGTCCTTCTACTCACTGACCAGCACAGCGTGGGAAGACCTGGGCCTGTGGGCACATGGTGGTTCCTGTCCGTTGTTGCCCCACAGTTTTCTCAGTGCACAGGGATCTTGTTTCTGTTACAGTTCCATCAGAACTTGCGCTTACATGTGTTTTCATGGTGAAAGCAAATAATCTTTTCTCCAGTGTTGGGTTTTTAAACTGTATTACAGTAGCATTCACAATAACGTCATATATCTCCTTCAACAGAATAGTCTTCCAAAATCTTCACTTTGATTCCATGATTCTGATGGAAAAATGAACTAGTTTTTTACTTGCTTCACTGTTTTTCTCTTTAACTTTTATACAGCTAACAGCAATAGTTACTGCTTCCCTTCTCGTGTGTGCTGGAAGACATAGAATTAAACATTAATAAAATTATGTTAATTATTTGATAAATGAAGGTATGGCTTACAAAACAAGTAAAGATTTCTCAGTGGTGTGTTAACTTGTGCTTCTGGGCATCATCCTCCTAAAACACTCCCTGACCTGGAAGCTGGCGCCCATGAGCTGTGTCCCCTGTGGGTTTGCGCTGCCTGTGCCATGCTGGGTGACCCCTGTGCGAGAAGCAGTGTCTGCAGATGTTTGGGCTGCTCTGTGCTTATCATCCTCTTTCTTGAGAAACAAACTCAGTATTTTATTAGGCACTGTTGTCTTCTCAGCTGAATAAAAATGTTTATTACAAAAGAACCAAAAGGTTATCAGCAGGTATGGCTCCACCACGCACCACAGCGGCTCAGCCGCTTCCTCACGTCTGTGCTTTGTAATTCCCCACTTTCTGCCTGCCCTGCCAGTTCCCAGGCACACTGAGGGGACACCGAGGGCTCCCTCCTTGAGCTGGGGCGGACGCAGCTGCCCCGGCCTCAGGTGTGAATGCACCTCCCTGTGTCGCCACGCGCCCACGTATCCCTGATGAGGAGGAAGGGCGGGCACTCCTAATGTCTGATGGAGCTGGCAGAGGAGCGCCACGAGCACCCACAGCTCCTGAAGCTCACCTTGCAGTTGTCGACCGCAGTGCTTGGTTATATGTGTGCTCCATATGCTGCTGCTGAGTTGCCTCAGTTGTGTCCAACTCTGTGCGACCCCACAGACAGCAGCCCACCAGGCTCCCCCATCCCTGGGATTTTCCAGGCAAGAGCACTGGAGTGGGTCACCGTTTCCTTCTCCAGTGCGTGAAAGTGAAGTCGCTCAGTTGTGTCCATGGACTGCAGCCTACCAGGCTCCTCTGTCCGTGGGATTCTCCAGGCAAGAGCACTGGAGTGGGTCACCGTTTCCTTCTCCGATGCTATATATGCGTGTGTAACATAGTACACACGCTTGTGCATTACGTAGCATACAGTTACATATAGTTATGTGTCATATATGATTACATATATCATACGTAATCATATCAGTTCAGCTCAGTCGCTCAGTCGTGTCTGACTCTCCGCGACCCCACGAATCACAGCACGCCAGGCCTCCCTGTCCATCACCAGCTCCCGGAGTTCACTCAAATTCATGTCCATCGAGTCGGTGATGCCATCCAGCCAATCCCCTTCTCCTCCCGCCCCCAATCCCTCCCAGCATCAGAGTCTTTTCCAGTGAGTCAACTCGTCACATGAGGTGGCCAAAGTATTGGAGTTGCAGCTTTAACATCAGTCCTTCCAATGAACACCCAGGACTGATCTCCTTTAGGATGGACTGGTTGGATCTCCTTGCAGTCCAAGGGACTCTCAAGAGTCTTCTCCAGCACCACAGTTCAAAAGCATCAATTCTTCGGCGATCAGCTTTCTTCACAGTCCAACTCTCACATCCATACCTGACCACTGGAAAAACCATAGCCTTGGCTAGATGGACCTTTGTTGGCAAAGTAATGTCTCTGTTTCTTAATATGCTATCTAGGTTGGTCATAACTTTCCTTCCAAGGAGTAAGCGTCTTTTAATTTCGTGGCCGCAATCAGCATCCGCAGTGATTTTGGAGCCCAAAAAAATAAAGTCTGCCACTGTGTCCACTGTTTCCCCATCTACTTGCCATGAAGTGATGGGAGTGGATGCCATGATCTTGTTTTTATGAACATTGAGCTTTAAGCCAACTTTTTCACTCTCCTCTTTCACTTTCATCAAGAGGCTCTTTAGTTCCTCTTCACTTTCTGCCATAAGGGTGGTGTCATCTGCATATCTGAGGTTATTGATATTTCTCCCGGCAATCTTGATTCCAGCTTGTGCTTCCTCCATCCCAGCGTTCCTCATGGTGTACTCTGCATATAAGTTAAATAAGCAGGGTGACAATATACAGCCTTGACGTACTCCTTTTCCTGTTTAGAACCAGTCTGTTGTTCCATGTCCAATTCTAACTGTTGCTTCCTGATCTGCATACAGGTTTCTCAAGAGGCAGGTCAGGCGGTCTGGTATTCCCATCTCTTTCAGAATTTTCCACAGTTTATTGTGATCCACACAATCAAAGGCTTTGGCATAGTCAATGAAGCAGAAATAGATGTTTTTCTGGAACTCATATAGCTGTATATAATTAACATAATATATACATTATATATGTAAGTGTTAACAATGCTCTGAAAGGTAACTTTAGCGTCTCTTGTAGACGTTAATGTAATGTTTCATTGTCACCAAGTAACTTGCCTGGTTTCCCTGCCTTGGAGGTTTCGAGCCCTGCAAAGGAGACTGGGTGGAGGCTGAGTACTGGATCCGGCCGGGCACGTGGAGCAGTGAGGCCATCTCTGTGAAGCCGCTGAGGTATAAGCGCGTGGACCAGGTAGGTACGGGGCCTCGCGTGTCCGTGGGTCCTGGGTGCACCGGAGGCCACGTTAAATGACAGTCCGTCTCGGCCAGAGAAGACCCTGACTTCTCACCAAGACGACTGGAGGCCGGCCTGCACGCTGGCGTGGTTAACTCTAGGTCACGGGGTACTCAGTGTTGGTGGCTGATGGTGGGACCCAGGAGGCGGGTGTGGGCTCTGCCTGTGCTCCCAGCAGAGCTGTGGTCTGGGGAGTCGGGGCTGGAGCAGAGGAGGGAATCGAGTTTGTGAGGGGAGGTGGAGTGTGCCCTGGGCTGCTCCTGTGGCCTCGGCTCCAGGCTTCTGCCTGGCCTGCAGCGTCTGGGGTGTGGCTTCTCGGTGGAGAGCAGGCCCGCGCCTCCCTGGCCACGGCAGCCCCCAGCCTCCAGGTGTGGTTGCTGCCTCACTGTGCGTACGCTGCCAGCCCCAGTGTTCTGCTTGCAGGTCTGCGTGTCCAGCCTCTGTGGGAGGAACGGGGTGATCGATGAGTGCATCTTCTTCACCTTGGACTCCCTGAAACTTCCGGAAGGCTACACGCCCCGCAGGCACGATGTGGTCAGCGCAGTGGTAGTGGAGAGCAGCCAGTCCTGCTACGCGTGGAGGGCGCTGTGCATGACTGCAGAGCAGCGGCGGTGAGGAGGCGGGAGCGGGCCCAGGGCGCGTCTGAGGGTCGCTTCAGCACGACAAGGTCCCTGAGCCGGCGGGTTGGAGGGAGACCCCCTGGGCACTGCGGGGTCTTCATGGCTGGCAGAAGGCTGAGTGAACGTGGCCCGTTGAACCTCAGTCTCATGCTGATGAGCTTCATGTTCCCCTGGATTTTGTGAGTTGCACTCTTCCACACGTTGGCCTTCCGTAGAACATGTTATATGTGGCAAATGTTTAGAGTTAGTGGCTTTGCTGTGTCTGTACTCCTCTCTCTGTCCCCGTGGCCGCCCACCTCCGTGCGTGTCTGTGCGCCGCAGCCTTCTGGCTTCATGGGCGTGAGCGGTAGCGCTGCCCCGAGTCCTGCCTGCCCCTGCTCGTGTCCCTAGTGCTGCCTTAGGGCGCTCGCACTCGGCTTCCTGAGCAGTCCTGTGTGTCTGGTGGTCTCACAGGAGCAGCTCAGTGTGGGAGGAGGGTCTGTGAGCCATAGGGCGGGCAGCCTGTCTCGGGAGAAGCGGGCTACAGCCCGGCCAGGAAGCTGTGCTGCGGCCAAGGTGTGGGCAGAGCAGGGGACATGTCAGGTGGCCCTGCAGTGTCCAGACCACGTGCTGAGCACATCCTCCTGCCCCACGGGGTTGCCCCCCTTTTGGAGAATGACTCGGCCCATCTGCGGAGCAGTGAAGTGTGTGAGACACATTGCCCTCGCCCCTCCCAGCAGGGAGGCTCAGGAGTTCTGGCTTCAGCCTGTCTGACGGGCCCAGGGGTGTGAGGACCACCCCAACACATGATCGTGCTGGCCACCAGCTGCCTGGATCAGAAGCCGAGACCCTGCCCACATGGGTGTCCTGGTTGCTCAGAACCTCGTGCCACTCTCAGGAGACCCCGGGTCGTTGAGACACACGATTCCCTCTTTATACCGCAGTTAACTGGGTTCCCACTGACTGTGGGCAGGGGCGGGCTATGGGAGGGTGGCCGGGACTGGCCCAGCTGACCATCCGGGAGAAACAGCTGCCAGCACACCCTCAGGGCCAGTGTGTGCACCACAAGGCTCTGGGTCCCTACTACCCCACCTGTCTGCCGCTCCCCAGCACTTCCCTCACCCTCCCTGCAGCTCTCTGTCTCCAGAGGACTCACGGCTGCTGAACGGGTTGGGTGGGGGCGTGGGCAGGGCCCCCTGGCTGTGGCTGGCAAGCTTCAGGTGAGCCTGTTTCGGGCCCCAGCTGCAGCAGCCTCCGCTCCATCCAGGGAGGGGAACTGGCCCCAGGAGGGTGACGACCAGGCGTGTTCCCCTGATGCTCCTCGGTCTGCCGGGAGCAGCTGTCCTCACAGGGAGCCCATGGGCCCAGCGGGTGCTCCACACGCACTGTGCCCTGTGCCGCTGCCCTGACCCTGTTTCTTCCCTAGCTGGCCCTGCCTTCAGGCTTCAGCCCCCAGTCGAGGATGCCGCCCTGCCCTCAGACCCACTGTCCCTGCCCACTCGAGGGGCCGCAGGCCAGCAGCAGCGCTGTGTGTGCAGCAGGGCCCGTGCTCCTGCAGGCCCGGCCTGTGGTGGTGTCCCAGCCCCACCTCTAGGCCCTGGGCGGGTTGAGCCCGTTAGCCAGTTCTCCTCAGCCCCTGGGTGGTTGGCTGGCTGCAGGCCAGATGACCACCACCACAGCACGCTGCGCTGGGGGAGGCTCGGCAGGGCTGGCTGTGTGGCCACGGAGGGACAGACGGGAGGGGGTGTGTGACTGAAACAGATCTGAGGGAGCAGGCAGGCTGAGGGCGATGTCACCGGTGTATGGACGGGGCAGGTGTGAAGGGGCCCATTTCTGAGTGGCCGGGGTGGGATGGAAGGGGCTGCGCGTGAGTGGCGGACACAGCACCTGCACATCACAGCTGTGCCAGCACAGGGGGGATGGACAGCCCCTCCTCAGGGGAGGGCGGCGGCTGCTCATTTTCGGAAGATAAAAATTCTCCTTCAGTTTCAGATACTCTGAAGCCAGACTCTTTTTTTCCCAATGAAATGGGTCCCTGACAAGCCAAGCGCCTCCCTGCAGCCGAGGGGAAGGTCTGAGGAGGAGCACTGAACGCCTTTCCCTCTGGGTGCAGGGAACTTGGGTCTCTGGGGCACTCTGGTGGAGACGGCCTGCTCTCAGACCCGCGGTGTCACTGCTGGGGCTCCTGTCCTCTGGAGTCAGCAGGCTCATGGTTTCTTTGTGAGGGTGACCTGCTGCCCTGCCCAGAGGTCCTCAGGGTGCCCTTCCACGTCACCTCTCTGGGGCTTGGCTCCGCGTCCTGCCCTCTGCGGTTGGTGCCGCCCGGTGGGGCGGGGCCTCCGGACGCCCCTGCCCGCTGACCTGACAGCATCCTGTGGTGCTTTCTCCAGGGACTTCTCTCCTGCCACTGGGACTGCCGAAGAGGCCTATGGAGCCCTTTTGCTCAAAAACAAAGGTGACATTGAAGTCACAAAGATGACAAATTTTGGAACTCTGAAAGAAGGAGAAAGCAGAAATATGGTGATCTGGATAGAGTGAGTTTGCCACTTAAATATAATTGCACCATTGTGTTTTAAGCTGGGATTGAAGAATTTCTGTAGAGTGAACATTACTTTGCCTGGTTTTTTTTCGCTTTATGTCTATTTTTCTAGATTTTCCGCCCAGAAGTAGCCTTTTCACTTACACTCAATTAGAAGTATTTTCCTTTGTCTTTCTCTTGTTAGATTGAATTCTGTTTTACGCTAATAGTGTTTTAGCTGTAAAAATCCTGTCTCTGTTCACAGCTAATTTTCCTTTTCCAGGAATAAAGGAGACGTTCCTCAAAACTTAGTCAGCTGCAAGCTGGGTGGCTGGGATAAAGCCAAACAGTTCAGATTTCAGATGCTGGATAAAACTCAGTTGTGCCCCAAAATGTCTCCTGTTGGTGTTCCTGAGAAGGAGAAGGATTTTGCAGATGAAGATACTAACTCGCTAGACAGCTGCGGGGAAAGCACAGCCTGGCAGACCCTGGAGAGCAGTTCGGTGAATAGCAGAGAAGTCTCTTCAGGTAGCTGTCCCACTTGTTACTGTCGGATCAGCCACGCCAGCACCTTCAGGCTGGGAGCCGGCGCAGCTGCTCCAGGGTCCGGGCTGGTGGGCGGCGGTGGCTACACTGCTAGCTCTTGGTCCGGACCCTACTCTGGCAACTCGGGGCTGACAGCTGGAGCCTCACCCGGTGCTTCAGACGAGCCGCTTCCTCTGACTGACTCTGACCTGGGGAGAAGCTGCCTGCGCACCTTTGCCTGTTGGTCCCTGTGTGTGCTAGACCCTCCCATCAGCACCACTGCTGTCAGAACTGCTCACTGTTGGTCTAAGTTTGGATTTAAATTTCATCTCCCAGGTGACTGTGCCTGTACAGGAGAAAATGGAGTAAAGGAGAAGCACATATCACAGAAGCAGGTGACAGAGTCTGAACCCAGTGGGCTCATCCCTCCAGGGGGAGAAACTTGGATCGTGATCACATGCGATGCAAAGTACGTGGCTGGAGGGTGTGGAAGGAGTTGACCTTAGGGACATGTGCACACGTGTCTTGTTCTGTTTCACATATGGTCCTTCTGGGTTGGATGTTGTGAAAAGGATTGGTGGTTATTTTGGAGGGACAAAATCACAAGGAAAAGCACTGGAGAAAAGCAGTCCAGTCCAGGGGGCGAGTGGGGGTACCCATCGAGGTACTTGTATCCGACCCTGAGTCCTGACTGGTGGAGGACATGAGCCCCTTCAGCCCCCAGAGCCAGGGCCCCAGCCTCCTGCTGCTGCTCCCCGCGCCTGCCTTCAGCATGCCCCGCCCCTTCCCCCTGGGCAAGCCGACCTGGAGGCGGCACCTGCACCTGAGCGGGCCCTCCTCTTCTGCCGCCTCCCCTGAGTCCAGAACCGTGGGCTCTCACTCCCCAGTCACCGGTCAGCTAGGAACTGGGTGCCGCCTGTCTTCCCTCTCGTCTCATCGACACCTGCTGCTTCTGCACCGGTCCAAGGGCGGCTTTGATTAGATCAGCGCCTCACTTCAGGCTGAGGGTGACACTGCACAGCGGGCAGTGCCCGAGTGCGCAGTCGGCGCTGGTGCCTGTGTAGCTGTGTGATGTGGCCTGGCCTCGAGCAGCAGAGGGAGGCGGGCCGTAGGCAGAGGGAGACGGCGTCTTGTGTAGCACAGCTCTGAGCACTCTTGGGAACACTGGACTTGTGTTTCCTATTCTTAAGTCTGAGAATCACAGACAGTACTATTTTAGGTTTGTGATCTTATCCTGTTCATGGGGTTCTCAAGGCAAGAGTACTGAAGTGGTTTGCCTTGTCCTTCTCCAGTGGACCGCATTCCGTCAGACCTCTCCACCATGGCCTGTCTCTCTTGGATGGCCCCACGCGGCATGGCTTAGTTTCACTGAGTCAGACAGGGCTGTGGTCCGTGGGATCAGACTGGCGAGCTGTCTGTGGTTGTGGTTTCAGTCTGTCTGCCCTCTGATGCCCTCTCTCAGTGCCTACCATCTTACTTGGGTTTCTCTTACCTGGGACGTATGGTATCTCTTAATGGCTGCTCCAGAAAAGCGCAGCTGCTGCTCCTTACCTTGGACGTGGGGTAGCTCCTCTCGGCTGCACTTCAAGAGTGAACAAGAGTGAACGGTGACGTTCTAGGAATCAACGAAGTAAGGTGGACTGGAATGAGTGAATTTAACTCAGAGACCATTACATCTACTACTGTGGGCAAGAATCCCTTAGAAGAAATGGAGTAGCCATCATAGTCAACAAGAGAGTCCGAAATGCAGTACTTTGATGCAATCTCAAAAACGACAGAATGATCTGTTCATTTCCAAGGCAAACCATTCAGTATCACGGTGATCCAAGTCTATGCCCTGACCAGTAACGCTGAAGAAGCTGAAGTTGAACAGTTCCATGAAGACTGACAAGACTTTCTAGGACTAACACTCCCCCCAAAATTTCTTTTTCATCATAAGGGACTGGAATGCAAAAATAGGAGGTCAAGAGATACCTGGAGTAACAGGCAAATTTGGTCTTGGAGTACAAAATGAAGCAGGGCAAAGGCTAACAAGAGTTTTGCCAAGAGAACGCACTGGTCATAGCAAACACCCTCTTCCAACAACACAAGAGAAGACTCTACACATGGACATCATTAGATGATCAACACTGAAATCAGATTGATTATATTCTTTGCAGCCAAAGATGGAGAAACTCTGTATAGTCAGCAAAAACAAAACTGGGAGCTGACTGTGGCTCAGATCATGAACTCCTTATTGCCAAGTTCAGACTTAAATTTAAGAAAGTAGGGGAAACCACTAGGACATTCAGGTATGACCTAAATCAAATCCCTTACGATTGTACACTGGAGGTGAGAAATAGTTTCAAGGGATTAGATCTGATAGAGTGCCAAAGAACTGTGGACGGAGGTTTGGGACACTGTACAGGAGGCAGTGATCAAGACCACCCCCCAGAAAAAGAAATGCAAAAAAGTAAAATGGCTGTCTGAGGAGGCCTCACAAATAGCTGTGAAAAGAAGAGAAGTGAAAAGCAAAGGAGAAAAGGAAAGATATATCCATTTGAATGCAGAGTTCCAAAGAACAGCAAGGAGATTTAAGAAAGCCTTCCTCAGCGATCAATGCAAAGAAATAGAAGGAAACAATAGCATGGGAAAGACTAGAGATCTCTTCAAGAAAATTAGAGACACCGAGGGAACATTTCATGCAAAGATGGGCTCAATAAAGGACAGAAATGGTATGGACCTAACAAGAGCAGAAGATATTAAGAAGAGGTGGCAAGAATTTATAGAAGAACTGTACAAATATCTTCACGACCCAGATAATCACGATGGTATGATCACTCACCTAGAGCCAGACATCCTGGAATGTGAAGTCAAGTGGGCCTTAGAAAGCATCACTACAAACAAAGCTAGTGGAGGTGATGGAATTCCAGTTGAGCTATTTCAAATCCTGAAAGATGATGCTGTGAAAGTGCTGCACTCAATATGTCAGCAAATTTGGAAAACAGCAGTGACCACAGGACTGGAAAAGGTCAGTTTTCATTCCAGTCCCAAAGAAAGGCAATGCCAAAGAGTGCTCAAACTACCACACAATTGCACTCATCTCACACGCTAGTAAAGTAATGCTTAAAATTCTCCAAGCAAGGCTTCAGCGATACGTGAACCATGAACTTCCAGATATTCAAGCTGGTTTTAGAAAAGGCAGAGGAACCAGAGATCATATTGCCAACGTCTGCTGGATCATGGAGAAAGCAAGAGAGTTCCAGAAAAACCTCTATTTCTGCTTTATTGACTATGCCAAAGCCTTTGACTGTGTGGATCACAATAAACTGTGGAGAATTCTGAAAGAGATGGGAATACCAGACCACCTGACCTGCCTCTTGAGAAATCTATATACGTGTCAGGAAGCAACAGTTAGAACCGGACATGGAGCAACAGACTGGTTCCAAATAGGAAAAGGAGTACGTCAAGCCTGTATATTGTCACCCAGCTTATTTAACTTATATGCAGTGTACATCATGAGGAAGGCTGGGCTGGAAAAAGCACAAGCTGGAATCAAGATTGCCGGGAGAAATATCAATAACCTCAGATATGCAGATGACACCACCCTTATGGCAGAAAGTGAAGAGGAACTCAAAGGCCTCTTGATGAAAGTGAAAGAGGAGAGTGAAAAAGTTGGCTTGAAGCTCAACATTCAGAAAACGAAGATCATGGCATCCGGTCCCATCACTTCATGGCAAGTAGATGGGGAAACAGTGGCTGACTTTATGTTTCTGGGCTCCAAAATCACTACAGATGGTGATTGCAGCCATGAAATTAAAAGACGCTTACTCCTTAGAAGGAAAGTTATGACCAACCTAGACAGCATATTAAGAAACAGAGACATTACTTTTCCAACAAAGGTCCGTCTAGTCAAGGCTATAGTTTTTCCCGTGGTCATGTATGGATGTGAGAGTTGGACTGTGAAGAAAGCTGATCGCCGAAGAATTGATGCTTTTGAACTGTGGTGTTGGAGAAGACTCTTGAGAGTCCCTTGGACTGCAAGGAGATGCAACCAGTCCATCCTAAAGGAGATCAGTCCTGGGTGTTCATTGGAAGGACTGATGCTGAAGCTGAAACTCCAATACTTTGGCTACCTGATGCGAAGAGCCAACTTATTTGAAAAGACCCTGATGCTATGAAGGATTGAGGGCAGGAGGAGAAGGGGATGACAGAGGATGAGATGGTTGGATGGCATCACCAACTCCATGGACATGGGTTTGGGTGGACTCCGGGAGCTGGTGATGGACAGGGAGGCCTGGCGTGCTGCCATTCATGGGGTCACAAAGAGTTGGACACGACTGAGCAACTGAACTGAACTTTGGGAAAATGTTACATTGCTTATTGTAAAATATCCCTTTTTTTCCTGTAAAAGAATTTTAAAGGCTAAGGGTGACTGGTTTGCTAGCTCTGAGTGAAAAGGGAGGTTGTGTTAGATCTGCCTGTCTTAACTTACAACACACTTCAAATTGTGTCTTGTTTTTCCAGGAATTCTGGCCGCTGCAGGGAGCTCCTTCTGCTTTGCTTCTCCAATTTCATAATCGGGCGATACCTTGAAGTAAATGTTGTAAGTGAGGAGGAGTCACTGATAGCTGTCTGCGAACCCTTTTCGTGGAAGAAGTCGAAAAGTTCGCAGGTGTTAGCTTCCACCAAAACCACAGTCGTCGTGACCACACAGAAAAGGTACCGTGAGCAGAAATGAAAAAGCCCCGATCTCGGGACACACAGGACTGCTGTTGTCGAAGGGAGGCAGACATCCAGATAAAGGGGTGTAGCTATGGTCCAGTCTCTCACATCGTCGTCCTGGAGGCACACGGAGGACCAGGCGGGGGGCCTGTGACCCCAGCTAGTCTCGGGGTGACTCTCAGAGCAGGACAGGACTTGACCCTTTCCCTCAGCTCCTGCCACCCTTCATATTCCCAACAGCACAGCCACCCACCTTCCGAGAGAGCCTGTGTCCCACATGGGCACCCAGCAGGATGGGGTCAGTGAGACGCAGCTTCTGTGAGCCGGCGTAGCCTCTGTGAGCTGTCCACAGCACCCGCGTGTCACTTGTCTAGGGCAACTTGAAGGTCACTTGGCTGCTTGAAGCCCTTTTGAAGATATGACACCTTTCAAAAGTGAAATTAAGGAAAAAAACCCTGTAACCTGATGTCTACATGTGGCTGGGGGTTGGGGACCACCCAGACTTTTAACTGGAGCATTGTCTGGAGAAAGTGCTTTATGTCCACCTTTTCTCATCTGCAGTAATAAACCCCAGAAGCTCTTAAAAGCAGATTTTGCTTTTTTAAGTTTGGTGCCAAAAATCAAGAGCTATAGACTAGAAGGTTTTATGACTTAGTCCTGTTCATCTGTGGCTTCAGCTGCTGCCCCGAGCCCCTGGGATGATGGGTGCTACTTTTATCTAATGGGAAACCCTGAATTTCTGCTTGCACCCTACCTGGAAACAATTGAAGATAAGATGTGGACTTCGACTCAGTTGTGGGCTGAAGGAGGGACTGTTGGAGTGTTATGTGGTGTTGGCCTTGGGTTGGAGCACTGTTGATTCCCAGCATGCACAGGGCGCCGCGTCGTCCCCGCCCAGGTTCTCAGCCTGTCTGACTTGCCCTCACCTGTGAAGCGGTACGCCGCCCCTGCCCTGCTTGTGATCGGAAGGGCCTTTCTTTCCGCTGTGCCGGGCCTTTGTCTTGGCGTCCCGGCTCTTGGTTGCTGCACGTGGGCTCTTCTCTAGTTGCTGTGAGCAGGGCTCACAGTGTGTCTGAGGGCTCACATTGCAGTGGCTTCTCTTGTTGCAGAACGTGGACCCTGGGGCGCACTGACTTCAGTAGTGGCAGCACGTGGGCTCCGTAGTGGCATGTGGGCTTAGTTGCCCCACAGCATGTGAGATCTTAGTTCCCAGGGCAGGGATCAAACCCGTGTCCCTTGGATTGGCAGGTGGAGTCTTACCTTGTGGACCATTGGGAAGTCCCAGTTACGAGGATTAAATGTACAGTTTCTGACTCTGAACAGTCAGTAGTAATGAATAAGCAGTAACAGTCACTAGGAGTGTGAACAGTGGTCAGGTTGGCTGGCTCTAGGGATGGAAGCTGAGCACAGGAGCAAGAAGTCACATGGGCTGCAAGCGGTGGGTCCCCAGGGCTGGGCTCCAGTTACAGGAGCTTTCTAGAGCCTCCAGCTGTTTTCAGCAGTGCTCCAAGCAGCTTTCTCATCACAAGTTGACTTAACTGGAGAAGTAAAACAGAGCAGGAGCACATATATTTAATCCCCTTGTCAGTTTTTCCCCTTTGAATGTTAATATATTGTTCCTGATCAGGAACATCCCTCAAACAAACATGTTTCCCACCATCAAAGTAGTGACCCAGAGTGCCTGTCCTGGTGGCCTGGATCCTTTGGAACTGCCAGCGTCTGCATCTGCCCACCCCACCAGCAGACAGACTGCTTTAAGCCCTCCAAAACCCAACCCCAGCCACCAGTGGACAGCAGCCTCCACACAAGGCAGGGCCTGGGAGCAACCAGACCAGGGGCAGCCGCACCCACCGCTCACAGCAGTCAGCCCACCATGACAGAAGGATCCACGCAGCCCAGCGAGGGCGCATGTAGCTCTGAAGCAGGTAGCTCTGGTGCTCAGTGGGGAGTGTGCTGCTGGGTGCATAGGACATCTACAAAAGGCCACTTTTCCAAGGTCAGGAAATGTAACCACACCACCAGACACTCAGAAATAAAAACAGCAAGCTGGGCACAAGGTGACAGAGGAGGGCTTCCCTGGCGCTCCAGTGGTTAAGAATTCCCCTGCCAGTGGAGGAGACATGGGTTCAGTCTCTGGTCTGGGAAGGTCCCACTTGCCAAGGAGCAGTTAAGCCTGTGAGCCATAACTCCTGAGCCTGCAAGCTGCAGCGACAGAAGCCTGTGTGCCCCAGAGCCTTTGCTCCTTAACGAGGGAAGCCCTCGCTCCCCACGTCGAGAGAGCCGGCGTGCAGCAGCCAAGACCCAGAGCAGCCAGAAATAAGTCATGCGAGCAAGGTGGCGGAGGAATGTGATCCCAGTACAGGAACAGGCAAAGCTCCAGAAGAAGAACTGAGTGACGCGGAGACAAGCCTCCTGCCCAGACAGTTCAGGGTAGTGATGGCAGAGATCGGGGAAGTTGGGAGAAGAGTGCGTGAATGCAGTGAGAAGTGAGACGTTTTCAGCAGAGTTAGAAAATGTGGAGAGCCAAGCGGATGAAGACTGAAGTGACTGAGATGGAAAACGCCCTGAAGGAATCAGCAGTGGATTAGATGATATGGAGGAGCGAATCAGCAAGCTTGGGAGACAGAGTGGTGGGGTCACTGAGGTGGGACAGCAGAAAGAGAAAAGAATAAAAAGAAATGAGGATAGATTAAGAGAGCACTGGGGTGGCGCCAGGCGTGTAGACATTCGCGTGTAGGGGTCCCACAGGGAGAAGAGACAGAGAAAGGGACAGAGGACACAAGTGAGGACATAACAGCTGAAAGCTTCCTAACCTGGAAAGGAAAGCAGACATCCAGGTCCAGAAGCACAGGGAGTCCCAAACAGGATCAACCCAGAGAGGAATGTGGCAAGACACGCTGTGATTAACCTGGGGAAGTTGGAGGAGAATATTAAAAGCAGCACACTAGGTGCAAGGGAGCTCCTGTGAGACAGTCAGCCGATTTCTCAGAATTTGCCGGCCAGAAAGGAGCGGCCGGATCTATTTACAGGGATGGAAGGGGAAAACCAACACCCAGGAACACGACCCAGCAAGGCTCTCCATTCAGACTTGATGGAGAGATCAAAAGCTTTACAGACAAGCAAAAGCTAAAGGAATTCAGCATTACCAAAGCAGCCTTACAAGAAATGTTAAAGGGACTTTTTTTTAGCAAAAAAGAAAAGGCCACAAAAGAAAGTATGAAAGAAAACTCGTAGGAAAAATAAAAATATATAGTAAAGGTTGTAAAAACAGCCCTGTGTAAAGCTAGTAATAAGGTTAAAAGGCAAAAGTAATAAAATCATATGTACTCACAAGTAAAGTGACAGTATTGGTTGCTCGGTTGTGTCCGACTCTTTGTGACGCTATGCACCACTACCCACTGGGCTCCTCTGCCTTGGGAGTCTCCAGGCAGGAATACTGGAGTCGGTTGCCATGCCCTTCTCCAGGGGACCTTCCTGACGAAGGGGCTGACCCCACGTCTCTGTGTCCTGCATTGGCCGGCGAATTCTTTACCACTGGCGCCAACCAGGAAGCCCAGTAAGTAAGGGAGACACAAAAGATGTCAAGCATGATGTCAGAGATGATAATCATGAGGGAAGGGGTGCAAACGCAGGGTTGTTGAAATGTGTTTGTGCTTACGACAAGCAGCTTAAATAACCGTAGATGGATGAGTGGATTGATGGGTGGGTGGGTAGATGGTTGGATGGATGGAGGCTGGCTGAATGGAGAGGTGGGTGGATGGATGGGAGGGATAGATGGATGGATGGATTGATAGCTGGGTGGGTGGGTGGATAGGTAGCTGTCCCCAGTGCGGGGAAGGTAGAAGGACACATCTTAACTGTGCTATGATCATCCTTTTTGAAATGTACAGAAATAGCAAATCACTCTGTTGCTTAATAGAAACTAACAGTGTTGTAGGTCAGTTATACATCAAAACCGAAGTTACAGAAAAGGAGATCAGATCTGTGGTCCCCAGTTTGGTTCAGGGGAGGGGAATTGAATGAAGGCGGTCAGAGGTGCAGACTGCTGTTGACCAGATGAGTAAGTGCTGGGTGTGTGACGCACAGTGAGACAAATGTAGGCACTGCTGTGTGTTACACGCGAAGGTTGTTAACAGTGAAACCTGGGAGTTCTCATCACATGGAACGATGTTTTTTCTGTTTCTTCAACTTTGTGTCTGCGTGAGACAGTGAGTGGCCGTTATTTCTTGATGCGTATCAGTCAGGCCATTACACTGCACACCTGCAGGTCCAGTGCGTCTCAGTGTCTCCATGAACCTGGAAGGGGAAGAACAGTTGAGTTCATTGGAAGCCTAGAGACAATGTCTCTGAATTCCCTGGTTCCTGGAGGCGCCTGGACATCAGGCCTGTTCTTCTGTCGCAGGCGGAGCTCCTGCTTACAGGACAGGCCCGGAGAGCGGGTCCCGAAGCGGAATGACGCTTTACAAACTGAGGGCTGAGGCCAGAGCCCAGGTGTCCGTGGTTCTGGTGAGAGCGTCTGAGTGAGGACGTCTGGCAGAAAGTGCCTCGTGAGGAAGGGCTGTGTTTGACTTGTGACTCTCTTTTGTAAGGAACTCGCGACGACAACTTCCCAGCTTCCTCCCGCAGTACCCGATACCAGACAGGCTTAAAAAGTGTGTGGAACAGAAAATCGACATCCTGACCTTCCAGCCGCTGCTTGCGGAGGTAAGGAACTTGTCTAATGCAAAGCACCGATTCTTCTGCACACTCGAGCTGTTTTCTGACTAGCTCAGGATGAACCCTGGTCGACTTGAGAGGTCGTGTGGGCTGGTTTTCACCCCGGGAGCTAGGAGTGTGAGAACATTGAGCGTGGAGACCATTGCTGGGTCCCTCTGGAGACGTCCGTCCTCACAGTCTTATGGCCTTATACACACCAGGGCTCTGGGGATGCCCTCTCCCCACCTGGCCTCTCCCCTGTGTGGCTGAGCCTCTTGGCAGCTCTCCACTCCTGCCGGGGCTCTGAGCACTAAGAAGGCCCAGCAGCCGCGCAGAGTGGTGGGGAGGGAGGGGGCTCCCCCAACCCTGACCCTCGGGTGTCCTCTGCCAGGCGGCCCCCCTCACCCTCCCAGTGCTGTGTGCTCAGGCTTGCTCATATCTGCTGGGGGAGGCCTGCTCCAAGCCTGTCTGCTGTGATGGGTGCAGAAGGGCTGGGAGGCTGAGGGCAGGGCAGTGCTGAGTGAGCCCCGGCAGGGCTGGCGCCTATTTGTGTGCAGGGGAGCAAAGATGTCTGCCTTGCTGGCAGGGAGCAGAGGAGCGTGGCCCTGTCTCCAGGAGACATCTTCCCAAGAATCTGGGGGTCTGTTGGCTGAGGAGAGGGTGAGTAGAATGAGGACTGGGCCTGTGCTGATCCGGGGCAAGGGGAGGGGAGAGGCTGCACGGGCCCTGAGTCAGAGGAGAGCTGGAGCCCGTGGATACGTGGCAGCTAGGAGCACGCCCGGCAGTGTGAGGCGGACTGACGGGCAGACGGAGCCTCTGTGTGCTGGGCCCTGTGTCCTCCTGCAATGAGGATGCCGCAAGGGCGCCAGCAGCAGACAGGACCCGAGGCTGGCTGACCCCAGGGAAGGAACAGCACCCACGGTGAGGCCATGGGTGCTTGCAGTGATGCCTTTTGGCCTGAACTGAGGCTGGAGCAGCAAACCAGCCCTAAAGTAGCTGAGTGCAAACCTGGGGCTGAGAAGCGGATCCCAGGGCGGTGCGTGCACGGCGTCTGGGGCTGTCCTGTGGGCCCCTTGTGACCTAGGCTGGGCACCAGGACGGGACCCCCTCGGGAAGGACCCCCTCGGGAGCGCGCTCCCGGGAGAAGGTGGCTCCTTTCAGCAGTGGCAACACCATAGACCCGAGGTAGTGCAGCTATCACTCAGCACTTCTGCGCCCTGTACCCTCCCCCCGCAGTGCGGCCCTGCCTCAGCGTGCCTCCCGTCTGCTGGGGGCCTGCATAGGGCCTGGGAGGGGCCCTCTGGGCCCAGGAGGCGCTGCTTTCCTTCTCACCTTTAATCTTTTGTACGAAGTCTGTATTTTCCCCTACGTCCTTTTAGGGTTTTCACTAGTTTTAAGGCATTTAATTCACAGTGTGCCGTGCTGTAAGTTCTTCACGTTTATTGGCCTGGGTTCTTTGAGCTTATTGGATATCCTGAACTTTCAGTTCTCAGATTTCAAGGTTCTTGGCCGTTCTGTCTTCACGTGTTCCTTCTGCCATGCTCTCCAGGTTCCTGTGATGGGCACGTGCGGCCACATGAGCTAGCCCAAGCTGCGGCTGCTCCCTTCACTTCTCTCCACCTTTCCCGTCTGGGCTGCGTTCTGAGCAGTTGCTCTGCCTGTATCTTCAAGTTCACTGATGTTTCTTCTGCAGCATGTTGCCTCCACAAGTTCAGTGAGGGTCTTTTATATCTTCTGTATCTCTACTTAATGGGCTTTCCTGGGGCTCAGATGGTAAAGAGTCCACCTGCAATGCATGAGGAGAATACAGGAAACTCAAGTTTGATCCCTGGGTGTGGAAGATCCCCTGGAGAAGGGAATGGCAGCCCACTCACTCCACTCCAGTATCCTTGCCTGGAGAATCCCATGGACAGAGAAGCCTAGTGGGCTACAGTCCATGGGGTTGCATAGAGTAGGACACGACTGAGTGACGAACACTTTCACGTTAACTTCTCTACTCAATGTTTCGTCTTTCCTCAACTTTCTTTTCACTTCTGGTTTTTTCCTTCCACTCTTTGAATGTATATGGTTAAATATATAAAATATATAAGTAAGTTAAAGAACGGTTTTATGTTTTTGTGCACCGATGCTATCCCAGGGTTTTTTGTTTGGTTGGTTTCCTGTTGAACCTTTTATTCTGTATTGGAGTTGAGCTGATCTGCAGTGTCGTGATAGTCCCAGGTGAACAGCGAAGGGACTCAGCCACCCATGTACATGGATCCATTCTCCCCCAGACCCCCTCCCGCCCTCGACACTGAGCAGAGTTCCCTGTGCTCTGCAGCAGGTCCTCGTTGGTTATCCACGTACAGCAGTGTGTCCATGTCCCTCCCAAGCTAACTATCCCTTCCCCCGTTCTTCCCCCTGGTGACTGTAAGTTCTTTCTCTAAATCTGTCAGTCTCTTTCCATTTTATAAATAAGTTCATTTGTATCATTTCTTTTTAGATTCTGCATTTAAGGGCCGTTTCTCCTTCTGTGTCTGACTTACTCGCCTGGTCATCTTTATTGTTCTGTGGATAGGTTTTTCTCCTTGTTACAGATTGTGCCTTGTGCTTATTTCCGTGCCTGGTCATCTTTGTTTGGAAGCTAAACAAACATGCTGTGTTCTACTTTGTTGGTATTTCTATTCCTGGAGGTAGCTTTGAACTTTGTTCTGGGATGCACTTAGGTTAGCTGGGAGCGGTTGGGTACTTTTCAGCCTGGATTTAAAGCCTCGTTAGACCAGAGTGGTTTTTACTTAGGGCTGATCCCTTCTGAGTCCCCCACCCAGTGCCCCTGTATCTCAGGCCTTTCTGTTTAGGCTAGAGGGCCCGCAGCACCTCAGCCCTGTGTGAGCTCTGGGCATTGTTCTTTCCAACCCAGTGGCTCTCAGCAGGCGAACTTTCCCCCAAGAGACTTTCGGTTGTCACGATTGAGAGTGCCCACAGCCTCCACTGGGTGGAGGCCAGAGATGCTCCTCACTGCCGTGCTCTGCACAGCTCAGCCCTGCTGCAGAGGCCAGCCACCCTGGTGTCGGCCGTGCGGAGGCTGAGGAGCCCCGCCCTGCTCCCACCCCGCGCGTCTGTCCCGTCTGGCATAGCTTCTCGAGCTCCTGTGCCCACAGGCCCCTGGGAAGCTCCAGACCACTGTGCTGCACCTTCTCCCTGGCATTTGGCCTCCTGGGACCCACAGCCCCACCCCCTCAGCACAGAGATGTGAGGCTGCTGGGCTAACTCTATGCTGAGCCTGGCAGCTCTGTCTGAGTAGGGGCTGGGCGGTTGTGGGGCTCACTCAGATGGCTCCCTGTCTCAAGGCAGCCACCCTACACTTGCCTGGTCATCAGCGTTTGAAGGCTGGTTAGTCAATTCCGTTGGCTTCCTGACATGGATATGTGTGGAGTGTTGCTCTGCTCTCACTAACAGGCTTCCTTATTTTCCAGCTTTTAAACATGTCAAACTACAAGGAGAAGTTTTCAACTTTGCTCTGGCTGGAGGAGATTCATGCAGAAATAGAACTGAAGGAGTATAATATGAGTGGGGTCACCTTGAAAAGAAACGGGGATCTTCTAGTTCTGGAGGTCCCAGGATTGGCTGAAAGTAGGCCTTCTCTGTATGCAGGTGGGTTTGTTAACGTGTGGTGTTTATCTCGGTGAACTGGCCGACATTGAACACAGTCACAGAATAGAATATTTTAACCGGCAGCGCTGTCATCACACGAGTTGCCTTTGCTTTGGGTATCTCTCTCAGCACATTGACGAGATTTTAAGCCATTGACCCCATAATGTTTTTTTGGCTTATTCCACTTCTTCAGAGTGTTTTATCGTACAGTATAGCAGCAAAGTTTATTGAGTTTGTAGTTTTACATGTGGCAATGTGTTTTTTGACTAGGTGATAAACTGATTTTAAAAACCCAAGAGTACAATGGACACGTGATTGAATACATCGGCTACGTGATTGAGGTGAGAGGCCGCTGCTAGTCAGTCCATGTGGGGCCAACCCAGCAGACCTCTCACAGAGGTGACCCACCTGCCTCAGGGATCAGGGAGAGGGTCCCCTGGGTGTTGGCGGCATTTTAGAAAATCAAGGATCAAGTATTTAAATAAGTGTGATGCATAAAGAGAATTTTGTAACTGAAGAAATCCTATCACTTTCAGCCATGAACAGTGTGCTTACCTGTTATCACATGACTATCAGGGTGTCACATAGAAGGCGTGCATCTACTCAGATTTGAGTGTTCTGAACGTGTCCCAGAGGGTAGCCTGGCCATGCCCCTAGGGGCCACTCTGTGGACTAAACCCTCAGCAGAAGCAGGGCCAGAGATGTCGGGGTGAGACCCCGTGGCCCTGCCCCCAGGCTGGTTGGGGAACGGCCAGCACCACAAGCCGGAGAGGCCAGAGCTGAAGCTGCAAGTGCTGGCCTCCGGCTGTGCAGGTGCCCCTGTTGGGCCTCCTGCAGGAGCGCCGCTCCTGAGTGCTGGGTTGCCGGGAGGAGCTGGGGGTGTCTTGAATCTCAGCCCACTGCTTCACTCGGTTCTCCAGAACTCCTTGGCTGACCCCGTGGCCTGGGTACCTTGAAGGCACCAAGGCCCTCGAGAGCCCCCAGATGGTGTGGCAGGTGGCACGGTGCTTCTGGGAGCCTCCTTGGGCTGCGCTGGCACTGGCCTCCCCCCGGCCGCCGCCTCAGAGGGCCTGCCCATCTGGGGAAGCACGCGGAGCACTTCCCCCCCCCGCCCCCCCCCCCACTGTGGCTCTGTGAGCACGCCCTACTGTGTTCCCTTGTGTTATCTTATGCTTGCTTATCTTGATCTTCCCAGGTTTTTTTTGTTTCATAGTTTTTGAAGTTTCTGTAAACAACAGTGTCAGTACATGATGTCCTGGGGGCCTCGATCTGTTGATGACTGTGCAATTCGACCCTCATTGTTTGTGATTTGTTTCCTTGTCTGCTTGGTGGTCTTTGATTACAGATTTATTTTCATTTGTCTTAACCTGTGGGAAAACTGGGGACCTGTGCTTGCATTTGCTTCTGCCAAGAGCAAGGGCATAGTTAGCCTCATGTCACGGCCCCCAGCTCTTGGGAGAGACCCCGCTGCCTGCTGCTCCTGTCCTCTCAGCTCGGAGTTTTCCATCCTGCTCGTCTCGGATTGTTATGTAGGATCTAGCTTTGGCTGGAGGGTCCCTGAATGTCTGGTTCCCTGTCCTGCTGGAAGGGGATTTCGGAATGATGCCCATGAGGCCTTTTTGTGGTGAGCACACCCTGCTGTTAGTGGCCACTCACTCGTCTGCCTTGGAGGCGGCAGCCTGTCTCCAGCAGACGCTGACGAGCCCCGAGGAGACTGTGGCCTGGGGGAGGGGCCCGCAGGGTTGCTAGTGGGGCTGGCGGTGCAGCAGCGTGGAGACGGGAGTCTGTTTGACGTTTTTGCACACGTTTCAGATGCCAGATTTTAGCTCTGGTCTGTGGGATGGATTTTGGTGGTGAGTTGTGACTGTAGGTGGAGGATTGTCTAAAGCAAACATAAAGAGGATGAAGTGAAGTGTTTTTCTTTCTAGATTCATGAAGAAGATGTAACCCTTAAACTCAATCCAGAATTTGAACAAGCGTATAACTCTGAACCTATGGATGTGGAATTCACATACAACAGGTACTGCTTCAGGGGCTCTCCCTGCTGGGGGGTGCTTCTCCCCTGGGCTCGTACCCTTGGTGCCTCGGTGGTGGCGTGGGCGCTGCCGGTGGCGCTCCTGCCCCCCTGTGTGGCCATGGCTTGGTCAGTGCGCATTTGTAACACACCGAGCTGCACACATTTGCACAGCTGTTCCTTCTTGGATCTGAAGTGAGAATCCCCACACTCGGTCACCACCGCCACTGCTCCCTCTCACCCCTCGTCACGTGTCACCAGCCATCTCTTCCCTTCCTCCACCAAGCCCCCCACTGTTAGCTGGGATTTTGTGTTTCTCTTCGCTTTTTAAAAGAATAGTCTGTGATATGGACATGCACGCGCGCACAGACACACACACACAGAGGAAAGTGTGCATGTTAGCTGTCGCTGCTTTGCACTTGAAGCCTGTGGTCTCTGGAGTTGTGTGTGAACTGACATGAGGCTCACACACACACACACACACACACCTGTGGTCTCTGGAGCTGTGTGTGAACTGACATGAGACAGACAGACACACACACACACACACACACACCCCTGTGGTCTCTGGAGCTGTGTGTGAACTGACATGAGACAGACACACACATACACACACACACACACCTGCGGTCTCTGGAGCTGTGTGTGAACTGACATGAGACAGACAGACACACACACACACACACACACGCCTGTGGTCTCTGGAGCTGTGTGTGAACTGACATGAGACAGACACACACATACACACACACACACACCTGCGGTCTCTGGAGCTGTGTGTGAACTGACATGAGACAGACAGACACACACACACACACACACACGCCTGTGGTCTCTGGAGCTGTGTGTGAACTGACATGAGACACACACACACACACACACACACACACCCCCCTGTGGTCTCTGGAGCTGTGTGTGAACTGACATGAGACACACACACACACACACACACACACACCTGTGGTCTCTGGAGCTGTCTGTGAACTGACTTGAGGCTCACGGGCCAGGTCCTCGGCACACTCGATCCCCCGTGTGCTCTGCCCCGTCTGTGTGCCAGCTGTGCTTCTGTGGACGCCCCTCCCTCCTCGTGCACACACACTCCCCCAGGTTTCCTTGGCTGCACACTTAGGATGGGGGTCACAGCTGGGGGGTGGTAATGTTCCAGTGCTACACGTGGTGGGAGCAGCAACCCCCAAGGTCAGGATCTGTAACACTCTCCCAAAAGCTGGTTTTGGGGAACGTCTGAATTGGTGCCAGCCTTGTAGGTGTCTGCTGTTTCCTCTGTGGTCATGAGGAATGTTTCTCTGATGATGTCTAAGGTTACAGATCTCCCTGTTTGTTGGCCATCAAGTTCCTACATCTGTGAAATGCTTGCTCATGTCTTTTATTGATTAATTTGACTCTTATCATTTGTAAGAGTTCTGTTTGCTTTATGTAGACCTTTCTTAGATTCATGCCTTAGAGATAACTTCTGTGAGTTTGTTACTTGATTTTTCACTTTGTAAAGTATCTTTTGAGTAACAGAAGGTGGTAGTTTTTATAGTGAAATGTACCTGGGCTTTTGTACATTAGTGCTCTTTGTGTCTGGTCTTCCCTGGTGGCTCAGTTGTAAAGAATCCGCCTGCAGATGGAGAAGATGCAGTTTCGATCCTTGGTTCGGGAAGATCCCCTGGAGAAAGGAATGGCAACCCCCTCCAGTATTGTTGCCTGGGAGATTTCATGGACAGAGAAGCCTGGCAGGCTACAGTCCATGGGTCACAAAGAGTCAGACAAGACCGTGCGACTGAGCACGCACACATGCTTTTCACATCTGATGTACGAGCTCTCGGTGTTTGGAATGCAGCCAGATGGAAACGTCTTGAGGATGAATGGATGGTGCAGATGTGGAGTCGGCCTCTTGAGGGGTGTTTGCCTGTGAAAGCAGAAAAGACAGGACAAAGAGACCAGTGAGTGAGGAGGCGCCCGAGGCCCAGGGGTCCTCCCTTGTTTGTGTGCTGACAGGGAGCGTGAGTGACTCGTGGGGCGCGGCTCTGCACCCAGGTTGGAGGCCGCGGTCTCTGGGGCAGGGGCACGTCCTCCTCAGTGCTGAGCTGGTACAGCAGGGGCAGTGCTGGTGCGTGGGGGCGTCTGCGGGCTTGTTGCTCTGAAGCAGGAGGCGGGCCACTCACAGAGGAGGGAGAGGTCGTGGATCTGAGTGAGGGGCGGGGTGGGGGCGGAGGCAGCAGAGCTGCAGCTGGTGCGAGAGGAAGCCGACTGAGGGGCACAGACGGGACGGTGGGCGGCAGCGCTGTCAGAGCTGAGCCCAGGAGACAGACGGAGCAGGAAGCGGCTCAGGACCCTGGGTGGCTTCAGCATCGTCCAGGTGGGTCGCGAAGGGGACGGGCCGGCTGCCATGAGTGAGAAAGCCCGGGGGCACTTGTCTGCACAGAGGTTCTGCTCGCCCCAGATAAGATTTTGTTTCCTTTTTTTTGTTGTTCTTTTTTCCCCCTTTTTTATTCTTTTATCTATTTTCTTTGGTTTATTTCTTCCTTTTTTTCTCCCAGATAATTTTTTGATGGTTTACATTAAGTTACTGCCACAAAGAAGAGCAATGTTAAAGAATGTTCAAACTACTGTACAGTTGCACTCATTTCACAAAATCCTTCAAGCTAGGCTTCAACAGTACATGAATCGACAACTTCCAAGATGTACAAACTGGGTTTGAGAGAGGCAAAGGAAACAGAGATCAAATTGCAGGTATTTTGGATCCTGGAGAAAGCAAGGGAGTTGAAGAAAAACATCTGTTTCTTTGACTACACTAAAACCTTTGCCTGTGGATCATAACAAACTGTGGAATATTCCTAAAGAGATGGGAATACCAGACCACCTTACATGTCTCCTGAGAAACCTCTGTTCAGGTCAAAAAGCAACAGCTAGAAACAGACATGGAACAATAGACTAGTTCAAAATTAGGAAAGGAGTACATCAAGGCTGTATATTGTCACCCTGCTTATTTAACTTATATGAAGAGTACATCATGCGAAATGCAGGACTCGATGAATCACAAGCTGGAATCAAGATTGCCAGGAAAAATACCAACAACCTTAGATATGCAGATGATACCACTCTAATGGCAGAGATACTGTTCATGGGGTTCTCAAGGCAAGTATACTGAAGTGGTTTGCCATTCCCTTCTCCAGTGGACCACATACTGTCAGACCTCTCCACCATAACCCGTCCGTCTTGGGTGGCCCCACACGGCATGGCTTAGCTTCATTGAGTTAGACAGGGCTGTGGTCCAAATAGGAAAAGGAGTACGTCAAGGTTGTATATTGTCACCCTGCTTATTTAACTTATATGTAGAGTACATCATGAGGAACGCTGGGCTGGAAGAAGCACAAGCTGGAATCAAGATTGCCGGGAGAAATATCAATAAGCTCAGATATGCAGATGACACCACCCTTATGGCAGAAAGTGAAGAGGAACTCAAAGGCCTCTTGATGAAAGTAAAAGAGGAGAGTGAAAAGGTTGGCTTGAAGCTCAACATTCAGAAAACGAAGATCATGGCATCTGGTCCCATCACTTCATGGGAAATAGATGGGGAAACAGTGGAAACCGTGTCAGACTTTATTTTTTTGGGCTCCAAAATCACTGATGATGCTGATTGCAGCCACGAAATTAAAAGACGCTTAATCCTTGGAAGGAAAGTTATGACCAGCCTAGATAGCATATTAAAAAGCAGAGACATTACTTTGCCAACCAAGGTCCGTCTAGTCAAGGCTATGGTTTTTCCCGTGGTCATGTATGGATGTGAGAGTTGGACTGTGAAGAAAGCTGATCGCCGAAGAATTGATGCTTTTGAACTGTGGAGCTGGAGAAGACTCTTGAGAGTCCCTTGGACTGCAAGGAGATCCAACCAGTCCATTCTGGAGGAGATCAATCCTTGGTGTTCATTGGAAGGACTGATGCTGAAGCTGAAACTCCAATCCTTTGGCCACCTCATGCGACGAGTTGACTCACTGGAAAAGACTGATGCTGGGAGCGATTGGGGGCGGGAGGAGACGGGGATGACAGAAAATGAGGTGGCTGGACGGCATCACCGACTCGATGGACATGAGTTTGAGTGAACTCCGGGAGTTGGTGATGGACAGGGAGGCCTTTCGTGTTGTGGTTCATGGGGTCGCAAAGAGTCCGACACGACTGAGCGACTGAACTGAACTGAACTGAACTGAACTGAATGGCAGAGAATAAAGAGGAACTAAAGAGCCTCTTCATGAGTGTGAAGGAGGAAAGTGAAAAAACTGGCTTGAAACTCAACATTCAAAAAATTAAGATTGTGGCATCCTGTCCCATCACTTCATGGCAAGTTCAGTTCAGTCGCTCAGTCGTGTCCAACTCTTTGCAACCCCATGGAATGCAGCATGCCAGTCCTCCCTGTCCATCACCAACTCCCGGAGTTCACTCAAACTCATGTCCTTCAGGTCAGTGATGCCATCCAACCATCTCATCCTCTCGTCCACTTCTCCTCCCGCCTTCAATCTTTCCCAGCATCAGGATCTTTTCCAGTGAGTTAGTTCTTCACATCAGGTGGCGAAAGTATTGGAGCTTCAGCTTCAGCATCAGTCCTTCCATTGAATATTCAGGACTGATTTCCTTTGGGATTCACTAGTTTGATCTCTTTGCAGTCCGAGAGACTCTCAAGAGTCTTCTCCTACACCACAGTTCAAAAGCATTAATTCTTCGGCACTCAGCTTTCTTTATAGTCCAACTCTCACATCCATACATGACTACTGGAAAAATTATAGCTTTGACTAGACAGACTTATGTCGGCAGAGTAATGTCTCTGCTTTTTAATATGCTGTCTAGATTAGTCATAACTTTTCTTCGAAGGAGCAAGCGTCTTTTTAATTTCATGGCTACAGTCACCATCTGCAGTGATTTTGCAGCCCAAGAAAATAGTCTGTCACTGTTTCCATTGTTTCCCCATCTATTTGCCATGAAGTGATGCCATGATCTTAGTTTTCTGAATGTTGAATTTTAAGCCAACTTATTTACTCTCTTTCACTTTTATCAAGAGGCTCTTCAGTTCCTCTTTGCTTTCTGCCATAAGGGTAGTGTAATCTGTATGTCTGAGGTTATTGATATTTCTCCCAGTGATCTTGATTCCAGCTTGGGCTTCATCCAGCCCAGCGTTTCTCATGATGTACTCTGCTGGTAAGTTAAATAATCAGGGTGACAATATACAGCCTTGATGTACTCCTTTCCCAATTTTGAACCAGTCTGTTGTTCCATGTCCAGTTCTAACTGTTGCTTCTTGACCTGCATACAGATTCCTCAAGAGGCAGGTAAGGTCCAGAAAGAATGAAGAGATGGAGCCAAAGCAAAAACAAAGCCAAGTTTTGGATGTGAATGGTGATGGAAGTAAAGTCTGATGTGCTAAAGAACAATGTTGCATAGGAACCTGGAATGTTAGATCCATCAATCAACGTAAATTGGAAGTGGTCAAACAGGAGATGGCAAGAGTGAACGTCGACATTCTAGGAATCAGTGAACTAAAATGGACTGAAATGGGTGACTTTAATTCAGCTGACCATTATATCTACTACTGTGGGCAGGAATCCCTCAGAAGAAATGGAGCAGCCATCATGGTCAACAACAGAATCCGAAATGCAGTACTCTCAAAAGCGACAGAATGATCTCTGTTCGTTTCCAAGGCAAACCATTCAATATCATGGTGATCCAAGTCTATGCCCCAACCACTAATGCTAAAGAAGCTGAAGTTGAAATGTTCTGTGAAGACCGACAAGACTTTCTAGGACTAACACCCCCCAAAAAATTTTCTTTTTCATCATAGGGGACTGGAATGCAAAAGTAGGAGGTCAAGAGATACCTGGAGTAACAGGCAAGTTTGGTATTGGAGTACAAAATGAAGCAGGGCAAAGGCTAACAAGAGTTTTGCCAAGAGAACGCACTGGTCATAGCAAACACCCTCTTCCAACAACACAAGAGAAGACTCTACACATGGACATCACTAGATGATCAACACTGAAATCAGATTGATTATATTCTTTGCAGCCAAAGATGGAGAAACTCTGTATAATCAGCAAAAACAAAACTGGGAGCTGACTGTGGCTCAGATCATGAACTCCTTATTGCCAAGTTCAGACTTAAATATAAGAAAGTAGGGGAAACCACTAGGACATTCAGGTATGACCTAAATCAAATCCCTTACGATTGTACACTGGAGGTGAGAAATAGATTCAAGGGATTAGATCTGATAGAGTGCCAAAGAACTGTGGACGGAGGTTTGGGACACTGTACAGGAGGCAGTGATCAAGACCACCCCCGAGAAAAAGAAATGCAAAAAGGCAAAGTGGCTGTCTGAGGAGGCCTCACAAATAGCTGTGAAAAGAAGAGAAGCTAAAGGCAAAAGAGAAAAGGAAAGATACAAGCATCTGAATGTAGAGTTCCAAAGAACAGCAAGGAGAGATAAGAAAGCCTTCCTCAGCGATCAATGCAAAGAAATAGAGGAAAACAATAGAATGGAAAAGACTAGAGATCTCTTCAAGAAAATTAAGAGATATCAAGGGAACATTTCATGCAAAGATGGGCTCGATAAAGGACAGAAATGGTATGGACATAACAGAAGCAGAAGATATTGAGAAGAGGTGGCAAGAATACACAGAAGAACTGTACAAAAAAGATCTTCACGACCCAGATAATCACAATGGTGTGATCACGCACCTAGAGCCAGACATCCTGGAATGTGAAGTCAAGTGGGCCTTTGGAAGCATCACTATGAACAAAGCTAGTGGAGGTGATGGAATTCCAGTTGAGCTATTTCAAATCCTGAAAGATGATGCTGTGAGAGTGTTACACTCAATATGCCAGCAAATTTGGAAAACTCAGCAATGGCCACAGGACTGGAAAAGGTCAGTTTTCTTTCCAATCCCCAAAAAAGGCAATGCCAAAGAATGTTCAAACTGCCGCACAATTGCACTCATCTCACATGCTAGCAAAGTAATGCTCAAAATTCTCCAAGTGAGGTTTCAACTGTACATGAACTAAGAACTTCCAGATGTTCAAGCTGGTTTTAGAAAAGGCAGAGGAACCAGAGATCAAATTGCCAACATCTGTTGGATCATAGAAAAAGCAAGAGAGTTCCAGAAAAGCATCTACTTCTGCTTTATTTACTACGCCAAAGCCTTTGACTGTGTGGATCACAACAGACTGTGGAACATTGTTAAAGAGGTGGGGATACCAGACCACCTTTCCTGTCTCCTAAGAAATATGTATGCAGATCAGGAGGCAACAGTTAGAACTGGACATGCAACAACAGACTGGTTCCAAATTGGGAAAGGAGTACATCAAGGCTGTATATTGTCTCCCTGCTTATTTAACTTATATGCAGAGTACATCATGAGAAACGCTGGGCTGGAGGAAGCACAAGCTGGAATCAAGATTGCCGGGAGAAATATCAATAACCTGAGATATGCAGATCACACTACCCGTATGGCAGAAAGTGAAGAACTAAAGAACCTCTTGATGAAAGTGAAAGAGGAGAGTGAAAAAGTTGGCTTAAAACTCAACATTCAGAAAACGATGATCATGGCATCCGGTCCCATCACTTCATGGCAAATAGATGGGGATACAGTGGAAACAGTGACAGATTTTAGGACAGGGAAGCCTGGCGTGCTGCAGTCCATGGGTTTGCAAGGAGTCGGACACAACTTAGTGACTGAACAACAGCAACAAGTTAAGTTACTTCAGATCATTTCACACTTCAGAAAATCTCTATTTCCTGCTTGTTTTGAAAAATGAGAGGATGGATGACATGGCAGTGCAGCAGGTGAGACAGAACCAGGAGGCCAGGCCTCTCAATGCACAGATGGTCCGCCCTTATGCTCCTTTGCAAGTATTTTTCCTCCTTAAAAACGTAGGTTTACTGAGATACAATAATCATGAAATGGTTTCGGCTGTTTAAAGTATACAGTTTCATGCTGTTGACGTTTGCGTGCCTGTTGGATGCATCTTCGCAGTGAAGACCGTGGTGGGTCTGGCTCTGCAGGCGTTTCTTGGTGCCGCGTCCTGCTGGCCTGCGCCCCAGCATCCAGTCTCCAGAGGATCGCTGTCACGTCGCAGAATTCACATTAAGTGGAAACGTGCAGGACCTACTCTTTTTTGCCTGGCATCTTTCACTCAGCAAATTATCTTGAGATTCAGCCTTACTTTTGCATGAATTCGTTCTTTTTTATGAGTAATACTCCCTTATAAGACCACACCCTAGCTCACTGATGCAGGCACCTGTGGTTGGACGCTGGCTTGTTTGCTGATCGTGGCCGTTACAAGTAACGCTGCTGTGCGCGTCCTGCCTGCGTGTCTGTGTGGACGGGCACTGTCCCCCTCTTGGCTAAGCTGCTGTGCGCGTCCTGCCTGCCTGTCTGTGTGGACGGGCGCTGTCCCCTCTCTTGGGTAAGTGCCTGGCAGTGTCTTAGCTGTGTGCAGCAGCTGGTGCACCCTGGGCATCCAGAGACCCTGCCAGGCCCTCCTCAGGGGCTGCGCTGCCTGTGTGCCCGCCAGCGTGTGTGAGGCTCCACTGGCCC
The DNA here is from genome assembly GCF_049115385.1 of Moschus berezovskii. Lineage (NCBI taxonomy): Eukaryota > Metazoa > Chordata > Mammalia > Artiodactyla > Moschidae > Moschus > Moschus berezovskii. Next base: position 123,324,565 of record NC_142465.1, read on the forward strand.
CACAAGCTCGCAGCCCCTGGGTTGGTCTTGCTGCTGCTCGTGGCGGCGTGAGCTGCGCGGGGGGCCTGTGGTCTCGGCGGTCCTTGTTCTGACCACCAGCACTTGCTGGCCGTCACTCGGCCTTGGTGAGAGTGCCTGCTCCAGCCTGTGGCTCACAGCCTCCGCCATTCGCTTTACCTTTGTCTGTCTGGGGACTGGTCACTGAGTCCCACTGCGAGCCCGGTATGAGGGGTGCTTTTGCGGGTCTTCTCAGACTCTGGCTTGTGTCTCCATTGTCCTCAGCGGTGCCTTTTGAAAAGCAGGGATTCTCAATTGTGCTGGCGCTCACTGTGCCGGTTTTTCCTTGGTGGATGATGCTTTCAGTGACATGTTAAGAAGTCTGCCAGACTCCAGGTCGTAAGGGTTTTGTCCTATGTTTTCTTCTAGAATAGAAATTTTACAGCTTGAAGTTTTACGTTTATTGCTATGATCTGTTTCGTTTTTACAGATGATGCAAGGTATGGATTGACTAGGGGCAGGGGGTATCCAGTTGTCCCAACACTGTTTGTTGAAAAGTCAGACTGTCCTTTGTCCAGTGAGTGACCTTTTCACCTTTTTGAAAGCCAGTTGGCCTGTGGCTGTGGATCTGCTCCTAAGCCCTCTGTTCTGCTGCACGGATGCGTGTGTCTGTCTCACAGCCGCAGCACAGAGTCTTGCCCGGTACGCTCGTGGTCGGCTGCAGAGTCGAGGGGACAGCCTCCAGTGAGCCCCTCTCCTGCCGAACGATGGCTGTCCTGCGTGTCGGCACTCCGCAGGGATTTCAGACTCAGCCTGTCGGTCTCTATAGAGAGCCTGTTGAGAGTTTGGTCAAGATGAAATGATGGACCCTTTAGGTCCATTAAGGGACAGTAGACGTCTTTTTTTAATTGCAGTAGAGTTGATTTACAGTATTGTGTTAGTCTCCAGTATACAGCAAAGTGATTAAGGTACGTATTTCTTTCAGAGTCCCTTCCCATTCTCGGTTATTGCAATAACCTTTTGGCCTCAATCACTTCCCCATGCCCGCTCCTTTCTGCCTATCAAAGTCTTCCATTTTGAGCAGCTCCTCATGCTCCTCTCTGTCTGCGGTTTGGACTGCCTGATTCTGATTCTAATCAGTTTTTGCTTTAATGAACTCTTAAAATTTTTAACATACCTCAGTTTATCTTTTAACTGTTTTGAATAAATTTCATAGGAGTGAATCTTCACCATCAGTTACTTCACTTTTAAGACTTTATTATTTGTTTTTGGCTGTGCTGGGTCTTTGTTGCTGAGCTCGTGCCTTCTCTGGCTGCGGTGGGTGGGGGGCTGCCCTCTGGCTGTGGTGCTGCAGGCCCCTCACTGCGGTGGCTCCTGCTGTAGGGCACGGGTGTTAGGCTCAGGGCTCCGCAGTGGTGCTGCACAGGCTTGGCTGCCCTGCGGCACATGGGGTCTTCCTGGGCCAGGGATCGAACAGTGCTCCCTGCGTTGCAAGGCAGACTCTTAACCACTGACCCACTAGGGAGGCTGAAAGTTACTGGATTGGTGCAAACATAATTGCAGTTTCAGACTGCGAATTTTAAATCGTTGTAACTAGACTCAAAGACATTTTTATTAGTCAAAATAGGAACCATGACAATCAACACATTTTTGCCAGCGAGAAATAAGTTTGTTTATTCCTGTAGTGCAAAAATCCATTCTTCAGGATTTGGTGAGCTCTTGGAAAGCATTTTCTGCTTCCTGTTGGTTGTGGAAGTGTTTTCCCTGCAAAAAGTTACCAAGATACTTGAAGAAGACGTAGTTGGTTGGCAAGAGGTCTGGTGAAAGTGGCAGATGAAGCAAAACTTTGCAGCCCAATTCATTCAACTTTTGAAGCACTGGTTGTGTGACATATGAGGGTGTTGTCGTGGAGAAGAATTGGGCCCTTTCTGTTGACCAGTAGCAGCTGAAGGCATTGCAGTTTTTGGTGCATCTCATCCATTTGCTGAGCATACTTCTCAGATGTAATGGTTTAGCCAGAATTTGGAAAACTGTAATGGACCAGACAGGCAGCAGATGACCACACAGTGACCATGACCTCTTTTGCCAGTTTGCTTTGGGAATTGCTCTGGAGCGTCCTGGTCCAGGCACTGAGCTGGTCATCGCTGGTTGCCATATAAAAGCCACCTTTTGTCACACATCACAGTCTGACCGGGAAATGTTTGTTGGTGTTGCATAGAGTAAGAAAACAACACTTCAGAGCAATGATTTTGGTTTTCGGTCAGCTCATAAGGCACCCACTTCCAAGTTTTTTCACCTTTCTGATTTGCTTCGAGTGCCGAACGCCCATGGAATGACCGACATGGAGCTCCTTGGCAGCTTCTCGTGTAGCTGTAAGAGGATCGGCTGCGGTGATTGTTCTCAGTTGGTCCTTGTCAACTTCTGATGGCCAGCCACTGTGTTCCCCGTCTTCAAGGCTCTCGTCTCCTTTGTAAAACTTCTTGAACCACGACTGCACTGTACGTTTGTTAGCATTCCTAGACCAAGTGAGCTGGTGATGTTGGGAGTTGTCTCTGCTGCTTAATGACCCATTCTGAACTTGAATAAGAAAGTTGCTCAAATCTGCTTTTTGTCAAACATTGTTTCCATAATCTAAAATAAATATAAGTAATAAGTCAGTAACAAAAAAGACATAAAGCGAGAAATGTTCATTAAAATGATGTATAACATAACTGCATTTATTTAAGAATGTGTTCCAGTATCACATGGCAAAGTTCAACAGTGCAAAACCAAAATTGCTCTTTCACTAGCCTAGTACTTTCCTACTGACACAGCGCTGTTATTGTCTCTCTGACATGCCACAGGCTCTATTTTCCTTTTTTTCTCCTTGTTCACTTTATACATTAAACAGAGATAGTCCTAGAAGGGAAGGCATCCTTGCTACCCTGGCACGTTTGAGGTTTTCCCAGTAAACTCCTGGCATCCTGATGGCAGCCTCATGGCCAGCGGGGCTCCTGTGCTGCCCAGCCAGGGCTCTGAGCGGCCGTCTGCTGAGGTGCCAGGCACTGACCTGTGTTGCTTTCTCCTCCGCAGGACCACCAGCAGACGATGCCACTTTGCACTTGAACAGGTCATCCACTTGGGGGTAAAAGGTACTGCTTTTGGGGGATGGTGGTGTTATATCTTTGTGGGGTATTTTAGAAGCTTCCTGTAGAATTTTGTGTAAATCAGTTTCTTTAGCGGTACATTAGAAATGAATTGAAATTCTGATATCCAGTGTTTTTTCTGTTGGGGAGGTTCCCTGTTTTCTGACACTTTCAAGCATGTGGAAATAGTGTGCTTGAGCTATTAACGGTGCAGTGACTGTGCTCTGCTTCCCCGTCCCAACACGCCTCATTTGTGTGCTACAAATGAACAAGAGAATGGCACGGCTGCGCAGAGCGTGCGCCACTGGCGTCAGCTGCAGCTGAGGAGCAGGCCCACAGCAGGGGCAGAGGGGCACACAGACGCGCGTATCTCCTCTAGTCACCTTTCTTAAGCTTATCAGTAACATCTGCCTTCTCATGTTGTCTTGTTTTAAAAGTGTTGTTTCCAGAAGAAATCATTTTACAGCCTCCCCAGGTGACATGGAATTGGACCCATGCACAAGACACCAAAAATGACGGACAGTCTACCTCCAAGGTACTGCTTTGATATGTGTAAATATATCATAGTTTCCTCTCAGTTTACTGGCGCATCAGAGGAGCATAGTGAGTGTGGCTCACGAATAACCCCACATCTCAATGAAAGTGAAATAAACTATTCACTGTGTAAAGTCTGTGTACCCTTACATGTCGGGTAATGACAGCTGCATTATACCAAGTAGGGAAACGGAAGATAAGGATATATTGTGTGAGCACATAGTTTTATTTTTTTGTTTTCATTTATTTACTTTTTAATTTTTTAATTGAGAGCTAATTGCTTTACAGAATTTTGTGGTTTTCTATCATTCATAAACAAGAATCAGCCATAGGCACACCCATGTCCCCTCCCTCCCAGACCTCCCTCCACACCCCACCCTCCCACCTGAGGCAGGGCCCCTGATTCAGCTCCGAGTCACACAGCGAATCCCCATTGCCTGTCTGTCTCACATACGGTGTTGTGGATTCCCTGTCAGTCTCTCCGTACATCTCCCCTTCTCCCTCAAGTCTTCCTGCCGTGTTCATAGCTCTTTCTCTGCAAGAGAAATTAAGGAATCAACCCCATTCACCATTGCAGCAGACAGAATTAGTATCTAGGAATAAACTTACCTAAGGTGAAAAAAGGCCTGTATACAGAAAACTATAAGACACTGATGAAGGAAATCAGTTCAGTCGCTCAGTCGTGTCCGACTCTTTGCGACCCCATGGACTGCAGCACGCCAGGCCTCCCTGTCCATCACCAACTCCCGGAGTTCACTCAAACTCATGTCCATCGAGTCGGTGATGCCATCCAACCATCTCATCCTCTGTCATCCCCTTCTCCTCCTGCCCTCAATCTTTCGCAGCATCAGGATGTTTTCAAATGAGTCAGTTCTTTGTATCAGGTGGCCAGAATTGGAATTTCAGCTTCAACATCAGTCCTTCCAATGACTATTCAGGACTGATCTCCTTTACGATGGACTGGTTTGATCTCTTCGCAGTCCAAGGGACTCTCCAGAGTCTTCTCCAACACCACAGTTCAAAAGCATCAATTCTTCGGCGCTCAGCTTTCTTTATAGTCCAACTCTCACATCCATACATGACCACTGGAAAAACCATGATGGACCTCTGTTGTCAAAGTAATGTCTCTGCTTTTTAATATGCTGTCTAGGTTGGTCATAACTTTCCTTCCAAGGAGTAAGTGTCTTTTAATTTCATGGCTGCAATCAACCTTCTGCAGTGATTTTAGAGCCCAGGAAAGTAAAGTCTGTCACTGTTTCCACTGCTTTCCCATCTATTTCCCATGAAGTGATGGGATTGCATACCATGATCTTAGTTTTCTGAATGTTGAGCTTCAAACCAACTTTTTCACTCTCCTCTTTCATTTTCATTAAGAGGCTTCCTAGTTCTTCACTTTCTGCCATAAGGGTGGTGTCATCTGCATATCTGAGGTTATTGATATTTCTCCTGGCAATCTTGATTCCAGCTTGTGCTTCCTCCAGCCCAGCGTTTCTCATGATATACTCTGCAGGTAAGTTAAATAAGCAGGGTGACAATATACAGCCTTGACATACTCCTTTCCTAATTTGGAACCAGTCTGTTGTTTCATGTCCAGTTCTAACTGTTGCTTCCTGACCTGCATACAGATTTCTCAGGAGGCAGGTCAGGTGGTCTGGTATTCCCACCTCTTTAAGAATTTTCCACAGTTTGTTGTGATCTGAACAGTCAAAGGCTTTGGCATAGTCAGTAAAGCAGAAATAGATGTTTTTCTGAAACTCTCTTGCAGATGTAGGCAATTTGATCTTTAGTTCCTCTACCTTTTCTAAATCCAGCTTGAGCATCTGAAAGTTCATGGTTCATGTACTGTTGAAGCCCAGATTGGAGAATTTTGAGCATTACTTTACTAGTGTGTGAGATGAGTTGCAATTGTGCGATAGTTTGAGCATTCTTTGGCATTGCTTTTTTTTGGGATTGGAATGAAAACTGACCTTTTCCAGTCCTGTGGCCACTGCTGAGTTTTCCAAATTTGCTGACATATTGAGTGCAGCACTTTTGCAGCAGCATCTTTTAGGATGTGAAATAGCGCAACTGGAATTCTATCACCTCCACTAGCTTTGTTCGTAGTGATGCTTCCTAAGGCCCATTGACATCACATTCCAGGATGTCTGGCTCTAGGTGAGTGATGACACCGTTGTGATTATCTGGGTTGTGAAGATCTTTTTTGTATAGTTCTTCTGTGTATTCTTGCCACCTCTTCTGAATGTCTTCTGCTTCTGTTAGGTCCATACCATTTCTGTCCTTTATCAAGCCCATCTTTGCATGAAATGTTCCCTTGGTATTTCTGATTTTCTTGAAGAGATCTCTAGTCTTTTCCATTCTATTATTTTCCTCTGTTTCTTTGCACTGATCACTGAGGAAGCCTTTCTTCTCTCTCCTTGCTGTTCTTTGGAACTCTGCATTCAGATGCTTATATCTTTCCTTTGCTCCTTTGCTTTCCATTTCTCTTCTTTTCATAGCTATTTGTAAGTCCTCCTCAGACAGCCATTTTGCCTTATTTGCATTTCTTTTTCTTGGGGATGGTCTTGATCACTGCCTCCTGAACAATGTCACAAACCTCCGTCCATAGTTCTTCAGGCACTCTGTGTGTCAGATCTAATCACTTGAATCTATTTGTCACTTCCAGTGTATAATTGTAAAGGATTTGATTTAGGTCATACCTGAATGTCTTAGTGGTTTTCCCTACTTTGTTCAATTTAAGTATGAATTTGGCAATAAGGAGTTCATGATCTGAGCCACAGTCAGCTCCTGGTGTTGTTTATGCTGGCTCTGTAGAGCTATAACCTAACACCATATGTAAAGATAAACTCAAAATGGATTAAAGACCTGAATGTAAGACCAGAAACTATTAAACTCTTTGCGGAGAGGATAGGCAGAACACTTGATGACATAAATCAAAGCAAGATCTATGATCTACCTCCTAGAGTAATGGAAATATAAACAAAAGTAAACAAGTGGGACCTAATTAAACTTAGAAGCTTTTGCACAGCAAAGGAAACCACAAACAAGGTGAAAAGACAACCGTCAGAACTGGAGAAAATAATAGCAAAGGAAACAAGTGATAAATAGTTAATTTCCAAAATATGCAAGCAGGCCATACAGCTCAGTACCAGAAAAGCAAATAACCGAATCAAAAAGTGGGAAAAAGACCTAAACAGACATTTCTCCAGAGAAGACATACAGATGGCTAACAAGCACATGAAAAGATGCTCAACATCACTCTATTAGAGAAATGCAGATCAAAACTACAATAAGATACCACCTCACCCAGTCAGAATGGCCATCATCAAATAGTGTACAAACCATAAATGCTGGAGAGGGTGTGGAGAAAAGGGAAAGCTCTTGCACTGCTGGTGGGAATGTAAAATGATGGAAGATGGTATGGAGACTCCTTAAAAAACTAGGAATAAAGCCACCATATGACCCAGCAATCCCACTCCTAGGCATATATCCTGAGGAAACCAAAACTGAAAAGGACACATGAATCCCAGTGTTCACTCCAGCACCGTCTACAGTAGCTACAACATGGAAGCAACCGAGATGTCCGTCGACAGATGAAGGTACATACACACAGGGAATGTGACTCCGCCCTAAAAAGGAGCAGATAGGAGTCAGTTCTGATGAGGTGGATGAACCTAGAGCCTGTTAAGGAGTGAAGCAGTGAGTCAGGAATAGAAAGGAAAGCGTCATACGACACGTATGTGTGGAATCTGAGGAGGGGCGCTGAAGGGTTTGTTTGCAGGGCAGCCATGGAGAGACGGGCAGAGCACAGACCTGTGGACACGCTGGGGGCGGGGAGGGAGGAGGGGAGATGTATGGAGAGACTGACAGGCAGCGGGGATTGGCTGTGTGGCCCGGAGCCGAATCAGGGGCCCTGTCACAGGCAAAGGGGACATGGGTGTGCCTGTGGCTGGTGCTCGTTCATGTACGACAGAAAAGCACAAAATTTACTTCTTCTCCGATCTGGACCCCTTTTGCTTCCTTTTCTTCTCTAGCTGTTGTAGCTAGGACTTCCAGGAGTACGTTGAACAATTATGGTGAAAGTGGACACCCTTGTCTAGTCCCTGGTCTTAGGGGCAGTGCTTTCGATTTTTCACCATTGAGAGTAATGTTTGCTGTGGGCTTTTCATATGTGGCCTTTACCGTGTTGAGGTAGATTCCTTCTGTGCCCATCCTTTGGAGCGTTTTTATCATAAATGGGTGCTGAATTTGGTCAAAGGCTTTTTCTGCGTCTGTTGAGATGATCATGTGGTTTTTAATCTTTCAGTTTGTTGATATGGTGTGTCACATTGATTGATGTACATATATTGGAAGAATCCTTGCATCCCTGGAATAAACCCGACTTGATCATGCTATATGAGCTTTTTAATGTGTTCTGTTTAAAATTTCTGTTTGCTAGAATTTGTTGAGAATTTTTGCATCTGTGTTCATCAGTGATACTGGCCTGTAGTTTTCTTTTTTTGTGTTGTCTTTACCTGGTTTTAGTATCAGGGTGATGGTGGCCTCATAGAATGAGTTTGGAAGTGTTCCTTCCTGTGCAGTTTTTTGGGAGAGTTTCAAAAAAACAGGCATTGGCTCTTGTCTAAGTGTTTGATGGAGCTGCCCTGTGGAGCCTCTGGCCCTGGGCTTCTGTTTCTGGGAGATTTCTGATCACTGCTTCAGTTTCAGTGCTTGTAACTGGGTTGTTCACAATTTCTGTTTCTTCCTGGTTCAGTCTTGGTAGGTTGATCTTTTCTAAGTACCTGTCCATTTCCTCTCGGAGAAGGCAATGACACCCCACTCCAGTATTCTTGCCTGGAAAATCCCATGGACGGAGGAGCCTGGTGGGCTGCAGTCCATGGGGTCGCTAACAGTTGGACACGACTGAGCGACTTCACTTTCACTTTTCACTTTCAGGCATTGGAGAAGGAAATGGTGACCCACTCCAGTGTTCTTGCCTGGAGAATCCCAGGGACGGCGGAGCCTGGTGGGCTGCCGTCTATGGCTTCGCACGGAGTCGGACACGACTGAAGCGACTTGGCGGCAGCAGCAGTCCATTTCCTCTAAGTTGTCCATTTTACTAGCATATAGTTGCTCATAATATTCTCTTATGATCCTTTGTATTTCTGTTGTCTGTTATAACCTCTCCTTTTTCATTTCTAATTTTGTCGATTTCATTTTTCTCCCTTTTTTTCCTGATGAGTCTGGCTAGTGGTTTGTCAGTATTGTTTATCTTCTCAAAGAACCAGCTTTTAGTTTTACTAATCTTTGCTCTGTGGTTTTGTTTTTAAGTTACATGGTTTTTGTGTGCGCTCAGGCACGTTTTTCTCGGTACACACGCTCGACAGACTTCCACAAGCGCTGCACACCAGAAACATGGTTCCTGTGTGGCCTCTTTGCGGGCTACAAGGTTTCTCAATGCACAGTCAGTAGGTCCGGAAATACGCATCATGTGCCAGGTATTGTTCTAGGCTCGACATCGTATTTTCAAGAGTAAAATAGAAGTGGTTTTATTCATCTTTGTATTTCCATTAACAAGAAAAACCCTTCATGCCACAGGTTACAGCTTGTAATTTGTAATTCTGTGCTGTTGGAATTTGCTTTTTTGAGCATGCTTTGACTTTATAGTAAATACAAATTTTTAAATTATATCTGACATGTATAAACCTTTTTACTACTTTGTAGCCCCTCTCCAGAAATGGAGAAATGATAGCTTTAGAATGCCTGCACAACCACAGAAAATTCTCTAAAGGTTTCCATTAAAATCATCTGCCATGTAACTGGTAGTTGAACTCAGTTTTGCTCTGAAAAATAGAAAGAGGTCTTCACTGAACAAAGATGCAATGTCATCTGCAAAACTGTGTTTTCACCTCTTTTCCTGGCCCATCCCACTGCCCGATTCTCAGGAAGTATTGCTGCTTTAGTGGATCACAGTCCTGATGAGCTGAATCTTAGCACTTTAAATACAGACCATTGTCCTGTTACAGATTAGCCAGGCTGCAAAGCACCCAGCCAAGGTGGAACTGCAGGGAGCGGATTTACCTTCCCACCAAATGGGAAAATTAAAAATCAGACAGAATGCATGAAGTAGCGGGTTCAGACCTTGAGCAGTGATCCCCGAGAGAAGAAACGAGGAGCGGCCACTGTGGTCACCGCAGCCCCTGTCACCAGCGTTGAGAGCCCCCAGGCCGGGGAGCCCCAAGCCAGAGCCAGCGTCTGCTTCGTGGAGGAGGCAGTGTTTTCACTCAGTGGCCAGTGGTGTGTTTTGATCCACTTCAGATGGAGATGGGATTGGGAAAGACACTGCTTCTGTGAAACTGCCCCCTTTTCTCCAGGAGTGGCACACTGATTCAACTCTGATCTGCATATTCCAGTAAGTTATTTTGTTCTCACTGTTAAACAATAAAAAGAACATAAACAGCCTTGCACAGGACTTCCCTGGTGGTCCAGTGGTTAAGAGTCTGTGCTACCAGTGCAGGGGGCCTGGGTTCAATCCCCAGTCAAGGAACTAAGATTCCGTGTGCTGCAACTAAAAGTTTGCATGCCACAACCAGGACCCAGGCCAGCCAAATAAATTAACTTCTAAAAAAAAAAAGACACTTAAGACAATGAAAACACGTGACAGACTGCAAATCATGTTATCTGATGAAATACTTGTAACAAGACTACATACGGAAGAATTTTGCAAATTCAGTAGTAAAATAGTTTTTAATGAACCAACACCTGAGCAGATGTTGTACACATGAACCATGTACAGAGGACAAGCCCGTGAGAAGATGCTCAGTGTAGGGAAACACAGAGCCACAGTGAGACCCCACCACACGCCTGTTAATGTGGCTACACTCTGGGCCAAGGAAGCCTCACTGCACTCGCCGGTGGGAACACGGAGGACGAGCGCCTGAGCCGGGGACCGCCTGCAGCGTGCAGTGCAGGCGTCTCCCTGGGGGCAGTGGGAGCACGCGCACAGCAGCCTCCCTGCAGCGGCCCAGACTCAGAAACAATCCCTGTCCACCCGCGGACAACAGGCCAGCAGTCCGTTTGTTCTCACCATGAATGCCTTCTCAGCAAGGAAGAGGGTAATGTCTGCGTACACACAGCCCAAAGGGGTCTCCAGACCTCCAGTTGTGCTGTGTAGAGATGTCAGAAAGCCTGCATCTGTGCGCTTCTGTGAATAGAACATTCTGGAAGATGCACGTCAGTCTGCAGCAGCAGGAGGGCATATAGTGGGGTGCTTGAGGATTGAGAGTCAGACTTTCTTTTTTGTGGTGATGGCTTCACAGGTGTGCGTGTGTCCGGACTTGTCCAGTTACGTGCTTTGGAGGTCCACTCCTTACTGTGTGTCAGTTTTCTGTAAAACTGAGATGATGCTGGAAGGGTGAATTGCTGTGATCTCTTGAACTAAAATTTGATAAAAGATAAAAACTTTTCAGTGTGAAAACCTGTATAGAAATTTTACTTTGGGAATTTACGCTGTGAAAGTAATCAGGTGATTGCACAAGCATATATGTGCAGAGCTGTTTATTACCACGTTGATTATAATGAGAAATTTGAAAAATAGTTCCATTGGTCCAGGTCAGATTCAGTTTATGTTTAAACACGCGCAAAACCAGTTCCTCGGCATGATCCTGACCCAGGAGACGAGGGAGCAGCCCCAGGGCTGCCTCATAACCAAGAGGCAGGTGAGGGTCTGCCTGGGGCCAGGTCCTCGCCAAGCTCATGGGGCCCCTTCACACATGGCGAGGAGAACCTGGGGCCCCAGAAGCAAGGGCCGCGTCTGCAGTCAGCCCTCACGGGTTCTCCCTGCACATGAGCAGGCTCCACAGGAAGAACAGACGTCCTGGACTCAAGGAGAATATAGTCCTTTTTAGCAGTTTTTATTAGACATTCTGCATTCTTATTACATCTGAAAGGGATGACTTGTGATCTGTGCAGAGAGCTGTTAAGTCAGCAAAACAAGCATTTGATGATTGTTTACAGTCACACTTTAAGCCTGCGTGAACACAAAGCTTTCTTTTTAAGCAATTTTTTTGGCGTGATTTTTTTCTAGAATAGGAAACCCGTGAAGGACCAAACTAGGCATGCCCCAGAGGAGTACCAGGCAGGTGCCCAGGACACACCAGGGCCACGGGCCTTCGCTACAGAGATGAGCAGGCTGGGTGAGTCTGGGGCCAGGCTGGCTCCCGCAGGCTTGGAGGGGAGACGTCTGGGGCTGCCGGGGGACACACGCTGGTGTTGATGGTGGCTGTTCCTGTCCACCTGTTACCACAACAGCTGACACCTTGGTGACACTGCCCAAGGGAAATGGGGAGGGGCGAGTGGCCTGGGCGTTTGCAGTCAGCCAGCTGTCCTGGTGCGTGACGCTGAGCGGGCCTTGAAGGGCGCTGCCTGTGACCCACTGACCGTCTCTCCCTGATGCAGTCAGCGGATCCCCGAAGGCAAGAGAAAAGGAGTTTTTCAACCCCATGCTCAACGAGAACCAGAAGCTGGCGGTGAGGAGGATCCTGAGCGGAGACTGCCGCCCGATCCCCTACGTGCTCTTCGGGCCTCCGGGGACGGGAAAGACGGTGACCATCATAGAGGCCATCCTGCAGGTAACGGCCGGGCAGTGTCGCCGGAGATGCAGCCTGTCCTCCTGGCGTCAGGACGGGTCGGTGCAGACCTTGGGACCAGAGCGTGAGGAGCAGCGTAGAGAATCTCATTTGCTTTGCATGCCGCGCTTTGCTGTGTGGCTGTAGGGCTTCTGAGAGCTGGTGTCCTCAGTTTAGAAAGGGGTCGCTTCATCTCAGAACCGTCACCTGCAGATGTTTCTGGTGCCTCGATCTAGGTGGAGACTGAGTCTGTGGAAAGAGAGGGTACGCTCAGTGTCCCGCACCGCTGGGGACCCGGGTTGACACACAGGCACCCAGACCTGGTGCAAGGTTTCCCAGGGTCCCGCCTGGGCGGTTTGGGGCCTGGGAGACACGATGGCAGGGCCAGGGCTCTGGCCACGAGGGGGGACGTGGGCCGGGCAGCAGGTCTGCGTCCTGAGCCCTCGTGGGGGGCTTGGTGCTGGCTGCTGACCGTTCCCCCTGTACCTTCCATGTGTCCTGGGCAAGGTCTTCCATGCTCTGCCGGACAGCCGGATCCTGGTGTGCGCGCCCTCCAACAGTGCGGCCGACCTTGTGTGCCTGCGGCTGCATGAGAGCCGGGTGCTGCGTCCGGGCACCATGGTCCGCGTGAACGCCACCTGCAGGTTCGAGGAGGTGAGCGCCCTTCCCGGCCTCGTGCGCCCCGCCAGAGGACACAGGAGGGCTGGTTTTGTGCTGCTGGCGGCCGGCAGGCCCAGCTCTGTGAGGCAGTGACGCTCCTGCTTGCCTCCCCCAGATGTGTATTTGCTTTTTTTTCTGTTCTGTTGGTTAGCAAAAAAGATGAGAAAGCATGTGTGGTCGTCTTGGGGAAGGCTGTGCAGGATTCTCGTGTTATGTTCATGGTTCTAGCGTCTGTCAGACGGGGATTACCTTGATAAGAAAACGTGAGATGTTTTGATTTAAGAGAACAATCTCACACCATTACGTAGTCCAGCTGAAAAGGGGCAGCAGGACAGGCTTATTGTTGAGAATTCCATTCAGCTTTGTGATTACGTGCAGTTTAAAGAATCACTCAGTAGCCTTAAGGGTGGCCTGTCCTCTGCAGACCATCACAGAGGCCATCAGGCCATACTGCAGAGACGGGGAAGACGTCTGGAAAGCCTCTCGCTTCAGGGTGGTCATCACCACGTGCAGCAGCGCGGGGCTCTTCTACCAGATAGGCTTGAGGTGGGAGCTCAAGGCTTGGCGCTTCCCCGGGCAGAGGCAGGGCAGCGTGCGGTGTCAGGGTGGGTTGGAGGTGCCTGGGCTCCTAGGCCGTGAGGCGAGGCCTTGCGGGCAGGACACTCAAGCAGGAGTGACCCTGGGATGCGTCTGCTGCAGAGTTGGACACTTCACGCACGTGTTTGTGGATGAGGCGGGCCAGGCGAGCGAGCCCGAGTGCCTCATCCCCCTGGGGCTGGTCTCGGACATCAGCGGCCAGGTAAGGCCCGAGCGCTGCGGCACCCCTGCCTCAGTCCCTGCCCCTCCACACACAGGGGCCCAGGCAGCTGTATCTGCCTTCCTCACTGGTGAGACCCACTCTGAGAGTCGCCCCATTCATGCTGTAGATCGTCCTGGCTGGAGACCCCATGCAGCTGGGACCAGTCATCAAGTCCAGACTTGCCATGGCCTACGGGCTGAATGTCTCCATGCTGGAGAGACTAATGTCCCGACCAGCGTACCTGCGTGATGAGGACGCTTTTGGGGCCTGCGGCGCCTACAACCCCTTGTTGGTGAGCTCAGACCCATATGCTCTTCAGTCAGGCTGGATCAGAGGGGCCAGCGGGGAGGCCACCTCTCTGATTCACAGCTGGGGGCGGAGGCTGCTACCACCTAGGGTGCACCTGAGGTGCCTTCAAACCCACTCTCCTGGGAACTCAGGAACTGCTTCCTGGGCCTCTTGAGGGGCTTCCTGAGGGGACAGCCCTTCCCAGCAGCTCCAGCCCGTCAGTAGGACCACTGCAGACCATGACGCTATGGGAAATGGGTAGGAGCTTTGTAAGTTTACCTGGAGGAGAAGGCAGCGTGTCTGCGGTCTCCTGAGGTGCCAGGTGGAGCACAGGTTCCTGGTTCTTGGCGGCTCTCTGACAGCACCAAGGCACAGACCTTGGCGTCTGTGTTTCAGGAGCCCCAGCACCTGGAGCTCAGAGCGCTGTGCCTGTGACTCCCCCTTGCACAGGCAAGAGGAGGTTCCCCTCTGGACTCGGAACAGAAAACCAGGTGCAGGGATCGTGGGCGACGGTCAGGGCAAGGCCTGGGCCCTGTTCCACATTCCATGCCCTTTCTGCCAGAGGGCAGAAGGGGCAGGTGGGCACAGGGTGGCCAAGGTGGCGGGCAGGGCTCCAGATCAGCTCACGGGCCCAGCCTGGCTGAGGGAGAAGTCGTGCTGCTGAGTCGGGTTTGGGGTTTTGACAGAAGTCTCAGAGGCTGGACCCATCATGATGGCTGAGTAGAAATGTGGCAGCCGGAGAGTCCCGGCCTCTGGCCTTCCCACCACAGGAAAAGGAAAGACTGGAGTGAACTTCCTGCACAGTTGAGGCAGGAAACAAAGTTGCCCTCGCTTCATGTCCTGGTGCTTCATCATCAGTGGCTCTCAACTAGGTCCTAGCTGGCCTCAGAGACCCAGCACCCACTGTAGCAGATCCGAGACCAGGCTCCCCAGGCAGCTCTAATGGCCAGGCTCCCATGGCCTGGATCAGGGTGCAGCTTGGAGGCAGCCTACAGCCCCCACAGGGGCCCTGTCTCCTGGTGGAGGCATCCTGAGCGCTTCTGAGGCAGGAGGCGCTAATGGGACGGTGGGCGCGGGTGCAGGGTGCCTCCTCCCTGGCGGCAGCTTCAGGGCACCCGCGGGCTCTGGCCCAGGCCCTGCCCCACCTCCCCCGTAGGTGACGAAGCTGGTGAAGAACTACAGGTCGCACTCGGCCCTGCTGGCCCTGCCGTCCAGACTGTTCTACCACCGAGAGCTCGAGGTGTGCGCGGACCCCACCGTGGTGGCTGCCCTGCTCAGCTGGGAGAAGCTGCCCAGGAAGGGCTTCCCCCTCATCTTCCACGGAGTGCGGGTGAGCTTCGGGCTGGCTCAGCAGGAGGGTGTGCGCGTGTCTGTGCGTGGGTCTGTTGAATCCAGCCCTTACCAGGTGTTTCCCGAGGGCCCGTGGTGGGCTGGCTCCCTCCTGCTGCTGCTGGTGGCGGCGGAGTTCAGCCACTAAGTAGTGTCTGACTGTTCGTGACCCCATGGACTGCAGCACTCCTGGTGAGTGGGGAATAAAACGAGGGAGGGGCGTCCTGAAGGTCACAATAAGCCTGTGCATGACAAAACCCGTGTAGAAGGAGTTTGCAAACATGCCAGAGGTTGTGTAGAAGGAACCGGAGACTAAAGCCCACTGGGTACCCTGCACGGAGCTGTGCGCATGGAGCTCCGTGGTGTGAAAAGCACAGGCCTGAAAGGTCACCTCACTTTTTAATAAATACTCTTTTTACTAAGCTTTATTTATGTGGCTGTGCTGGGCCTTCGTTGCTTTGAATGGGCTTTCTCTAGCTGTGGCGAGTGGAGGCTGCTCTCTGCTTGTGGTGCACAGGCTTCTGATCGTTAGGGTTTCTGTTGTCAAGAAAGTGACATTTTCTGATGGACCAGGTATCCTCTTCTCTTCCTGGTGACTCAGGGCAGCGAAGCTCGAGAGGGACGAAGCCCGTCATGGTTCAACCCTGCCGAGGCCGTGCAGGCCCTGCGCTACTGCTGCCTGCTGGCCAGGAGCGTCTCCAGCCGGGTGTCCACTGGCGACATCGGCGTCATCACGCCCTACCGGAAGCAGGTGTGGGCTGCTCAAGGGCCTCTGCGCAGTCGTGTCCGTGGGGTCCCAGCCTCTCTGCCGCTCCCCCGTCTGTCTGCACAGCTGCTGCTTCTGTGCCCCAGACACAGTGGGCACAAGCCTCGAGAAGGCCTGTCCTCTGGGCGTGCAGGGAGCAGCCTCTAGTCCCCACCCTCCAGCCTCCTCTCCTGATGAGAGCCAAGCTTCTGCCCGTGTTCTGTTCCTTTCACAATTCTGAGTTGCTTCTCCTTTGCCAGCACCGCCTAGAGATCTCGACACCCTCTCCCCCAGCCCTCCGCCCAATCTTGCCCCGCCTGCAGGAACGTCTCCCCGGCCCTCTTTCTCTTGGCTTACCTGTGGTGGCCGCTCAGGCCCCTGGGGGTGGGATCCCCTGAGGGGCTCTCCCCCCACCCTGGGGGGCACCCTGGGGCCGCCCCCCCTGTTGGCAGCACAAGGTGCCCTCGTGTCTCACGGGAACCCCACTCCTGGCAGTAACCACCAGCGCACCCCCATCTGAGATCAGGGCGTGTGCTGTGAGCAGCTTAGAGGTTATGAAACGTGATTAGGAGTTGAAAGGCCCTGATGCTCACTGGTTACCATTTGGTTCTTGCTGTTACTGTGTAAAGAAATGGTCAGGTTTGTGAAATTTTATCTTTGATCTTATCTCCTTCAAAGGTAGAGAAAATCAAAATTCTTTTGCGAAACGTTGATCTGATGGATATAAAGGTTGGATCTGTGGAGGAGTTTCAAGGGCAGGAGTACCTGGTCATCATCATCTCCACTGTAGGTGCCCTGTCCCAGACCTGCATGGGGCCTCCCCTCGAGCACTTACCTGCAGGGTGTTCTTTAAGAAAACAAAACAAGTTCAGAATCCCAGGAAGAAGTGCTTAAATTTGGAGAAGGGAGCCGGGAATGGAGAGGAGGGGGAGGCGGGATCAGAAAGCAGCTGGGCTCCGAGGAGTCTGTTCTTCTTTTAAAAATTCCCATAGTGACCAGTGCACCACTGTTAACTGCAGGCAGATTAGGGAGTTCAGGCAGGAGAAGAAGCAGCGTTTCTTGAAACCCACGTGTGAGGTCACCCCTGGGGAGCACACAGTGCGGTGAGGCCTGTCCCCCTCCCACTGCAAAATGAAGACACACTGATGTGTAGCATTGTTAAATGCTTTTATATGTCGAATTCCTTTCCACGCCAAAAATTTTTAAATGCTGTTTTTATTAATCTCTGTGTTTTGTAGGTACGGTCAAATGAAGATAGATTTGAAGATGATAGATATTTTTTGGGATTCTTGTCCAACTCAAAAAGATTTAACGTTGCAATCACCAGACCCAAAGCCTTGCTGATCGTACTGGGAAACCCTCATGTCCTTGTCAGAGTGAGTCATGGCCGGGGGCCTGGGGAGCGGGTCCTGGGGGGCGCAGGACGGCTGTGAGAACCAGCCTGCTCCTTGGTGTGTCAGCAGGACCCGTGCTTTGGGGCTCTGCTAGAGTACAGCATCACCAACGGCGTCTACACGGGGTGCAACCTGCCACCCGAGCTGCAGCCACTGCAGAAGTGAGCGCCACGTCTCCTGGCGGACAGACTCCAGCCGTGTCCCCTGGGCTGCAGCAGCTACCCTCCATCTGGTCCTGGGGTGACATTTCCAGTCTGCATCCCTTTCCCTCCCACAGCTTCATAAGAAACTTCAGTGCCCCTTGTAAAGCCACCTTGGGAAGCGGGGCGGCCGCCAGCCCCTCCTCAGTGGTCCCGTGGGCACCTGAGCCCCCACGGGGAGCCCCACCCACTGGCCCCTGCCTCTCCGCCTCTGCAGTTGTGGCCGGGTGTGTGGCCGCCCCTTCCCGCCCAGCAGAGCCCTGTTGAGAAAGGGCAGCCAGAGGCCAGCTCCACCCCCGAGGGGCGCTGTCTGGGACGCAGGCTGCCTGGACTCCAGCCCCGGCTGCAGGCGTGGGGCCCCTGGTTTGACACCTGCTCCCGCTGCGGGCAGCTCCACACCTGCCTACCCCTGCCCCAGGCAGTCCTGCAGCTGTCACCAAAATAAACGCTCAAGTGGGAGACCTGTGAGGCGTGTGCCTCAGATGTGTAGGTGTTGGGGGATGGCCAGGCTTTCACGTGTCCTCGAGGCCCTTGAACCACTTCCCCTTCCCATGCCGGCTGTGGGAAACCCGGCGGCTCTGCCCAAAGGCAGGCTGGTCGGCAGGGGGCGCAAGCATCCTGCCCACCCACTTCCTGGTGCAGCTAGGTGGGGCCACGGAGACCTTCCCATGAATTCTGCAAAGGTGGAGTGTGGAGTCTGTGGCAAGAAGGACAAGGCAGGGAATGTCCACACCGGAGTTCCCGCAGCCGTCCCAGACCCTGGTGCACACACCCTGTGACTGTGACGGCTGCTGCCACCCCCAGTCCCAGAAGGGCCCTGTGCCTTGTTGACAGCTGTGAGCACAGGGAGTGCCCTCATCCCAGCTCACAGGTGGGGAAGTTGAGGCCCTGGTGGTCCAGCCTGGCACCCACTGGGGCCCCAGTGGTGGCTCGGTGGGTAAGAATCCACTTGCCAATGCAGGAGACATGGGCTTGATCCCCGACCTGGGAAGACAGCACATGCTGTGAAGCAACTTAGCCCTGCACCACAGCTGTGAAGCCCATGCTCTCGAGCCCACGTTCCCCAAGAGGAGCCACTGCAGTGAGAAGCCTGAGACTCGCAGCTAGAGAGAAGTCCGTGCACAGTACTGAAGACCCAGGGCAACCAAAAATTAATTTAAAAGCTGCTCATCCCCAGCATGTTGTAAATGTTACCTTTTCATGGCAGCCTTTTCAGTGTCTCCAACAGAATCAAAACGCCGTTGTGATTTGACACTCACCTTGGTCCACTTGACGAGGACCCCGGCCAGCTGTCCCTTCACAGCCGGAAGCATCGCGTTATTCCTCCCTCCACAGAACCACTCCCCAGTGCAGAAGGGGCTCAGCTGAAGGTTGAGGCCATCACAGAGGGTCTGTTCCTCCCAGGCACATGGTGGGCTGGGGCCGGCCAAGCCCTCTGCCAACAAAGTGCTGCTGGGTTTGAGTGCAGCAGCTTACAGCTCCACTTCCTCCAGAGATGCCTGTGCCCCCACCCCTGGCAGTGGCTGCCTCTTGCCAGAGTAAAGGGTGCTGACCAGGGCAGAGCTCCCAGCGCACCTGCCACCCATGTTCAGGGTGAAGCGGCCCCCTGCTGTGTTGTGCGTTGAGACAGGTGTGGTTACTGCAGCGTGACTCGGCCTGGCCTGGCCTGCCCAGCATCCTCTGCTGCTCCAGACAAGTGCAGTCAGTCCCCTGCATATGGACAAGCTTCGTTCTGAGAGCTGTTCATAAGTCCAACGATGTTTGCCTAGGTACCCAGCTAACAATTGACTGTGTAGTACTGTATTGTAATAGGTTTATAATACTTTTCATACAAATAGTATATAATAAAGAGTGCGACAGCCAGCATACAGGGACTGGCAGCGCATGAAGAGGCAGGAAGGGTTCCCAGTGAGGTGAAAGAGGCTGAGCTGAAGGAGTGTCAGCCACCGCAGACAAGTCGCAGTTACACTCACATCTGATGTCGATGGCACAGGTTCTGGTTCCAGGCTGGATTAAATTCTGTCGTCTTGAAAAAACGATCCAGGGATGCCGGTCGCAGCGTTTTCTGTCGTCATAGATGACACAGTAGCCCTCCACTGCATTCTGAACGGCTGCTAAAACAAGAACAGTGGCTCCTCCAACAGAGCACATCCTCTGCCGTTTCCTGCAGGCCGGCTCTCTGGTTCTTCAGCCCCGCTTCCCCCTGTCTGCCTCTCCTTTCTCTGGGCCTCAGTTCCCTCAGGGCTTCATTACTGAGGCCCTCATGTTGCACAGCAAGGAGTTGAGTGAAGTCATCCTCCTGGAGATCCAGCTCTGGCATCTGTCTGAGGGTCACTGAGTTGCTGAAGATCTCTTTGGACTCCTCATCCACCTCAAATCCACAAAAGTTGTGAACTACAGGCAAAGGTTCTTTCAAACCCCATTCATAGTAACGGCTATGACGTCACGTCAAGCAAAGTCAGTGTTCTTTATGGCCTTGTAGACGTTGCAGTCCTTCCAAAATTGTCACAGGTTGTTCCTGATGAAAAGTGTGACGTGAGTAATACTTCTTGAGAGTCAGTAAAAGTATCCCTGGTCCATCGGTTGGATGCGTGAGCTGAGTTACGTCGACGCGGGGATGAAACTCGCCCATGAGCGGGGCGGGACTCGGAGCGCTGTCAGCAGTGAGCGTCGCGTGGGGCGTCCTCCTCCGCACAGTGTGTCTCTGCCTCTGGGATGGAGTGAGGAGACCAGTCCTGGAGAACGGGCTGTAACCAGGCTTTGGGGTGACTTTTCCACACAACAGGAAGAGAGCCCTTGGCTATGTTTTTCAGGGCTCGTGGGCTCTGAGTGGTAAATTAAGAGAGGCTTCAGCTTCATGTTACCGGAAGCATTGCCGCCAAACCACAGGGTCAGCCTGCCCTTTGCTGTCGTATAGCCTGCCGTCAGCTTTCCCTCCTTACCGATGGAGCTTCAGCCTGGCATCCTCTGCCGGTGCAGTCCTGTCTCATCCAGGTTCAAAACCTGCTCTGGTAAATACACCCCTTCCAGTAATTTTTCAAAGCAGGTCAGGAAATTCCCAGCAGCTATCATATCTCAGCCCTGCCTCAGCACCCACTTTTATGTTGCGAAGGTTGACGCTGGCTCTAGCCTTGAACCTGTGAAGTCAGCCATGGCTGGCATTGAAGGATATACCCTCTGATTCTCTGCTGTGGGTCTTCTTCGGGTCTTCGTACAGGCTTTTAGCTCTCTCTCAAATCAGCGTTAAGCTGAGTGGGGCTGGACGCTGACGCTGGTCCTGCAGCCACACACTGAGAAGTTCCTCCGTGTCCTCCGTCGCTTTCCCCCGCCTCTGCAACGTCATGGCCAACGTCACGTGCACAGCAGACCTCCACCCGTCCGTGACCCTGCCCTTGCTCTTCAGAGCCGTGCCAAGGCTGAATGGGCCACAGTGCGAGAGCGAGCAGCGTTGGCCATCCTTTTGCTCCATTTTCAATTTCCACTTTTGTTTTCGTCAGTATTTCTCAGCGCTTCTTAGCAGTGCTAGCTCCATCACCACTGCGTTTGCTTCCCGACATCCTGCCTTGAAATAAAGATGCTGCACCACTGTGCTCTCTGCACAGCGCTGCTCAGTCAAGTGCACAAAAACACAACCCTTTGTAGGGGATGCACGCAGTGACAATGTACCCCAGACACGTGGACCAACGGGACTGCACTTGTGAGCACGCGTTCACAGCTTTGAAAGCTCACAACGCGGAGGCTCATATATACGGGACTTACAGCGGCTGCAGTGCATCGAGAGCATCGTTTGTCCTAATCTGTGAGACTGTGAGCCCGAACCTGGGAACCAGAACGTCCTCTGTGCTCTCAGACATCACAAATTTCCATAACAACAGGGAAGCAAAACTGACTCGGAAATGCACTATTAATAAGCCACTTGTCTTCATGGGAGAACACTTCTTAGGGCCAGAACGAGATAGCATTCAGAGTGACGCTTTTTCCTGTTTTTCATGAACTGATACAAGAACTGATAAAACATCACCTGAGCAGAGATGAGAACATTTTGCTGCAGCAACAGCCCTCAGTTTCCCAAAGTCTCATGTGTCAGAAGCCACGTGTTAATGTACTGGAGACAGAAATGACCACCCACTCCAGTGTTCTTGCCTGGGAAGTCCTGTGGGTAGAGGAGCCTGGCGGCCGTACCCATGGGGCCACAGAGCTGACAAGACCGAGTGCGCACACACAGTCAGCCCTGCGCTGTGCTCCATCGCGTCACTGCCGCTGACCCCGTGCGTCGTCAGCTCTGTGTGTGTGAGTGTCTCGGTGTCTAACGGTGTTGTGGGAAAGGGCAGTCTGCCCCCTGCAACGCTGTCCCGCCCCAGAGGCTGGGTTTAGGGAGGGTGGCCCCCCACTCTGGGCCGGATGGGCCTGGGGAGGGCGCAGCCCCTGTTATCCACCTCTGTCCAAGGGGGTACGGGTGGGAGCGTTCAGAGCCCCAGTCTGGGCATCACCTGCACACCCAGGCCTTCTGGGATGACAGCATCGGAGGGGCTGCTGCCACGCGGGTGCAGGCGTGGGGCCGCCGGCTCCAGCTGTGCCCTCTGTCCCACAGGAAGGCATGGGCCAACATTTCCAATGCACCCACTGGGTCCCGTCACTCACCCACTGTGCTCCAGCGGCGCCTCCGCCACGTGCCATGGCCACACGCCCACTCAGAGCCCATGAGGCCAGGGTTCGCTGCACCAGGCTGACTGTAACGTAAACCAGAGCGGCTTCCCTGGTGGCTCAGTGGTTGAGAATCTTCCTACCAATGCAGGGGACACAGGTTTGATCCCGGGTTCGGGAGGATCCCACATGCTGCGCGGCAAGTGAGCCCACACTCTAGAGCCTGAGCTCTGCAACTAGAAAAGCCACTGCAACTGGAAAGGACCCCCATGCAGCAATGAAGACCCAGTACAGACCTAAATAAATAAATAGGGTCCCTTTACAGTGGAGCTGCTAGGACGTGTCTAGGAAGGAGCTGCAGAGCCAACAAGACCTTGCAGGAGAGAGAGAAGATGATGTGCCCTGCTCACCAGCAGGGTGGCTTCGCTCAGCGTAGATTCCCACCTGCCCCACCCTGCAAAGTACATGGAAGAGGAGTGGCCATGACTACCTAAGTCGTCATGGGAAAAGGAGGGCACAGGGACCTGCCGACCTCTGGATCCTGCAGAGCCAGTCAGGGGAGTGTGCTGCTGTGGGGAAGGGCCAGCCCCTGACGCGGGAGGTGTCAGGCTTGGGGTGGGGGGTCGTTATTTGAACAGGCAGCCCAGCTCCCTCAGTGAGCAGCAAAGTAAAATGACTTGGAAGCCAGGGGCAGGCGTCATTTGGGAACACTGGTAAATCTAAAAGCACAGGCACATAGGAAAGGTTCTGTGTCTTGTGTCTCTCCTGCAAGGTTCTGTGTTTTCTTTGATTTTTAAAAGTGTGACGTCAAGGCTTGTACAGGATAAACCCCCTCTGAGCCTCTGGGCAGAGGGCAGGGAATTAGCTCACTGCAGCGCCCCACAATACTGGTGCTCACGACATGCTTGGGTGAATTACTGAATGAAGTGGAAACTCCAGCTGTGCTACATATTTTATTTTACAAAGACCACGCGTACATCCTCTTATAATGGCATGGGTTCCTGCCATGAACGAGTGAAGTGAAAAAGTGAGTCTCGCAGGCAGTGGGCATGGAGGTGCAGCCGGGCTCTGCCGGGAAGACCTAACGCAGGAGGGGTGCCTGAGGGTGGGTACCGCGGGGTCCGAGTGGAGGGGATGAAGGTCAGGAAGGTGGCAGGGACCGCGGAGCCTGTGCCCGGAGGCGGGTCTGGAGAATGCCTTTGACAGTGGCAAGGGGCCGGGGTGATAGGGAGCGGGGTGCCGGGCTGGAGAGGCCTTGAGGCCACGTGGAGGTGTCGCAAGGGGAAGGGGAAGGGGCCGCTCACCCGGGCCATGGGTCGGGGCGTGGGCGCCGGGGACGCCGGCTGCAGTGGAGGGGCCGCGAGGAGACGCCGCGTAGCGTCCACCTGCCCGCGCCCCGAGCGGGGAGCTGTGCCAGCCCCGTCCTCTGTGTCCGTGACACGCCGGGTGGGTGGGGGCCTAAGCGCCCACCGTGGCAGCCAGGCACCGGTAGCGAGCGGAGAGGGACTGCGGGTGGCGGGCTGCGAAGCCCTCTCCGCCGGTCCGGCGGCTCCCGGACGCGGGGCTGGACGAGGGGTGCCCGGGACGCCGCAGGGCTTCCCGCGCTCCCTCCGCGAGCGGCCGCCCCCGCGCCCGGGAGAGGGGAGCCGCCCCAGCCGCGCGGCCTTTCCCTCTTTCCCACCCTGCGGAGGCGGAGGGGCCCGTCATTGTTCACGCAGCTTCTTTCTTTTAAATATTTTTTGCTAAGTCATCGCCGGCGCCGCATCTGCGTGCGGTGGGTGGGGGGCGGAGCTACGCCGCGAGTCGCCTCAGGTAAACAGCCCCCTCCCCGCGGCGGGACCGCAGCCGCCGCCCGCCGCTCGGGGCGGGGGTCCCGCCGCCGCCCCCGCCGGAAGGACGCGCCGGGGCTGCAGCCGAGGCGGGGGCGGCGGCCCCTGCGCCTCCCGCAGCCCGCGCCGGCCCGGGCGTCCCGACCCCTGCCCGGGGGGCGGCGGCGGAGCGTCCCCCGCCCGCGCCGCGGGCCCCGCGCCCCGGAGCCCCCGCGCCCCCCATGCACCACCTCCTGGAGCCGTCCGCGGACATGGCGACGGCGCTGCTGGCCGGGGAGAAGCTGCGCGAGCTGATCCTGCCCGGCGCGCAGGACGACAAGGCGGGCGCGCTGGCCGCGCTGCTGCTGCAGCTCAAGCTGGAGCTGCCGTTTGACCGCGTGGTGACCATCGGCACCGTGCTCGTCCCCATCCTGCTGGTCACCCTGGTCTTCACCAAGAACTTCGCAGGTGAGGCCAGAGGCTAGTGGCGGAAAGGGCACGGGCCCTCTGCGGTCTCCCTCGCTGACCCAGCCGCCGCGGGCCTCCTCGCTGGGGCCCGCAGTGGGCGCGGTGCCCCGGCTCTCCCCGCAGAGCCCGTGCAGGTGCTGCGGGTCGCTGGCGCTACCTCCCCACGTCTCTCCTCGCTGCACTGACTTTACCTTCCCTTGGTTCACACGGGGTGGAGGGGCGCTGCGGTCTAGGCACCGAGGAGGCCTGGGGTCTGGCCTGGAAGAGGGGAGACCGGGAGGGGGAGTGGGCAGGGTCTGAGAGGAGGAGGAGTGGCCAGGTGGGGACCGGAACGGAGGCTGCACGTGATGAGGCCTGGGAACACCAGACACTGCTGCTGGGCGGGGTCCTGGGGCTGGGAGTGGAGTGAAGACCCTGCGAAGTGGGCGGATCCTTGTCCAGGCCTCAGGGATGCTGCGGCCACTGGGAACCTGGGTCGGTCTTGGGAAGAGGCCCACCAAGCAGGCAAGGCCTGGAGGAGCAGGCAGTGGGGGCAGTGGACCGCCCTGGCCTCAGCAGGAGGCTGAGCCTGTGAGGCTGATGTGGAGAGGAGAGGGCAGGGACCACGGTGGTGTGCGCGTGTCAAGCGGCCAAAGGCTCGGGTCCGCAGATGTGGGCCTGGTTGGACTCAGTGTCGGGGCGCTGAGGGCCTTCTGAAGAGAACTGACCCCAGGTGAGGCGGCGGCGGGGGGGCAGGTGTGGGGTCCTGGGGCCACCGTCCTCCCGGGGGGCCCACGGGGGTAGGTGGATGGGAGACTGGAGACAGGAGACAGCGCCCCCACCCAGGGTCTGGCTAGCAAGCGGTCTCAGGGTCCAGATGTCCAGGGAGGCCTCTGGGCACCCATCAGCCTGTGGCAGAGAGGGCCCTGGGGCAGCGAGGTGGAGCAGCTCTTCCTGAGGGAAGCAGACAGACAGCTTTCTCAAAGGCCTCTCCTTTAGGGGTCCCTGTTACCAGGGCGGACACTGTGCAGGCTGCCTCGTTGGGCCGGGCACACCAGCACCCATGTGCTCAGACACTCCGGTCACGCGCGACCTGTCCCCTCGGCACAGTCACCACCCTCTGCAGGGCCTGGGGGGGGGGTCCTGCCGCAGCCAGAAGGATCTTTGTGCCCCCCACCAGGGCCCAGCTGGACCAGGGGGACCTGGTGCCCAGACCCTCACTTGCTGCCCTGGCGTGTGGGGGTCCACCCTATCTGCCTGTTGGAGATTGGGCGAGTGCATGCTGGATGTCCGGCTCATGGTGAGGAGCCGGCCAGACGGGACCTCCCTGACACCAAGGCCTGTGCATGTCCCCCGGCGGGAGGGTGGCTGATGACGGGAAGACCCACATGGCTCCGTAGATGCCGCCCACCCTTTAGACCTGCTCTGTGACGGATGGAGGGGACAGCCAGGGGCATAGCCGAGCGAGAGGACCACGAGGAGGGGAGTGGAAGGGTTCCCAGGTTCTCCAGGGGCTTTTCCGATGGCTCCGTGGCCGAGAACCTGCCTGCCAGCGCAGGAGACACAGGATGCGGGGTGGATCCCTGGGTCTGGAAGATCTCCTGGAGGAGGGCATGGCAACCCACTCCAGTATGCTTGCCTGGAGAATCCCATGGACAGAGGGGCCTGGCGGGCTGCAGTCCATGGGGTCACAGAGAGTCGGACACGGCTGAGCACGCAGCACAGAGCAGGTTCTCCGGACGTCACGTGGGCCCTGGGCAGAGGGGACCAACACCTGCCTTCTCCTGCTGCTGCTAAGTCACTTCAGTCGTGTCCGACTCTGTGTGACCCCATAGATGGAAGCCCACCAGGCTCCCCCGTCCCTGGGATTCTCCAAGCAAGAACACTGGAGTGGGTTGCCATTTCCTTCTCCAATGTGTGAAAGTGAAAAGGGAAAGTGAAGTCGCTCAGTCGAGTCCGACCCTTAGCGACCCCACGGACTGCAGCCTACCAGGCCAGAAACAGCTGGCTCTGGGTTCACTGTGCTTCGCAGGTAGTGCATTTCTCACGATCTGAAGGTTTGTGACAACACTGTGTCAAGTCGTTTATCCAATAGCATTTGCTCAGTACACATCTGGGCTGCATCTTGGTAATGCTCACAGTACTTCAAATTCTTCATTATTAATGTACTTATTAAGGTGATCTTTGAGCAGTGATCTTTGATGTTACGATTGCAAAATGATTACGACTCAGTGAAGGCTCCGATGATGCACAGCATTTTTTAGCAATAAAGTGTTTCTAATTAAGATATGTACATTCCTTTTTAGACATGCATACAGTATGCAAATATAGACTACAGTGTAGTATAAACATTTTTACATGCACTGGGAAAAAGAAAAAGTGTGACTTGCTTTATCAAGGCATCTGGAGCCAAACCTGCAATGTCTCCGAGGTGCCCGCAGGTGGGCAGGGTCTCCAAGGGTACTAGGGCGCCCAGGGGCTGGGAGGACCCTGGCCACAGTGCCATCCTCCGGAACAGTGCCCTTCACGGGCTGGCTGTGTCTCTGGCCCCCGGCAGACAGCTGTGCAGACACTGCTGTGTCTGAGTGCAGTGCTCGGGCTCTGTGGCCCAGCAGCTACCGCACCCCCCGCCCCGGAGTCCAGCCCAGGCCCCGGGCCCCTGCAGGTTGAGTTGGGACATGTGGCCACTGCTCCTCCAGGGCAGGGTCACTGAGATGCGTGCATGCCACACATGATCTCTGCTGGGTGCAGTCTGCTTCGCAGGAGCGGGCGGGATGGGGAAGGCCAGAGATCGGGCGCTGGGCTGGGCCTCCCCTTAGCTGGAGCCCCCTCCCCTCCCTCCCACAGGCAGGGCTGGTGCCGGGCCTGAGAGGACCCGGGGTGGGGGCCCTGCCTCGGTGCACAGAGGGGCTTAGCTCCCCTGTGCCCGCAGCAGCACAGCCATGGGCGAGGTCTCCCTGTCCCTTGGGGCCTGGCCAGGGCCTGGACCGGGGGACCGCCCCCCAGGGTCCCTTTCCCCCAGCGGAGAGCATCTCCTGGCCTGGAGTTGGCTGTAAGGACAAAAGTAAGTGAATGAAATGCTATTTTCTCAAACGCGAGGGGGGCTCCTCTGCCTTTTCCATATTCTCGGAGCCTGACTCACCACCAGGCCCCAAATGTGTGTCCTCGTCGGGGGCCCTGGGCCGTGAGAGCCACACTTCCTGACCTGCCCGCACCCCCAGTGCCCCTCCTCAGCGCCACCACAAGCCTGCTCACCCGTGCCCCTCCTGCCCCCAGGCCCCTGACTCCTCAGCGCCCGCCAAGTGCAGTCTGAGGTCTGCATGCCCAGAACGAGCCTTGGGCCCCTGCTCTGGCGATGCTGAGGCCAGAGGCCTCCAGGATGCGGGAGGCTGAGCCAGGGTGGCGGTCACCTGAGGCTGCGGGTGTGAGAGGGAGGTGACCTCCGTGGCACATACGGGGTGTCTGTGCCCAGGGGCTAGCCGGCCCCTAGGCCCCTGCGAGGCACCAGCAGTGACCAGCTGCCTCCCAGTCACGGGCCGGCTTCGTGCAGCAGGCCTTGGGGTGGGGGGCCTGCACAGACGGGCGCGCTGGTCCCCACAGCTTCTGGTCTGCGTCTCCTGGGCTGAGAGGCTTAAGCTGGGGCAGAGGGGGACTGAGTGGCCCACCCCGGGGCTCTTCAGGTGAGGGGGAGGGTGCCCGCTGTGTTCAGGTTGGGGCACCCGCCTCCTGCTAGCAGGACGCTGCCCTCTAGGCTAGGGGCCCTGGGCGCCGGCACCTGCAGGAGGGCACACCCCGGATGGAGCCCAGCCTGACAGCACAGTGACCCTGCCTTCAGGGCCCAGACAACCCTGCCCTGAGGACGGTGCTGAGGCGGCCAAGCCCTGCCTTCTGGGAGACCTGGGCTGGGGGCCACGCCTCCCGCTGTGGTCTGCGCCTGTCCTCACCTGGGAAACAGTTCTTCCTGCGTTCGAGGCAGAGCTCTCACCCTCGCCTGTTGGGCAGACCCCGGGGTCTGGGTGATGACTCCTTCCTGTCCGATCCCTGGAGTGGTTCCCCTGCCCACCCAGCGTCCAGGGACCTCAGGCCCGCTCTTCCCCAGGACAGTGGGTTTTGGGGGAACACCCCCCACCTCTCACAGGCAGGCAGCGCCGCTTTCTCTTTTCTTCGTTCATGCCCCCGTAACCTCTGGCCAGGGGAGACTCGCCCAGGACACCTGCCCTTCTCAGGATGGGTGGTGGTGCCAGGGCCCAGGCCGTGTGGACTGCGACCCTGGCTCTGGACTCTGCCCTGTGTGCTGGGGAGTGGGGGTGGCACCTGGAGGGAGGCCTGAGGTTCCAAGTGCAGATCTCTGCCCCCCCAGGTGGGCAGGGCCGTACCTCCACCCCAAGGCAAAGCCGACTACGGTGTGTGGGGGCGGGAGGGGGTATAGGAGGAGACCACACAGGACACAGAAGAGACGGGGAAGGGGGCTCGGGCGCGGCAGACCGGGAGGGGTGCGATGCCCCAGCACCTTCTCCTCTCCGCCCCCAGAGGAGCCCATTTACTGCTACACGCCGCACAACTTCACCCGCGACCAGGCACTGTATGCCCGCGGCTACTGCTGGACGGAGCTGCGGGACGCGCTGCCCGGCGTGGACGCCAGCCTGTGGCCGTCGCTATTCGAGCACAAGCTGCTGCCCTACTCGCTGCTGGCCTTCGCGGCGATCATGTACGTGCCCGCGCTGGGCTGGGAGTTCCTGGCGTCCACTCGCCTCACCTCCGAGCTCAACTTCCTGCTGCAGGAAATTGACAACTGCTACCACCGGGCGGCCGAGGGCCGCGCGCCCAAGATCGAGAAGCAGATCCAGTCCAAGGGCCCGGGCATCACGGAGCGCGAGCGGCGCGAGATCATCGAGAACGCCGAGAAGGAGAAGAGTCCCGAGCAGAACCTGTTCGAGAAGTACCTGGAGCGCCGCGGCCGCAGCAACTTCCTGGCCAAGCTCTACCTGGCGCGGCACCTGCTCATCCTGCTGCTCAGCGTGGCGCCCATCTCCTACCTGTGCACCTACTACGCCACCCAGAAGCAGAACGAGTTCACCTGCGCGCTGGGCGCCGCCCCAGGGGGCGGCCCGGCCGTGCGCGTCACCTGCAAGCTGCCCTCGGTGCAGCTGCAGCGCATCGTGGCGGGCGTGGACGTCGTGCTCCTCTGCGCCATGAACCTCGTCATCCTGGTCAACCTCACGCACCTCTTCATCTTCCGCAAGAGCAACTTCGTCTTCGACAAGCTGCACAAGGTGGGCATCAAGACGCGCCGGCAGTGGCGCCGCTCCCAGTTCTGCGACATCAACATCCTGGCCATGTTCTGCAACGAGAACCGGGACCACATCAAGTCGCTCAACCGGCTGGACTTCATCACCAATGAGAGCGACCTCATGTACGACAACGTGGTGCGGCAGCTGCTGGCGGCGCTGGCGCAGTCCAACCACGACGCCACGCCCACCGTGCGCGACGCCGGCGTGCAGACCGTGGACCCCAGCGCCAACCCCGCCGAGCCCGACGGCGCGGCCGAGCCGCCCGTGGTCAAGCGGCCCCGCAAGAAGATGAAGTGGATTCCCAGCAGCAACCCGCTGCCCCAGCCCTTCAAGGAGCCACTGGCCATCATGCGCGTGGAGAACAGCAAGGCCGAGAAGCCCAAGCCCGTGCGCCGCAAGACGGCCACGGACACTCTGATCGCGCCGCTGCTGGACGCGGGCGCGCGCGCCGCGCACCACTACAAGGGCGGCGGGGCCGACGCGGGGCCCGCGACCGACAAGAAGCACGCCCGCCACTTCTCCCTGGACGTGCACCCCTACATCCTGGGCACCAAGAAGGCCAAGGCCGAGGCCGTGCCCGCTGCGCTGCCGGCCTCCCGGAGTCAGGAAGGCGGCTTCCTGTCCCAGACGGACGAGTGCGGGCTGGGCCTGACAGCGGCGCCCGCGGCAGGTAGGGGCCGGCAGGGCGGGGGCGGGGGGCCGTGAACGGGCTAAGGATTGAGCCATCCGGGTGGAAGCTGCGGCAGGCAGGGGAGCCAGCTGCGGGCGTGACCCCAGGGCCCCGGGAAGCAGCCACGATGAAGGGCTGGGGGACACACGGTGAGGTTGCTCAGCTCCTGGAGAAGGTTCTGGAAACGGGCGCCCCTGCTCCTGGGGCAGCCAGGGTCCGCCCAGGCAGGCCGCCGAGCTGGGGAGCTTCAGTGCTCCAGGAGGAGGGGGGCCGCAGGTGGGGAGGGGCCTGCAGACGCCCTCTGCTCTGGGCTGTTTGCAGACGCGCCGCTCCCAGAGGAGGAGGTCCTGTACTCAGCAGAGCCAGCCCGGGTTGTGCTGCCCCCCGGGGGCCCGTTTCACGTCTGCTCGCCGCCCCCCGCCGCCCCTGCCACGGCCCCTCTGTCGCCAGCTAGCCTGGGCAAGCCTGACCCCCTTGCCATCCTGAGCCGCAACGCCACCCACCCGCTGCTGCACATCAGCACCCTGTACGAGGCCCGGGAAGAGGAAGACGGGGCCCCCCGAGCCCCCCAGGACGTGGGCAGCCTCATCACCATCCCTCCGCCGCAGCAGATCCTCATCGCCACCTTCGATGAGCCCAGGACAGTAGTGAGTACCGTGGAGTTCTGAGGCCCGGGGCTGCCCGCGGGGCTGCATGACCGCGCCCCATGCGGAGGCGGCCTCGCTTTACCCGGCACTGCCCACGCGCCCCGGCCTCCCGCCCGCATGCCACGGGGCTCAGCACTTCTCCCCTCCCCGGCCCTCCGGATGGCATCGTCGGGGTGCTGCCTGGGTCCGGGGCTGGCCAGGACCCCATGGAGCCCCGCGCCCAAAGGCCCAGAGCTGCCCCCTCCCCCCAACATCAGGCGCTCAGCTGTGAGATGAAGAATTTATTTTTTTAGTTGATTCTGTTTGGGGCCTGGGATGCTGGCCTGTGAGGGGCCGGCAGGACGACTCAGGGGGGGCGCGAGGGTGGGGCTGCCCCTGCAGGGACGGCGCCCTGGTGGGAGGGGCCGGGGGCCCCCTCCAGTCAAAGGTCAACATGCACTTTCTCCTCATACCCCGACCACCTGTCCTTTATTTTACTATGGTTACTGTAACGGTACTGTAT
Source organism: Moschus berezovskii (assembly GCF_049115385.1). NCBI lineage: Eukaryota > Metazoa > Chordata > Mammalia > Artiodactyla > Moschidae > Moschus > Moschus berezovskii. The sequence goes on from NC_142465.1 coordinate 123,356,248, forward strand.
GCGAGTACATTTATTATCTGGCGGCTTCAGATGCCTTCAAATCAAAGGATGTCGTGCGTGTGACTGTGCAAGCGTGCGTCCAGAGAGCAAGGTGCCAGCGTGCCAGCGGGTGTGTGCGTGAGCCGGCAAGCGTGGAGCGTGTGAGTGAGTGGGCGTGGGGTGAGGCCGGTGAGGGCAGGAATCCAACGCAATAACCACGTCCCCTCCAGGCCACCAGCCCCCCCTGCCCCCCACCCGAGGGGCCCCAGCGGTCTGTGGGAGCCGCGGGCTGGCGTGGGCAGGGCTCCCTGTTACCTCAGCCACGGTGACATTGTGACAGTGTTAACAAGGTACCGAGCATATCAATAAAGATTATTCTGATACCCCTGAGTCCGAGTGCTCCGTCCTGCCAGAGGCCTGTGCTCCGGCTGGGGCTCCAGCTCCCTGCACAGGGTGGGGGTGCCGGGACGCGGGGCACTGGGAGATGCCCACCGCAGCTGAGCCAGGCCGTGTGGTCCTCGCCCGCAGCGGACACCCACGGCCTCCAGCTGGCACGCGTGCATCCTGGGCCTCTGGGTGAGTCCCCCACTCAGTGGAGACGGAGTGGCCCCCGGGAAGCCGATCCCCAGCAGATGCCTGAGGGCCGGGCTGCCAGGTGCCCCTGAGGCAACAGCGAGGGCTGGCGGGACTCAGGAGGGCTTCATGGAGGAGGCGCCCGTGTCGTGGGGACTTGGGGCAGAGGGGGCTTTCATGATGCAGGTGGGGGTGCGGCCAGTCCCACACGTGCACCAAATCATGAGCCTCCTAGGCCCTGGCAGGAGACCCTGGGGGTCTGAAGGCAGGTGGCTGGGGCAGCCGGGCCAGGAATCCCAGGGCTACACTGACGAGGGGGCTCGGCGGGGATTAGAGTGGGACCACCTGCTGCACCATGTGGAGGGCCGACACGAAGCCCCTGGGCAGGCCCTCTCTGGAGCGGCCCTCGCTGGGTACGCTGTGGATGATCTGTTGCCCAGGGGCGGCATCCTAATGGGTCTCCATCATCACTCGGGGACGGTGAGGCCCAAGATCAGGGGAGGCTGCCACTGCGCAGACAGCTCCCGAGAGGAGGGCCCCAGGGCTGGGCGTGGGGCAGGCGGGGGGACGTGTGGGCAGGGCCTTCCCTGGGGTCTCCACGGGGAGGGCGCATGTGAGGCAGGGTGGGGAGGCTCAGGACGGGCCGGTGTGAGTACTCTGGGGCCCTCGGGCAGGGGGCTGCCCCTGCTGCCAGGTGCCCGGCCCGGGGGATCCTGAGGGCGGCACCAGGACACACAGAGGCCCGAGCAGGACGGGCGCCGCGCTCTGGACGTCCTCCTGGCCTGGGAAGCTGTTGGCCGTCTCTAGGAACTGGCCAGCTCTGGGAGGGCCGGTGTCTCCAGGGTTAGCACGGCCCCAGACGGCAAATGGCAGGGTTCCCAGCCCTGCCCCAGAAAGCACTCGCCTGCACCTGCCGCTCTCCCCCACCCAGAATCCCAGGGCACGTGGCCCCTGCCCCTCAGGCTGGCACCATCTCCACGTGTCTGGGGACAGGACCCAAGAACCCACGCAGGCTGGGCCAGTCCCACAGGTCACGCAGCTCCGTGGTGATGGTGACCGCAGCACCGGGGCCAAGGTGCCCCCTACCTCCCCGGGAGATCGGCTGTGCCCACCCGGGAAACCAAGCCACCCTGACCTCAGGGTCCCCCCAACCCAGAGGGCTGGAGGGCAGCCCCTCCCCACCTGCTCACGCCCACGCAGGGCCTCGCTCAGAGCGGAGGCGTGCCAGCGCCCGTGGGTGTGCACTGGCTGGCGTGTACTCACGCCATGAGCACACCGGTCGAGGCAGGGCTGGGGCGCCCCGGCCTCTGAGCCCTGGGCTGTGTCTCTGGCAGGGCTGCTCTCCCCAGCCCCATCCCTGAGCCAAGGCTGGCAGGACGTTTCAGGCCCAATCTCCTCTAAGGCCTGGGCGTGTGAACTGATGGGTTGCCCTGGTTGGCTGGGGAACAGAGGGAGTCAGAGTCCCACTGAAGCCGACCTCCTCCTGCGGGGCCGGGGTTGCACCTCGGGGGAGTGGGCAGAGGACCCGCCATGGGAGCCGTCGGTCCATGACACACAGTCCATAGCCGCCTCCTTGCTCGTACCCTCCAGTTCTGGGCAGGGCATCTGGGGACACCCTCCCTCTCCCGGGAGAAGGGGCATCAGGAGAATCTGAGACTGCACCCCGGACAGCCAGGACTGGAGCCCGGCCCACATGGGTCACACCAGCCCAGCAGGGGCATCTCAGCCAGGCCGGCTCTCCAGCGGGGCAACGGCCTGGAGTGAAGGGCAGCGCTCCAGCTCTGCTGTGTGGGTGGCCAAGGCGGCGGGGCGGGCAGAGCCAATCTGTGCCCTGCCAACAGGACAGAGAGGTTGGGCCTGGGCTGTGGGCCAGAAGCCTGGAAGGTAAGGGTCAGCCCGGAGCCGCTCCTGACAGCTCAGCCTGCCGGCCGGTAGCCCACCCTGCTCAAAACTGGACGGGGCGTCTCAACTCAGAACGGGGGGGCCCGGGGCCCGCAGGGGTTCCTGGAGCTGACCAAGCAAGGCGGATGGGGCCGGCCTCACTGGGGGCTGCGCGACCCCCACCCTGTCCACCCTGCCCCCGCCAGCACCGCCCCGGACCCCACCCGCCAGGCCGAGGGGGCGCCCAGGCACCCGCACGGACGCGATCTGCGGTCTGGACTCTGCCCCTAGCGTTGCATTGATGGTTCTGTATCACAGCAGGCCGCACGAACACCCACTCCCTTTCACTGACCGGGCGCCGCGGCCAAAGAGTTTTGGGGCGCTTCGCGACGCCTCGCCAGTACGGCGGCAGGTCTGGGACTCGAACCCCCGTCCTGAGCGCCGCTCAGCCTCGGAGCCTGGCGCGGGAGGAGGGGCCGGGCGGTGCTTCACGCGCGCGGCCTCCTGGGAAGTGAAGTCCTCTCCCGGTCGCGCGCAGCCCCCCGGGAACTGTAGTTCGCAGGCGCGGGTCAGGCCCGCTGCAAGCGCAGGCAGGCGGAGCGTCGGACTACGCTTCCCGGCAAGCCGCGCGCCCCCGCCGCCCTCCCGGGCCCGTCTGGCCGCCCCGCCCCGCAGCCCCGGCCCGCCCCGTCCGGTGGGCGACGCGCCGCATGGAGGCCGGCTGAGGAGCGCCGCCCAGCCTGGTACGCCGCGCGGCTCGGTCCCGGGCGAGGGGCGCGCGGGGCCGCGGCGGCGGCGGCGGCGGGGCGGGCCGGGCCCAGTCAGCCCGCGGCGCGCGGCCCCGGGCGGGAGGGTCAGCGCCGGCCTCCGAGGGGCGCGCGGGCCGGGGGCCGGGGGCCGGGGCCGGGGGCGGGCCGGCGCTGCGGGCCGGGGCGGGGAGCGGCCTCGCAGGGGGCCCTGGGCCCTTCGCGGCGGCGCGGCCTCTGCCCTTCAGGCCGAGGCGTCGGGGCTGCCATACGGAGCCCAGACTCGGAGCGCGGCGCGCTCTGCTCAGCTCGACTCTGGGAGCAGCGTTACTGAGATGTAACTTACGTGCCGCCAAGTTCTCACATGCGTCTCTGTGGAAACTGTCCCGAGAAAGAAAGCCGAGGCTCACGGCGAGCAGCGAGGAAGTCCTCGGCGGACCTCGGGGGTCGGGCCCGCCGCATCCGGAGACGGGTGGCCTCCAGCTGGCGCCCTCCGGGCTCTCGGGGTCCCCCGGAGAGGAGGGTGTAAGGCCAGCGGCTCGCGGCGCCCCGTGAAGGCGGCCCTGTCTCCGGGCTCTCCCTGGCTGTCGTGCCCGCCCCCTCGTCCTGTGACTGGGAGGGAGCCCCCTGACCTTGGCGCCACTGGGCAGCCTTGCAGGATGGCGGTGATGCTGCGGTGTCAGGCCTCGGGCCAAACCGCCAGGAGAGGGCCCAGCGTGGTGGGCAGGAAGGCCCCCCCAGTGCCCCCACGGAGGTCAGCAGGGGAACTCCCACTGGGCAGTCTCCAGGTTCCAAGAGGGTTGGCCAGGTGTGCTAGGCCTCCAGCTCAGGTGTGACTTGACCCTTTACCCGTATCCTGACCTTTGCCACAGCCCCGTAAAACAGCCTGCCTGACCCGGGGGGTTTCCGGTGGCTTCAGAAGCGGGGGTGTAGGGGTGTAGCTTCAGGCCACACTCTGCTGCCTCCTGCTCAGTCGTTTTCCTCTGCAGCCTGTGGTCTGTCCAGTTTGGGATCCCTGACCTGAGCAGGCAGGCCTAGTGGGCTGGTTGGGAGCTGGTTTTTCTGGAAACTCCATCTGGCACTGGTCAGCTCTTGGCCAGTAAGGGGACGCCGGGCTGGGGTCTGGGAGGCGTTTCTGGCTTCCTGGTTTTTAGAGGCAGATGGGAGGGAATGACAGAATACCACCTACGGGGCTGAAGCAACAGTTTCCTCACAGTCCTGGGGACAAAATTCAAGACCAAGGTGCTGGCTGCCTTGGTTGCTGGGAGGAGCTCTTCCCGGCCCCAGAAAGCTGCCTTCTCGCCATGCCCTCCCAGACCAGCCCTGGCGGGGCTCTTCCCAGGAAGACTCTAGTCCTATCATGGGGCCCAGCCTCGTGACCTTACCTTATCTGAGTAAACTCCCGGAGCCCCCGCCTCCTAATTTCATCCCATTGGGCTCAGGGCTTCACAATATGAACTAGAGGGGACGCAGCCCAGTCCGTAGCAATGGGAACCTGGAGAGGAGACCAGCTCGCAGCGGCGCCGCCTGCTGTCCTTGGTCTGTGCTGTGCAGGGCACTCAGCAGGCTGTTTGCTGCGCTAACACCGCGTCCAGCAAGAGCACCCGACACGTTCCCTGGGGGCCCCCAACGCAGGCGGGGCCCTCCCTGCCTGTGAGCCGGTGGGTTCTCTGCTGAACCTGGTAAGGTGGGTCCTCTTGGGGGTCAGGGGCTGCCTGGCATTTGGAGTCTGTTTCCCCGGAAGTGTGTGGGTGGAGCCAGATCACGGTCACGCCCCTTCTGCGGAGGCTCCTCCTGAAGCCGGGCGGCTGGTCTTCCTGCCCCGGGGAAGGACGCCGACCTGCCATCTGAGCGCGGCACACCTTGTGCCCATCATGAGACGGCTGGGTGGCTGCTCGAACCACCGCGGCCCTGGAGGCCGGAGTTAAGCGTCTGGGCAGGTTGGGGGGGCCTGCCCGAGGCCACGCCGTGCCAGGTGGCGGTCTCAGAGCGGCCAGCCCTGTGGACGTCCCCCGCCGCGCGGTTGCTGACAGCCCAGCTGCCTGTTTGCCGGAGGACCGGCCTCGGGCCACCCAGCTCAGGAGGCCTCGCTGGGCCGTGCTTCCTGAGTCCAGCTCAGCAGTGACAGCTGTTGGGGTGTGGGGAGAGTACCTGGATCAGGCGGAAAGGTCTGCTTTGCGCCAGCTCCCCAAGGGCTCGGCGTTGGTGGCCGGGTTGCTGGGCGGAAGCCTGGCGCGGGCTCCCGGGGGCTGGGCACGGAGCCTGGGGTCTGCTGGGCTGGTCTGCCAGGACCTGTTGTCCAGAGATCCTGTGGCCAGAAACGCCACCTGCGGTGTGAGGAGGCCGAGGCCGGGCCCTTGCTCCCTTCCCGGCGACCGCGCGGTCAGCCCGGCTGTAAAGATCTGTGGGTGCATCACGGTGGGAGGAGGGTCGATGACCCTCTGAACTGGTTCTGGAGGGGTCTGCCGGGGGCCCTGACTGAGCTTCCAGGAAACCAGACACTGGGAAGTGAGAGAAGCAGAGATGCTCTCAGAATCGTGGGCTCTTGGCTCTTCCCCCCTGACGCCTCCCAGGCCAGGCACCCGCCCTAGTGCCCTGGTCCTGGGTCCAGGTGCTGTGGTTGTGGCCCAGCTGTCTGGTGGCTCACGGCCCGTCTGCCCCCAGGGACAGAGGGTAGGTGTGGGGGCCGACCAGACTGCGGGCCCCAGGCCCGGGGTGGGGGGGTGGGGCGGGACTGAGGCTCCCTGGCCTGCCTCCTGCCAGCTGTCACACAAGCTTCCTGGGACAGCACGGGCGCTTCCTGGAGAAGCTTCTCTGATCCTCTGGTGCCTCGTGAGAAAGGGACCAGGGGGCTCCCTGGCCAGCTCGGGAGCCTGAGAGGAGGGCGGGTCAAGCCAGACGCCCGCGGACGCAGCTTCCGGTTTCTGTTCCTGTGGGGCCTTTGGCCTGTGAAGCGGGCAGGAGGCAGCCCTGGGGCTGGTGAGGCGGGTGAGCCACCCTCCGTGGGGACGGGGTGCCCCAGCTGCTCCGGGTGGGGGGCACTCAGACCCCACACTGGTCCCCCTTCCCCTGCAGAGGCCCCCCGCTCTGCCTGCCACTCCTCGGTCGGGGCCTCACCCCGGGCCTGTCCGTCCCTCTCGGGACCCTTCCCCTGACATCATTCCCGGGAACCCCAGGCCAGGACGCCGGTGCTCCAAGCGGGGCTGGGAATGGAGCCCGGGTAAGAGTTGGGCCCAGGGTCACAGGGTACAAGGAGGAGGAACTTGACCTGGTGTCATGTTTATTTGAGCGCCTGTATTTCCTCTTTGTTGTGGACCTGGAGCTGACGGGCCTCGGGATGTCCTGCTGCCTACGTGGGCCTCCCAGGCGCACCCTGCGGGTCACATGTGATCGCGTAGACGCAAGAGCCCACGACAGTGCCAAGCTGAAACCAGATCAGAGTTGTTCCCCGCGTGACGGTCCTGTCACCTGTCAGACTCTCCATTGGGCTCAGCCTGTGGGTGCCCCGCAGGACCCCAGCTCTAAACTCAGCTGGAACCTAGGCTCTTTCAGTTTCTGGTTTGTTTCCAGTGGCACCTTGGGAGGTCCAGGTGAAGGCTGTGTGGCAGACACTACTTCTGTCCTCAGTTCGGGGGGACAGAATGCCACATCCCAGCCCCTGACACCCCACCCACCCCATTCCTGATACCCCATGCTGTCCCTAACACCCCAACACCCTACCCTGTCCCTGATGCCCCCACCAGCCCCTGACACCCCCACCCTGCCCCCGACCCCCAACACCCTCACTCTGCCCCCCAACACCCCCGCCCCGCCCCTGACACCCCCACCACGCCCCCTGACCCTCCCCGACCCCCAGTGTCATCGGGTGAGAACACCCTCCCTGGGCTCCAGCCCCCAGCTGCCCTCTGGTAGGAGCAGTGCAGAGGCTCACGGACAACCTGAGGGACTTGGTTTCTCCATCAGCTTCTTAGAAGGAGGCTGGATTCCTCCCGCGTCTGTGCTCACACCCATGCCAACACTGCTGGGACGCATGCGTCACTGCCTGTCAGAACAGGGCTGCGGCCACGCAGCCTTCCGCACTGGCTCAACACAAGACTCCCTCCCGCCGCTTGGTGTCATCTTTTTAGGGAATTTATAAATCGTGTTTTTGTTCCGAAGTCAAAATGGAAGCACCCGGGTCTGGCCAACTCCCACATGGGGTGTCCCCTTGCTGGGCAAGCGGAGCGGAGCTGCCCTAGAGTCCCTGCTTTGCACCCAGCTCCGTGCCTGGGGCCCAGGGTGTGCCCATGGGTCATTCCAGACGCCAGAGCCCCTAGCACACTGAGCCCCGTGCCCGGCCCCGGGTCCCCAGGTGAGGACGCGGCCCCTGTTTCCTCAGGCTTCACCCGTTGGTGCCAGAGCCGCTACCCAGCCATGGAGGAGCCGGAGGAGCAGCCGCCCCGAGAGGTCAGAGGCCGGGTGGTGGGTATGGGGGCTCCTGGGGTCACGCCGGCTCCTGTGTCCAGAGGCGCCTCACCGGTTTTCCTGCCGTGTTGCTGGGTACCTGAGGGCCGCACCGGGTGCCATCGGGAGCGTGTCATGGGCACATGGCCCGCGGTCCCACAGCCCCAGGGGCAGCACAGCCTCAGCTCCTCCTCTCTCTGCAGGCCGACATGGAGCCCGTCCTGACTTCAGGGGCCTCGGAGGTGGTGCCCAGGGTGTTCCCCGGAGACCCTCAGAACCTGTGTACGTGCTCCCTGGGGTCCCCGTGGGGTGGGGCTCGGGCGAGGTCATGGTGAGCCAGGGCCCTGACCCACCCTGGGGTGTTGGGGGCACTTGAGTGGGAGCCCCTCCCCTCCTTGAGTTGGGAGGCCGGGGGGCTTCAGAGTCCCCCTGAAGCCCATGGGCCCTGCTGCAGCCTCTCCTGGGCCTCTCAGCAGCCTGGGGCTCCTACCGGTACTCTCGTCCTGGTGGGCGAGGACCAGCGGCTCCGGACCGGGAGGGCCCCGTGCGGGCGGGCGTCCCTGAGCTGGGGCTCGCTGTCGTGCAGCCGACGCCGACGCCTTCAGCCTGCTGCTGGAGATGAAGCTGAAGAGACGGCGAGAGCGGCCCGACCTGCCGCGCACGGTGACTGAGCTGGTGGCCGAGGACGGGAGCCGCGTGTACGTGGTGGGCACAGCCCACTTCAGCGACGACAGCAAGCGGGACGTGGCGAAGGTGAGGCCGCGGGGCAGGCGGACTGCCGCCGCTCCACGTGCTGAGCTGTGTGCGCTGCGGCCGAGCCGGGGGTGGGGTCGCCGCAGCGGGCGCGTCTGGGGCGGGCGGGCCCCTGAGCCAGCCTGTCCGCCACAGACCATCCGGGAGGTGCAGCCCGACGTAGTGGTGGTGGAGCTGTGCCAGTACCGCGTGTCCATGCTGAAGATGGACGAGCGCACGCTGCTGCGAGAGGCCAAGGAGATCAGCCTGGAGAAGCTGCAGCAGGCCGTCAGGCAGGTGCGGCCGTCGGGCGGGCCGGGCCCGGGGCTCTGCCCGAGGGGCCGCAGGAGAGCTGGCTGGCCTCCAGCCCCGAGGCGGGGGCTGCTTCGGCCCCGGGGGCCCCGAGGGTGCTGGCAGGTCACATGGGTGGGGAGGGGGCTTCAGTGTGTCCTGGGGCCCGAAGCCGAGACCGCCACTGCGTGTCCTTCCCCAGGGACACAGCACCAAGGGAGATGTGGGCAGGGGAGTTGGGTCTGGCCTGGAGGGCTGAGGGCAGGGATCTCCGTGGGGCCGCGGGTAGGCCGCCGGCCTGAGCCTGTGTGGTGGACACGCCCACCGGCGGCCTGCGGGAGGCCCGCCCCGCCCAGCACCAGCGGCTCCGTGCGTGGCTGACACGCCCCCCGCCCCCCACCCCCCCCCCGCAGAACGGCGTAGCGTCGGGACTGATGCAGATGCTCCTGCTGAAGGTGTCCGCCCACATCACCGAGCAGTTGGGCGTGGCCCCCGGCGGCGAATTCAGGGAGGCCTTCAAGGAGGTGAGCCAGGGCCCGACGGAGGCGGGGACTCGGGAGCCGGAGGCGGGGACTCGGGAGCCGCCCCGAGGCCTGGGGTCCCCCACCAACACCCCAACACCCCGCCTCCACCCAGGCCAGCAGGGTGCCCTTCTGCAAGTTCCACCTGGGCGACCGGCCCATCCCCGTCACCTTCAAGCGGGCCATCGCCGCCCTCTCCTTCTGGCAGAAGATCAAGCTGGCCTGGGGCCTGTGCTTCCTGTCGGACCCGATCAGGTAGGTCTGCTCAGCCTCCCGACAAGGGAGGCTGCCAACGGCCGGATGAAACCCTAACCCGCCGTAAGGCCTGCTCCCCAAGTTCGCGGGCGGGGCCTCCCCTCCTCGCACGGGGTCCCGGTGGCGGGGATTCCCGTCCTGGGCCCACCGCCCCAGCTCTGGCCGCCTCCCCCAGCAAGGACGACGTGGAGCGCTGCAAGCAGAAGGACCTGCTGGAGCAGATGATGGCAGAGATGGTGGGCGAGTTCCCAGACCTGCACCGCGCTATCGTGTCCGAGCGCGACGTCTACCTGACCTACATGTTGCGCCAGGCCGCCCGCCGCCTGGAGCTGCCGCGCGCATCCGACGGTGAGCACTGCGCCGCGGGTGCGGGGCCCTGCGGGGGACGGGGGTGCCTGGGTGCTCATGCATCTCCCACCCCAGCCGAGCCCAGGAAGTGCGTCCCCTCTGTGGTGGTGGGCGTCGTGGGCATGGGCCACGTCCCCGGCATCGAGAAAAACTGGACCACCGACCTCAACATCCAGGAGATCATGACGTGAGTGCTGCGCCTCCTCCCCCCACCCCCACCTCCGCGCCCCCTACAGAGCCGGGCTGGTGACTGGGACTGCAGCCAGCCCAGCCCGCCCTCCCTCCCCAGTGTGCCCCCGCCGTCCGCCTCAGGCAGAGTGTCCCGCCTGGCCGTGAAGGCCGCCGCCCTGGGCCTCCTGGGCTACGGCCTCTACTGGACGGGGCGCCGCGCCGCCAGCCTGCTCCTGGCCCTTCCCGCCACCCGGCACTGTCTGCAGAGGCTCTCCGACGCCTGGCCGCACAAGTAGCAGGACAGACCGAGCCAGCGCGTCCATGCGGAAGGCAGCCCTGCGGGGGTCCCGGCCCAGCCTCGCCTGCCCGCCCCCAGCCCGCCCAAATAAAAGAATTGGTTCACTGTCTGAGCTCGGGCTTCCCCGCAGCCCCTCCGCACCCCGCTGTGGGCTGTTAAGAGGCTCAGGGGCAGGACAAGCTGCTGGGCAGGGGCCGGGGCTCGGGAGTCTGACCAGCCCTTTCCTCTCTGTGCCTTCTCTCCAAGGTGGGCGGCAGGGGTGTCTCGCAGGGGGTCGGGCCACTCCCTGGGGCGGGCTGCAGCCGTGCAGCCTTGGGGTGTCCCCTGGGGGCGGCTCGGCCAGGCTCAGGCCCCCAGGAAGCGCCAGCAGCAGCTCTGCCTGCAGAGATTGTGTGTTTTGGGCTTTTAAAAATGCCTGAAACTTTCTTACTCAGGTAATTTTAACTTAAACTGAAGCAAATGTCAGGAAATACTAGCCTTAAACCTGGTTGGGACAGAGGACGTCTTTTTCTTGAGTCTCAGTCCTGGAAAGATGAGCTCCGCGCCCGCCTCCGGCTGCTGGGGGCCCAGGACTCCGCCCTTCCGGGTGGCTGACCCTGGTTCCTGTGCGGCTGGTGGAGGGACCTGGGGCCGCCCTTGCCCTCTGGACAGACGGTGGCTGCCAGCAGGGTGTCCACCTTGCACGGGACCCAGCCTGGGTGCAGTCGGACCCCACACAGCACTTGCCCCATCGTCGCCTGTCTGCGGGTCTCCTGGTCTCCTGTCGGCGCAGCGTCTGGGGCCCACGGCCACGTCTGAGTCTGTGTGTGCTGACTCAGTGTCCAGATGGGGTGAAATCCACACCACGGGCTGGACCAGGCTGTTGTCATTCATGTGCTCGTACACCCGTCCCTTAGAAACTGAAATAAAATCTAATTTTGGAAGCCGTCTCGTGTGGGAAGGGGGCTCCAGTGACTGGCGGGTCAGGGAGGCGCCAGCGTGCTGGTGGCTCCCAACTGCCCCCCACCGTGGGGCCATGCCCTCACCCTGCAGCCCACCCTGCAGTGCCACCCAGCCCAGCTCAGCCCATCCAGGAGGAGGTGGGCCGGGACCTGCAGCTCAGATCTGCCCAGAAAGCCCAGAGCGGAGAGGAAACTCCCCCCGGAACATGTGCTCAGCTACCCCACCCGGGTCTCCTCTGTGCTCCTCTGCCCCAGGCCAGCTCAGAGGGGCAGCGTTGAAGGCCCAAAACAGTGGCCGGTGGGCATAGTGAGCTGGGCATCCCCCAGGGCTACTGGGCCTCCCCCTGCCAAGGGTCTTCTCTCCACTGGTGCAGGCAGTGGGGCTGGGACCTCCAAGGCCTGGCTGGGCATGGGGAGCAGGAGGGGCCGAGTGGACACTGACCCTTCACCCCACAAGTCTGCACCCTGTAGGCCTCTCGCTGCCCATGAGGACCCTGCGGGGTCCCTGCCCTGAGCAGCCTGGGGAGGGGCAGACAGGGACCAGGCTCCTCCAGCCCCAAGTTGGGGGGCAGCTGGGCAGGGGAGGAGGGCAGGAAAGCCAAGGCAGGAGGGTGAGGGCCGCGTGGGACCCACCGGGGCAGCGGTGACCACGGCAGTGGGAGGAACCCAGGGCGGGGGCAGCCTCTTCCGGAGGAGGAGGCCTGAGGGTGAAGGCACACGGACCAGGTCGTGAGTTGCCTGCTGGGTCACCCGCAGGCCCTTCTTGGACCCTGGTCCCCTGAGAGCTCTGAGCCCTTCTGGCCGCGGCTCTCCGGGAGGGGCTGCTCTCAGATCCCGGCGGGGAATCCTGGACCCAGTGGCGCATGTGCCAGCCGGCACCCCCTTCCAGGAAGCAGCTGGCAGCCTGGGGGTGTAGAGAGAGTTTGTGTGTCACGGTAAGAACAAGAGATGTCACCGCCGGAGTTTGGGAGGGAAGACCGGGGCCAGGCACCCCTGCCCAGAGACCACCCTCAGGCGCCAGCTCCTGGGCGGGGAAGGCTCTGAGCCTTGGCTCCAGGCAGGAAAGGCGAGGAGATGAACCACAACTCCAGACACAAGGTATAAAATAAGCCAAGCCTGAGGCCTGGAGTGTTACTTTGAATCTTCACCCTGGGAATTTGAATGTATCCCAGTGCAAGTTTGTATTACGTTGGCAAGCAGAAAAGCAACAAGGTTTCATTTTTCAAATATATGACAAGCACCTGGAGGAGAGTAGACTGCCCAGATTTCTGGAGAGGGGCCTGTGCGCCCACCTAGGTGCTCAGCACAGGAGGTGCTGGCATCCTTGCCCCAACCCAGCTCCTCTGTGAGGGGGGCACGGCCAGTGGAGACTGGAGTGGGGTGGCCGCTGGACTCTGAGAGGCGCCGGCAGAACTAGAGACTGGGCCCCAGGACCTCATCGGAGAACACAGGGCAGGGGTGGCCGGTGCAGCAGGCCTGAGCCTGGGGCCCCCCACAGGTGACCCCTGAGCCTGGGACCCCCCCAACGGGTGACCCCTGAGCCTGGGACCCCCCACAGGTGACCCCTGAGCGTGGGACCCCCCCACAGGTGACCCCTGAGCCTGGGACCCCCCACAGGTGACCCCTGAGCCTGGGACCCCCCCAACGGGTGCCCCCTGGCTAGGGCCAGAGTACACATGGGGCCTGGCCTCCCAGCCCGGCCTGTGCACCACGCTACTGGCGGACCTGCTGGACAGGGACAGTCACACGCTGCAGGCCCGCTGCGACAACAACCGTGTGGACCTCCTGGACCAGTTTTACTGGCTGCCCCTCGGCCTGTCATTGGCCGCAGGTGAGTGCCTGGGGGGCTGGGGGCTCTGACACCCTCCCTGCTCACAAACGCCCCATTTTGCTGACATGCTTTCCTGGCTGGGGGCTGGGGAGAAGGCTGAGGCCCCAGAGACCCAACTTCTTGGCCTACCGCTGCCAGCCTGAGCGCTCTGGGAAAGCATGGTGCTCCCAGGGGTCTGGGAGCCCAGGGAGCCAGGTCCATGATGGGGGTGCAGTCAGGGCCACACAGGGGCACAACAACGGGGGGCTGTGCATGCGGACCGGGGCCCACAGGCCTAGGCGGGCCCGGTCTCACTCAGGGCGCCTGCCTGTCAGCCGAGTTTCCACAGAGACGGGCCAGGAAGGGGCCTGCTCAGCCCCACACAGCAAGGCTCGTGGACCTGCCTGTACAGGACAGACTAGGAAGGTCCAGAGGCCAGGCTGCCAAACGGGGAGGCAGAGTCAAGGCTGCAGGGTGGGGAAGGCCACTGCCGCTCCCAGGTTGACCTGCTGGGGCCACTGGAACCAACCAGATGTTCCCTCTTCTGTGCCCAGCAGGACACAGAGCCTGGCACCCACAGGCTCTCAAAACCCAGCCCCCCAGGTTCCAGAGTGTGGGGAGGGCAAGGGCCGAGGGTGGGAGCTGGAGGCGGGTCAGGAAGAGGGGACACTCAGGCTGGTCTCTTAGGCAGTTAGGAAGGAGGCTGGGCACGGAGGACAGGTGAGAAGGCCCCAGGTGGGCCCAGAGGGAAGGGAAGCTGTCGGGCTGCAGGAGGCGGCTCTGGGTGCCGAGCACCGCCAGACCCTCACCGCTTTGTCCCCTGGGAGCACCACCCCCACCCCAGGCAGATGGTAGCATCCTTGCTCCTCACGGGGAGGAGGTCCGGAGCTGGAGGGGGCGGAGCCGGCGGGGCCGAGCGGGGTCACACGAGGTCTGGGAGCCGCGCCGTGGTCCCAGGCGGAAGTTCCGGGTGGCCCCCCATGTTAGATGTGGATCGGGGCTGCTCTGTCCAGGAGGACGCTCAGGAGTTTATCCACGTCTCAGGTTTTGCTCTGAGCCTGGGTGGGTGGGGGCTTGGGAACCCCTCCGAGGACCACCCTCTCCAGGCAGGCATCAGCGGGTCACCTAGGGACCCCACAAGGTTCTTCTGAACTGGACCCCGGAGTCACTCTGCACACTGACCCCAACTCCTCACCTGGGGCGGGCCCTTCGAGGCCAGGCTTGGCCCTCCCCACCCCGCGCCCGCCCCAGACTCCTGGGCATCCACGGGGTGGGGGTGGCTCTGGGGGAACTGCGGCCCGGATCAGCACAGCTGCTGCCCTCCCAGAGCGTGGTGAGGAGAAAGACACACGAGAAACAGGAGTGAGAGCCTGCTTATTTCAGAGAAGCTCAAGGAAAAGCACGGGGTGACCGGAGGGAGGCTGGACAGGCAAGCGGAGGGACGGAGGGCGGAGGAGCAGCGGGACAGCGGGGCGCCGGCTCTAGGCCGGGGAAGGGCAGTGGGAGGGGAGGCGCTCGGCAGGAGGAGGAGAGGCGCCGGCCCGCCGGAGGAGGAAGCGGCCGCGCCCCCGGCTTCGGCTTCACCCCGGGGCCTTCCTGGCCCGAAACTGCCCCCTGACTTCCGGCCCCGCCGCCGTCTTTCCCCCCTGTCCTGTGGGCGCTGGGCAAAGGACAGTCAAGGGCCAGACCCCAACAAAGCTGGTCCTGCTTCACGCGGAACTGGGGGCGCGCCCCGAGGGGCCCCTGGGGCCGTCACTCGGCACGGTCACCGGCCCGGAGCGCTCAGTCCGGACGAGCCGGAGCCCCCCAGGGCGGACCTCCAGGACCTGCCGCTATGGCGCGGAGCCGTCCCCGCCGCGCGCTCCCCCCGGGTTCGGCCGGGGCCTCGCGGTCCCCCAGGCAGGACCTGGAAAGGAGGCGGGCGGACGGCGCGAACAGTCAGAGCCAGGCTTCCGCGGGCGTCCGGTTCGGCTCAGGCGTGTACGACTCTGCAGCTCCACGGACTGCAGCACCCCTGTCAGTCAGGCGCTGCCCGGGGAACCGGGAGGCGAGCCCGGGGCGGGACTTCCTGTCGGGGCGGCGGGGCTTCCGGGGCAGCGGGACTTCCTGTCGGGGCGGTGGGGCTTCCGCCGCCGCGGCACCGCAGATGGCCGCGCTCCGCGCAGCGCTAGCGGCCTCGCTCGCGGTCGCCCGTGTCCGACCGCCGCCCCTTGGCCGCCGCCCGCCGTCCGCCCGCTGCTCCTCGTTGGCCGGCGCCATGGAGCCCGCGCCCCACTGGCTGGCCGGGCTGCGCTTCGACAACCGCGCCCTGCGCGCGCTGCCGGTGGAGACGCCGCCGCCCGGCCCCGAGGGCGCCCCGTCCGCGCCGCGGCCAGTGCCCGGCGCCTGCTTCAGCCGCGCGCGGCCCGAGCCCCTGCGGCGGCCGCGCGTCGTGGCGCTGTCGGAGCCCGCGCTGGCGCTGCTGGGCCTGGGCGCGCCGCCCGCCGCCGCCGCCGCCCGCGAGGCGCGCGAGGCCGAGGCCGCGCTCTTCTTCAGCGGCAACGCGCTGCTGCCGGGCGCCGAGCCCGCCGCGCACTGCTACTGCGGCCACCAGTTCGGCCAGTTCGCCGGCCAGCTGGGCGACGGCGCTGCCATGTACCTGGGCGAGGTGTGCACCGAGGCCGGCGAGCGCTGGGAGCTGCAGCTCAAGGGCGCGGGGCCCACGCCCTTCTCCAGGTGTGTTTGGGGGTGCCCCCGCGCACTCGCCGGGCGGTCGGGGGTGAGGCGTGTGGCCCGGGACCGTAGAGCGAGCTGGGCAGCCGCGCCCGGTCCGAGGCCGGAGGCCCAAGGCCCGGGGCCCGGACGAGAGGCTGGGAGCTGTGCCGCGGCACCTGGCCGCCCCCGAGCGCCCCCTCGCCCCCGCCTGGCACGGTGCGGCCCTGCGGCCTCTCGGGTCGGGCTGAGCGTCTGATCCCGCCGCGCTGGCCTCTGCCCGTGCTGTTCTGATAAACGACCCACGGACTTCGGAGCCAGTTCTGCGCGTGACACGCTCGTGTTTACCGCGCGCCCCGCGGGGCTGCCGGCGCTCAAGGCGGCGTCGGAATGCTGACCGGTCCGTCGGCTTGCCTCCCACACACACAGCACCGCGGATGCCTGCTTACTCCGAGCACTTGGGGTCAGCCCTGCTCTGAGGGCGCAGTGAGGTGGGCACTGTCCGTGCTCTTCCAGGGGCTCGTGCTGCCGGCCTGGGTCCGGATCCTGACAGCCCTACCCGGCAGGGTGCCCAGCTGCCTCGCCTCTGCTGTGTGCCCGCGGCAGACAGGCTGTTCTGCTCTTTAACACAAAAAAGTTCATATCCGTCGCCCATACTGTTAAATGCCTGTTGAATGGCCAGAAGAATTACACCTAACTTGGAGTTTTATGCTCAAAGACATTCTGAAGGTGTGGCTGTTGTCTGGCCCCTCCCGCGAGCTATCGCTGCGCCTCTGTCCAGGGACTGAAGTCCCTCCTGCTTCTGTAGCAGCTCCACCTCAGGTCCTCAGGTTCTTCCTCACAGCCCAGTCTTCAAACCTTTCTGTGTCTGAGACGTCCTGAGTTCAGCCTGGCACCCCCACCATGGTCCTGGAACAACCTGCTCAGAGTTGTCTGCACCTTCAGTCGTGTAAATGTCTTACACTGGGGCTTGCACATTGAGCATCTTTCAACTTCCTGTGTTCATTTTGACCATTCGTTTTTGTTAGTTATAAAATTTTTTTTGAGAGTAACATGCTGCTGGAAGTTGCTTTTAATATTTGAAGACTTGAGTTGTAAGTCAGTGTTTCCAGACCTGAAGTCCTTTAAAAGAAAGGGACTGTCTGACTGTTAGCAGACTTGTGCCCACCTACCAACCCCAACGTTTCCTGGGGTCCCCAGCCTCAGCAACACTTGAGGCTAACATCTGAAGTGGGTGAGGCCAGCAGCTGCTGGAGTCCCCAGGTGTGAGTTGGGGGTGGAGGGATAGGTGGCTTCTTGCCTTTGCCTCCATGGGGGTCAGGGTTTCAGGACAGCAGGTGGAGGAGAGCTTGTCATATGTCCTTGGGGCTCTGTGAGGGGAGGGTTAGGGAAGGCCCTGTACCCTTGCTTTGTGATCATTATATGGTCTGGTTTCTGCTTTGGGCGCCTCGCCCTGGGCAAGGAGGTAGCCTGCCTGTTTTCCGGATCATTTTTTACCAGATCCACGATTAGCTTGAGCAGTGCTGGCTTCCTGCTGAACAGACCAGGGCGGGGGTGGAGTGACATTTGAGGACAGATTATAGACCACAAGGGGATGAGTGGAATGCAGCTGTGTATTGAGTCTCACCAGCCAGAGGCAGGTACAGTCAGCCTGCAGACAGCCTTGGGGTGCCCGTCAGGCCTGGTTTCTAGAGGTGTCAGTCACACCTGGAATAAGCCCCTCCCAGGTGAGGGTGAGGCGGGAGGCCGAGGTGGTCCCTACACCGTGTGGAGGCCCGCGGAGGTCTCTGCTGATCCCTGGTCCCACTCTCGGCGTATGCCCCAGCACCTCAAACTCATACTAGCCTCTTCCCTGCTGAGGATGAGGGTAGAGGTGCATCCCAGGCACCTTCATGCAGCGTCTTCATCCTTTGGCAGGTGAGACAGAAGTGAGCCCAGAAGTTTTTTTTCCTAGAGAATTTTCTAAGTTGTCTCAAGTGCCTTCCTGCTGGGGGAGTGCTTGGACGCTTCGGTGCCCTGGGCCAGGCCAGGGCACCAGGCCTGACTCTGAAGGGCAGAGATCCAAACTCACTTTGTTGTGGCCGCTTGCTGGGTGGGGGCTCTTGGAGATCGAGGTGTCCAGCCCCCTCACCTTACAAGGAGGGGCTGAGGACATGGCTCATGCAGGCCAGCTGTTTTCATGCACTGCTGTGACTTTCCTTTAATTTAAACAAACATAAAGTAAGAAACTTTGGGTATCGTCACTCCATTCTAATGGGTGAAAAGCTGAACAAACTGAAAAATCAACAAGTCTTCTTAGATCTGCAAGAAAAGTGAGGTCAGAGGGCAAATCGCTGCCCACCCCCCAACCCCACCCCAACTGGAGAGGCTGACAGGCAAAGACAGAGAACTGCGCATCACCAGAGCAGGAGTCTCCAGGAACACTTTCCCTGCAAGTGATGATTTGCTGGAGGCTCAGTGCGGACAGATGAGCCAGTTAAAACCCCAAGGGCCCCAGTCACAAGGGGCCCCGTACTTGGCTGAGTTTTACCTCCTGGAGCTCTACTAGTTCTTACAGTGGATGCTGGTGGAAAATCCCTTTGTGCTTCTGGCAGGAGTGGGGAAATGGAGCCGTTTGAAGTTCGCAGGAGCACTGTGTTCTTAGCACGCCTGCCCTCAGGGGGAGCTAATTAACCCGAGGTTGACCTGCTGGGGTCTTCTCAGAGCCTAACTGACCTGGGGAAGGGGAAGTACCCAGCTCCAGCCTCTGGCGGAGAGGAGACTGAAAAGCACGTGTGCATGTTCTCAGTCCAGAGGCCCGGTTCACTGACAGTCTGAGCCTCCACCCAGTACCTGTAGCCCACCCCACATCATGGAGGCCTGCCTACAGCTGTTCTGTTTACCTCGAACATCATACCCGACTATCAAGAAAAAATTACAAAACACACTGAAAGGCAGAAAACACAGCTCGAAGCGACACGGCCGACATCAGAATCAGCCTCAGACACGGCAGAGATGTTGGAACTATCAGGCAAAGAGGCGACACAGCTGTGATTGATGCGTCAGAGGCTTAATGGACAAAGCAGGCAGCGTGCGAGAACAGATGGGCAACGTGAGCAGCTGTGATTGATGCGTCAGAGGCGCTAATGGATAGAGTAGGCAGCGTGTGAGAACAGATGGGCAACATGAGCAGAGAGATGGCAGTTCTGAGAAAGACCAGAAGGAAGCGCTGCAGATTTCTAGTAAAAACACTAACAGAAATGAATGCCTCTGATGGACATATTATTACACTGGACACAGATGAGGAAAAACCTCTGAGCTTGAGGATATTAGGAGAAACCTACAAAGATGCAAAGAAAATTACCGAAAAGCCCGAACGCTGTCCCAAGAACTCAGGACAGCTGCAAAAGAGGGTGCCAGGAGAGAAAGAGAAGGGACGAAAGAAATGTTCGTGCGGCGACTGAGTGTCCCCAGAGTGATTCCAGGTGCCAGACAGACACAAGAGGCTCAGAGCACGCCAAGCAAGACAAGTGTCTACTGCGCCCCCCACACACAAAACTATGCCAGACAGACACAAGAGGCTCAGAGCACGCCAAGCAAGACAAGTGTCTACTGCGCCCCCCACACACAAAACTATGCCAGACAGACACAAGAGGCTCAGAGCACGCCAAGCAAGACAAGCGTCTACTGCGCCCCCCACACACAAAACTATGCCAGACAGACACAAGAGGCTCAGAGCACGCCAAGCAAGACAAGCGTCTACTGCGCCCCCCACACACAAAACTATGCCAGACAGACACAAGAGGCTCAGAGCACGCCAAGCAAGACAAGCGTCTACTGCGCCCCCCACACACAAAACTATGCCAGACAGACACAAGAGGCTCAGAGCACGCCAAGCAAGACAAATGTCTACCGCGCCCCCCCCCACACAAAACTATGCCAGACAGACACAAGAGGCTCAGAGCACGCCAAGCAAGACAAATGTCTACCTGCCCCTCCCACACACACACACAAAACTACACCTAGGCTTATAATTTTCAAACTACAGAACAGCAACGTTAAGGAAAAAAGTGAAAAAAGCTAGAGGAAGGAACCACTTCACCTACAGAGGAGCAGAGATTAGAATGACAGCTGACTTCTCAAAAGCCAGGCAAGCAGAGGAAAGTGGAGTAAGGGGGGAAATTCACCCACCTAGAAGTCTGTGCCCTATGAAATTATCCTTCAGCAGTGAAGGAGGCAGACTACCTCAAACAAAAGGAGGGAAACTGTTACCGTGAGATCTGTTCTGCAAAAAATGTTGAAAGATGTTTTTTTGTAGAGAATGAAGATGATACAGGTCAGAAACTTGAATCAACACAATCAAAGGAAAAGCACAGGAGAAGGAAGTGAACGTAGAATAAAACCTTTACTTTTCGTCTTAACTGATATAACAGATAATAGTTTAAAATAGTAGAAACGTGCATTTGATTACGTGTGAGTGAAATTAGTGATACCAAGTGGAGTAACGTATGGGAGGGAGAGGCGGGGATTACTGTGCTATCACAGAGCACTCATACCGCCTATGGAGTGGTGTAGTGGCACTTGAAAGCAGAGCTGGATTAGTTGTGAATGTGTATTCCAAACTCCAGGGCAACCATTTTTCAGAGAGTAAAAAAACAGAACACAAAAGAGCATTTCTGATATGCCAGCAAGAACTAGTGAAAAAGGAGAAAACAGAATCACAAAATGCTCCATTAAAACCACCGAACATGGCGGGTTGGGGGAAGAAGGGAGGAAAAGGAAGAAACAGAGGAGGACGCTTTGGTCTGAATCACTGACACGCCAGGTGCTGTCAGGAGAGCGCTTAAACGGCCCTATATGTCATCCGCAACAGACCCACTCTAAATGTGAAGACGCAGGTGAAAAGTAAGTGGGCACTAGTGCGCCATGCTAGCACTAATCCAGGAGCGGGAGCAGCCACGTTAGTTCCAGAGAGTGGACTTTGGAGTAAGGAGAGTTATTAGGGATACAGAGGGGCAGGACAAAATGAAGGGGCCAGCACGGCAGAACAGTCCTTAAGGTGAGTGAGTAAAAGTCACTTAGTCATGTCTGACTCTTCGTGAGCCCATGGACAATACAGTCCATGGAATTCTCCAGGCCAGAATACCCGGACTGGGTAGCCTTCCCCTTCTCCAGGGGATCTTCCCAACCCAGGGATCGAACCCAGGTCTCCCGCATTGCAGGCAGATTCTTTACCAGCTGAGCCATCAGGGAAGCCCAAGAATACTGGAGTGGGTAGCTTATCCCTTCTCCAGGGGATCGTCCTGACCCAGGGATCAAACCAGGGTCTCTTGCATTGCAGGTGGATTCTTTATCAACTGAGCTATCAGGGAAGTCCATCCTTGAGGTATATGTGTCAGACAGCAGCATCAGAGTGCCATTTGGCAGAAACTGACGCCTTCAGAGAGGCATAGAGGAACCCACTATCATAGTTGAGACTTCAACACCCCTCTGCCAGAAATGGACAGAGCCAACAGGCAGAAAATTGATAAGGACACTTTTGAGCTCAATTAACACCATTGATCAACTGGATATAATGAACATCTAGGCCTACTTCATCTAACAACAGAATACATATTCTTCTCAGGCCCACATGGAACATTTATTCAGATAAACCACATTCTAGGCCATAAAACACACCTTAACAAATTTTTAGAAATTATACAGTGTCTGTTCTCAGGCCACAATGGAATCAAACAAGAAATCAATAACAGATCCCTAGAAACCCCCACATTCTTGGAGATTATGCAACGTACTTCTAAATAATGCATGTTAGTTGCTTCAGTCATGTCTGACTCCTTCCAACTCCATGGTCTGTAACCCACCAGGCTCCTCTGTCTGTGGACTTCTCCAGTCAAGAATACTGGAGTGGGTAGCCATTCCCTTCTCTAGAGGATCTTCCCAACCCAGGGATCGAACCTGAGTCTCCAGCATTGCAGGCAAATTCTTTACCATCTGAGCCACCATCCCAAGAGAAATTTTTTAATGTTTTGAACTAAATGAAAGTGAACATATCAAGTGTGTGGGGTACAGTGAAAGCAGTGCTTTGAAGGGAATTTATAGCAGTGAGTGAGTGCATATGTTAGTAAAGAAATGAGATCTAAAGCCAGTATGTAAGCGTCCAACTAGGAAACTATAAAGAAGAGCAAATCCAATCCAAAGGGAGCAAAAAAACATTGTGTGTTAGTGGCACAGTGGTGAACATACCTGCTGTCCAAAGGAAACAAGAAGAAGAATTAGAGCAGAAATCAATGAAATGGGGAAATATATAGAGAAAGCAGTGAAACCAGAGCTTTTTCTTTGAAAATATCTATAAAATCAGTAAGCCTCTAGCCAGGCTAACTAGGAAAGAACAATAGGACGCAATGTGGTGCTGGAGAAGACTCTTGAGAGTCCCTTGGACTGCAAGGAGATCCAACCAGTCCATTCTAAAGGAGATCAATCCTGGATGTTCGTTGGAAGGACTGATGCTAAAGCTGAAACTGCAATACTTTGGCCACCTCATGCGACGAGTTGACTCACTGGAAAAGACTCTGATGCTGGAAAGGATTGGGGGCGGGAGGAGAAGGGGATGACAGAGAATGAGATGGCTGGATGGCATCACCGACTCTGTGGACATGAATTTGAGTGAACTCCGGGAGTTGGTGATGGACAGGGAGGCCTGGCGTGCTGTGATTCATGGGGTCGTGGAGAGTCGGACACGACTGAGCGACTGAAGTGAACTGAACACTCTTTATGATAAATCAGAAATAGAGAGGAACTTCCTCAACTTAATAGAGTATCTACAGAAAACCTATAGCTAAATCTACTTCATCATGAGAACCTCAGAACTTTCCCACTAAGATCAGAAACAAGGCAAAGATGCTCCATCTCACCATTGCATCTCAGCAACCCTGGAGGTCCTCGTTAATGCAACAAGGTAAGAAAATCAAAGGTATGCACGTTGAGATGTGAGAAATAAAAACCATCTTTGTTTGCAAATGGACATCTATGTAGAAAATCTCAAAGGATGGACCAAAATGAGCTCAGAGCAGTTATAACAATGTTGCAGGATACAGAGTTACTACTGTACTACAGCCAAGCAGTGACAAGTGGAATTTGACATTAAAAACACTGTTTATATTAGCATTGCTAAAAATGAAATACTTAGGTGTGAATCTAAGAAAAGATCTCTATGAGGAAAACTACAAGACTGATTAAAAAAATGAATAAATAACTAAATCAGTGTAAAGATACTCCATGTTCATGGATAGGAAGATTTAATATAGCCAAGATGTCGGTTCTTCCCAACTCAATCTATAGATTCAGTGCAACCCCAATCAAAGTCTCAGCAAGTTATCTTGTACAAATTGACAAAATGATTCTAAAATTTTTATCAAGAGGCAGAAGACCCAGAATAGCTCAATATTGAGGGAGAAGAACAAAGTCAGGACTGGCACCGCCCCCACTTCAAGTCTGACTATAAAGCTGTGGTAATCAGGAGGGTGTGGTTTTTGCCAAAGAATGGATAGGTCAGTGGAACAGAGCAGAGAGCCCAGAAATAGACCTGCATAAACATGGGTCTTTGACAAAGGAGCAAAGGCAATCCGATGGAGCAATGATAGTATTTTCAACAGATTGTACTGGAACAACTTTCTAATCCCAAAGAAAGGCAATGCCAAAGAATGCTCAAACTGCTGCACAATTGCACTCATCTCACACGCTAGTAAAGTAATGCTTAAAATTCTCCAAGCCAGGCTTCATCAGTACGTGAATCATGAACTTCCAAGTGTTCAAGCTAGAAGTTGAACAAGCTGCCTTTAGAAAAGGCAGAGGAACCAGAGATCAAATTGCCAACATCCACTGGTAATCAAAAAAGCAAGAGAGTTTTAGAAAAACATCTATTTCTGCTTTATTGATTATATCAAAGCCTTTGACTATATGGATCACAATAAACTGTGGAAAATTCTTCAAGAGATGGGAATACCAGAACACCTGACCTGCCTCTTGAGAAACCTGTATGCAGGTCAGCAAGCAACAGTTAGAACTGGACATGGAACAACAGACTGGTTCCACATAGGGAAAGGAGTACATCAAGGCTGTATATTGTCACCTTGCTTATTTAACTTATATACAGAGTACATCATGAGGAACACTGGGCTGGAAGAAGCACAAGCTGGAATCAAGATTGCTGGGAGAAATATCAGTAACCTCAGATATGCAGATGACACCACCCTTATGGCAGAAAGTGAAGAAGAACTAAAGCGCCTCTTGATGAAAGTGAAAGAGGAGAGGGAGAAAGTTGGCTTGAAGCTCAACATTCAGAAAACTAAGATCATGGCATCCGGTCCCATCACTTCATGGCAAGTAGATGGGGAAACAGTGGCTGACTTTATTTTTCGGGGCTCCAAAATCACTGCACATGGTGATTGCAACCATGAAATTAAAAGACGCTTACTCCTTGGAAGGAAAGTTATGACCAACCTAGACAGCATATTAAGAAACACACATTACTTTGCCAACAAAGGTCTGTCTAGTGAAGGCTATGGTTTTTCCAGTGGTCATGTATGGATGTGAGAGTTGGACTCTAAAGAAAGCTGATCGCTGAAGAATTGATGCTTTTGAACTGTGGTGTTGGAGAAGACTCTTGAGAGTCCCTTGGACTGCAAGGAGATCCAACCAGTCCATCCTAAGGGAAGTCAGTCCTGGGTGTTCACTGGAAAGACTGATGTTGAAGCTGAAACTCCAATACTTTGGCCACCTGATGTGAAGAGCTGACTCATTTGAAAAGACCCTGATGCTGGGAAAGATTGAAGGCAGGAGGAGAAGGGGACGACAGAGGATGAGATGGTTGGATGGCATCACCAGGTCAATGGACATGAGTTTGGGTGGACTCCGGGAGTTGGTGTTGGAGAGAGAGGCCTGGCGTGCTGCAGTTCATGGGGTCGGAAAGAGCTGGACACGACTGAGCAACTGAACTGGACTGGACTGGAACAACTGGACATCCACATTAAAAAGAAGAAAAGACTCTAGACACAGACCTGACACCCTCTACAAAAATTAACGGAGAATGGATGACAGACCAACACACAAAATGCAAGACTGTAAAATTCCTAGGAGATAAAACAGAAAATCTGAATGACCTCGGGTATGGAAATGACTTTTTAGATACAACACAGGAGACAGGACCCATGAAAGAAATGATAGGCTGGACTTCATTAAAGGGACAGCTTCTGTCGCAGTGTCAGGAGAATGGCGAGCCGCAGACTGGGAGGTCTCTGCTCAAGACGCACCCGATCAATGTCTGTTCTCGGAAACGCACAAAGGACTCTTAAACTCAAAGAAGAAAACAAATGATTTTAAAATGGGGCAAAGGCTTTGTTAGACACCTCCCCAAAGAAGATAGAGATGGCATCTAAGCACATGGAAAGATATTTCACATCATGTGTCATCGGGGAAATTCAAATTAAAAGTGAGAAGCCACTACACCCATGAGAACGGCCAAATTCCAGGACCCTGACAACACAAAATGCTAGCAAGGACGCACAGCAACAGGAAAGCACGTTCCTTGCTGCTGGGAGCGCAGAATGGCCCAGCTGCTTGGGAAGACTGGTGGTTTCTTACCAAGCCAAACATATTGTCACCATACAATCCAGCAATCATACGACTTAGAATTTACCCAAAGGAGTTAAAAACATGTCCACATGCAACTCTGTATACGGATGTTCACAGCAACTGTATTCCTCCTTGCCAAAACTGGGATGCCAGCAAGATGTCCTTCAAGGTGAATAGAGAAAATGTGGCCCATCCAGACAATGGAATATTATTCAGCAAAAGAATAGAAAGAAAAAAAAAAATGAGCCATCAAGCCGTTAAAAAACATGTTGGAAACTTGGACGATATCAGTAAGTGAAGAGTCAATCTGAAAAGGTCCCACAGTATGATTCCAGGTCTGACACTATGACATTCTGGAAAAGGCAAAACTTTGGAGACAGTAGAAGAGCAGGGGTTGGGAAGTGAGAGGTGGCTTGGTGGAACGCGGAGGGCTTTGGGCAGTGACACTTCTCTTTGTGACACTGTAGTCGCGGTGGGTCCCTGTCTGGGCAGGTGTCCAGACCCACAGGATGGGCACCGCCAAGGGTGAACCTTGATGTCGACATGGGCTCTGGGGGTGGTGACATGTCAGTGTGGGTCCCCTGACTGATAGCTGTCCTGTGGGAGGAATGCTGATGCGGGGGGAGGCTGTGTGTGTTGGCGGGGGGATATGTGAGAAATCTCTGCCTTCTGATCGGTTTTGTTGAGAACCTAACGCTGCCTGGGAAAGTGAATTCTATTTAAACTAATAATCACGTCGGTTTGGGATAAGAAGAGAACGTCCGAGTCCTTCGGAGCTGCCTGAGGTGGACTGAAGTCCTCCCCCACCGCAAACAGTGCGGTGTCTGTCTTGTATTTTTTACAAAGTAAATTCTTAGAAACAGAACTGTGGAGTTAGGAGTGTGCATGTGACCCAGGGAAAGGCTCTCCCTGTCTTCAGTGTGGACTTGGCTCCCACGGCAGGCCGGGCACCCATGCTGTGGCTCTAGACCTGCAGGACGTTAGGGGCATAGCATCTGGGGTCATTCAAACAAACCCGTTCTACGATGATGTCAGAGCTGCTCATGGCCTGGTTTTAAGAAGCCGGTAGCAGCTTTTCTCCCATCCCTTCGGCTTGTGGCTGCGCCTGCATTACTGGCACCAGGCAGTGACCTCTGTACTTGACCTCAGACAGGCCGACGGCCGCAAAGTGCTGCGCTCCAGCATCCGCGAGTTCCTGTGCAGTGAGGCCATGTTCCACCTGGGCGTCCCCACCACGCGGGCCGGCGCCTGCATCACATCCCAGTCCACCGTCGTGCGCGACATCTTCTACGACGGGAACCCCCGGCCCGAGCCATGCGCCGTGGTGCTGCGCCTGGCCCCCACGTTCCTCAGGTAAGGTCCACGCACTCACATCCGCAGCCCAGGGGCTGGGCAGCGAGCCCGGAGCCACGACCTGGGGTCTGTGACCAGGGGCTGTGTCAGGCGCGCCGGGAAAATGGCCTCACCCGCATGGCTGGACAAGTGGCCGTGACGCCCAGCACGCCCGCTCCCAGTGCCCCGTCTGCCAAGTGGAGGCCTCCTGCTGCCGGGGGCCTGTGAGTCCTCGTGGTCACCAAGCTGTCTGGAATCGGGCGCTCGGTACCAGCTGCCCAAAGCCAGTCGCCAGGAGGCGGCTGTGGCAGTCTTGGGGATCAGGGGACTAGCCGACCCCATGGCTCAGCTGTCTCTCACTTCGCCTTTGCCTCTGGGGTGGGGGTGCTGGGCCCCCAGGGCCTTGGCCCGGCCACAGTCGTAGAGTCTGGACCAGACGGTCTGCTGAGGGCTGGTCTGGGTCGCCTAAGTGGTTGGGCAGCACCCCTGGCCTCCACCCACGAACTGCTGGTAGTCAGCCCGTGTGACCAGCAAACCTGGCTCTGGACGTTGCCCCGCTGTAGCTGCCCCACTGCTGACCCCAGCTCACCCCAGTACAGGCCAGCTCCCTCTGTGAGACAGCACGGATCCCCTCATCCCTGCAGGGCGGCCATGGCTGTCCCACCCCATGTGCTATGGGAGGCGCCCCGTATCAGCCTGTGTCCCTGAAGATCAGCCGTGTTTCTATGGTTTGTCCCCCACCAACCCCTGCTCTGGCCACAAGCGCTGGCAGCAACCCCCATCCTGCCTCACTCAAGCGGGGAGGCGTCACGTTTAACCTGTGGTCAACGTGGGTCTCCCCTCCAGGTTTGGATCCTTCGAGATCTTCAAGTCCAGGGATGAGCACACAGGCCGGGCAGGCCCCAGCGTGGGGAGGGATGACATCCGCCTGCAGATGCTTGACTACATCATCAGCACCTTCTACCCCGAGATCCAGGCCTCTCACCCCAGGGATCACGTTCAGAGACACGCCGCCTTCTTCCGGGAGGTCAGTGGGGGCCACCCCCCAAGGGTGGGCGCTGGGTATCCTGCCCTCTCAGTCCCCTCCTGTCCCAAACCCTCATCACCTCCCACTGCCTTGGCCCAGGGCTAGCTTCTCAGATGCTGAGGGTCAGGGTCCTGGGACGGACCCCCATTTGAGTGGCCTCAAGGAGTCGTGCAGAGATCTGGGTGGAGGGGAGTCAGGGCTGGTGGGTGCCAGGTCTCCCATGTGGGACCTGTGCACACAGTGGACCCCACCACACACCCCTAAGCCTCTTGATTTGGGAGACACGCTGACTTCCATGGCTCAGGGCTGAATGCACCCCAGAACTCTCAGGCATGGTCCCGGGGCCGTGCAGGCATCCTCCTCTGTGGGAGGGGTGCAGCCTCCCCCCCTGGAGTGGCAGCAGCAGGGCCGGGGGGTCTTGCTGAGGGCTGACGGCCCACAGCTGGTGCTGAGCCCCGCAAGCAGGCACAGAGCAGCGCTTGTCAGGCTCCTCCTGCGCCCCTGGGGTTGTGTGCAGAGACACGCTGGGGAGGTCCAGTCCCTCCCCAGACCCTTCAGTGTCTTCCCGTCTGTTGCGTGGGCAGTGCTGGGGAGACTTGAGGCTCAGCTCACACCCAAGTGGCGGCCTGGGTCCCCCTCTGAGCCTGGTCTCTCGGTCAGTAAAGCTGAGCGTGCTGCCGTCCAACATAGACAGCGCCCGTGGCCTCAGAAGGCGCGCTGCTAGTGGGCTGCTCAGCGGGCCACAGGGCCGTCCGGCGCACCTGCGGCTTGCAGGGCTCCCCCTGGCTGGGTGCGCGGTCTGCAGGGCTGATGCTCCCCGCCTGGCTGGGTGCAGGGCAGCAGGGCCAGTGCTGGGCCCTGGCTCCCCAGGTGGGCTGGTGGAGCCTCGTCGCCTGCAGCCCCGGGTGAGGCTGGACCTGGGGCAGGTTTGCCTAATAATGCGATGACTTGCCTCCTTCTTCCAACATGGTCATCCCACGTGGGGACCTGTATCGTGAGAATGTCAGGGCTCCCTGATTTCTCTGGTTTGGGTAAAAGCCAGAATAGTGTGTATATGAGAGACGGTGGTGTTGGGGGGGATCCTTCTCACCTGTCCTCGGGCATTCTTCCCAAGTCAGGACAGGACACTGGGCAGGCCACCGGGAGTCGCGCAGTGCAGGACCGGCCCAGCGGGCACAGGTGGTTCGGGGAGGGGCCAGGTCCAGAGGGAGTAGCGGTGGCTGTCCTGTTGCAGGTGACCCGGCGCACGGCCCGGCTGGTGGCTGAGTGGCAGTGCGTGGGCTTCTGCCACGGCGTACTCAACACAGACAACATGAGCATCGTGGGGCTCACCATCGACTACGGGCCCTTCGGGTTCCTGGACAGGTGGGCATCCCGCTGCCCGCCAGCGGCCCCCGGGGAAGGCACACATAAGCACAGGCATCACAGGCCCGTGTGGCTGCTTTCGTGAAGATTTTGTTCAGTGTTTGATTCTCAGCAAGGCCTGGTCAGCTTGCCATTCCCAGAGCAGGAATCCCCCAGAGGGCTTTAGCACAGAAGCGTTCAACCAGCACCCTCCACTCTTGGTTGGAAAGTAGGCTGAAGGGGCAGGTGAGGCTGCAGGGCCCCGTGGGACAGGGCAGGACAGCGGTGTCCACCTGGGTCCCTCGGTGGGTCCCTTTAGGCACCACCCACTCTTGCCCGTGCGGCAGGTACGATCCTGATCACGTGTGCAACGCCTCCGACACTGCCGGGCGCTACTCGTACAGCAAGCAGCCCGAGGTGTGCAAGTGGAACCTGCAGAAGCTGGCTGAGGCCCTGGACCCCGCGCTGCCCCTCGAGCTGGCTGAGGCTATCCTGGCAGAGGAGTTCGATACCGAGTTCGGCCGGCACTTCCTGCAGAAGATGCGCTGGAAGCTGGGCCTCGTGCAGACCGAGCAGGAGGGGGATGGCGCCCTGGTGGCCCAGCTCCTGGAGACCATGCACCTGACCGGTGAGTGGGGGCAGGTTGCTCACGGGCCATGGCTGTCTGGGTCCCCGTCTCCCGTCCTCTGGGACTGCCTTTGCAGGGCGTGTGTGACTTCCTGGCAGATCCGGCTCAGAGGCCCAGTGCTGCCCAACAGAAGTGGCCAGCCGGGTGCCATTTGCTGTTCCTGCCCTTGGGGAAAGCATCTTTCTCGTGAGTGTGCCATGGACCTCGGGCCAGTTCATACGTGACTCCTCTCGATAGGGCACACTCCCTTCTGTCCACTGCTGTGTGCTCCTACACTGTGCGTCCATCAAGGTGGCCACACAGTTTCACTGCTTGGTCTGCACCCTGCCTT
Organism: Moschus berezovskii; assembly: GCF_049115385.1. Lineage (NCBI taxonomy): Eukaryota > Metazoa > Chordata > Mammalia > Artiodactyla > Moschidae > Moschus > Moschus berezovskii. The sequence goes on from NC_142465.1 coordinate 123,386,202, forward strand.
TGTTTAAACTGCTTCTCACAGCCTCGTGGCTGGACATTCAGCCTCGGGGTGCCATTTGCTGGTTGCATCCTCACAGGACAAAGTGGGGAGCAGGAGCATAGAGCCGCTGGAAGGGTTGTGCCCTCGTATGTACCTCCCAAAGGCCCCGTCTCCAAACTCCGTCCCCCTGAGGTTTGGGTCTCCGGCTGTGAATCTGGGAGGGGACACACAGATGTCCTTGGACGCTGGGGTAAACCCTACATGGGCCTTCTGGTATTTTGCTGAGCTTTCTTACGTCTGTACTTACAAGGGATACTGGTCTGTGAGTTTCTTTCCTCATGGTACCTTTGTTTGGTTTTGGTATCAAGACAGTGCTGGTTTCATGAAGCGAGTTAGAAAATGTTTCCTCCTATTTTTAGAAGAGTCTAAAGGCTGGTGTTAGTTCTTTAAACGTTTGGTGAACTCACCATGAAGCCCTCTGGTCCTGACATTTCCTATGCCAAGACGTTTACAACCTCTTTACTTGCTATGGGACTATTGAGATTTTCTTTTTCTTCCTGAGTCCATTTTGGTAATTTATGTTTTTAGGAATCTGTCATCTAAGTTATCTGAATTATTCATAGTGTCCTGTTAGTCTTTTCTGTCTAATCAGTAATGATACCTCACTGTTCCTTAATTTTTTTTTCTTTATTGTTTTCATTTAGTCAGTTCAGTTCAGTTGCTCAGTCGTGTCCGACTGTTTGCAACTCCATGGACTGCAGCACACCAGGCCTCCCTGTCCATCACCAACTCTTGAAACTTGCTCAAATTCATGTCCATTGAGTCGGTGATGCCATCCAACCATCTCATCCTCTGTCATCCCCTTCTCCTGCCTTCAGTCTTTCCCAGCATCAAGGTCTTTTCAAATGAGTCAGTTCTTCACATCAGGTGGCCAAAGTACTGGAGCTTCAGCCTCAGCATCAGTCCTTCCAATGAATATTCAGGATTGATTTCCTTTAGGATTGATTGGTTTGATCTCCTCGCAGTCAAGGGACTCTCAAGAGTCTTCTCCAACACCACAGTTCAAAAGCATCAATTCTTCAGTAGTCAGCCTTCTTTATGGTCCAACTCTCACATCCATACATGACTACTGGAAAAACCATAGCCTTGACTAGACGGACCTTTGTTGGCAAAGTAATATCTCTGCTTTTTAATATGCTGTCTAGGTTGGTCATAGCTTTTCTTCCCTGGAGCAAGCGTTTTAATTTCATGGCTGCAGTCACCATCTGCAGTGATTTCGGAGCCCGAAAAAATAAAGTCTCTCACTGTTTCCACTGTTTCCCCATCTAGTTGCCATGAAGTGATGGGACCAGATGCCATGATCTTTGTTTTCTGAATGTTGAGCTTCAAGCCAACTTTTTCACTCTCCTCTTTCACTTTCATCAAGAGGCTCTTTAGTTCTTCTTCACTTTCTGCCATAAGGGTGGTGTCATCTGCATATCTGAGGTTATTGATATTTCTCCCAGCAATCTTGATTCCAGCTTGTGCTTCCTCCAACCCAGCATTCCTCATGACGTACTCTGCATATAAGTTGAATAAGCAGGGTGACAAGATACAGCCTTGACGCACTCCTTTCCCGATTTGGAACCAGCCTGTTGTTCCATGTCCGGTTCTAACTGCTGCTTCCTGACCTGCATCCAGGTTTCTCAGGTATGCCCATCTCTTTCAGAATTCTGCAGTTTACTGTGATCCACACAGAGGTTCTGGCGTAGTCGGTGGTCGGTTTTCTCTCTGTTGGCTCCGCTGAAGTCTGCCGTTGTACTGGGCTCGTCGAAGAGCCCGTTTCGGTCCCGTTCTCTCCTGTTTGTTCTGTCTCTTCTCGCCCCTTCCTTTCTGCTGTTGGGTCTCTCTCTTTTTCTAGCTCCTCAGGTATACGATTAGGTTACTGATTGGAAGTGTTCTTACTGAGAAGTGACTGATGTGGAGCATCTTACAAGTCTCAGGTGTGCAACATGAAATGACACCACATAGTTACATTTATTTTCTGGTGATGAGAGCGCGGTTTAGTTCAGACATATGTAACTATAAACTTCCCTCTAAGCACTGCTGCTTTTGGTTCATACCTCCAAGTGTTTTCTCCTTTCCCTTGTGATTTCTTTTTAGACCCAGTAGTTGATTAATTTTAACATTGTTATTCAGTCGCTAAATCGTCTGGCTCTTTGCAACCCCATGGACTGCAGCAAGCCAGGCTTCCCTGTCCCAGTTTGCTCAAACTCAGGTCCATTGAGTTGATGGTGCCATCCAACCATCTCAGCCTCTAATTTTCCTCCCATTTGTGACTTCTAGCTTCTTTCCACTGTGTTTGCAGAGTGCACCAGTGTTCTCAGGGTACTCAGACTAATTTTATGGCCTGACACATAGTCTGTCCTGGAGAACATGCAGCTGAGAGCTTGGGTGGAGGGCTGTGTCTGGTGCTCATCGTTTCCTTGTTGACCTTCTGTCCAGGGCTCACGTACTGATATCCCGGCACCTACGAAACTGCTAGACTCTGCCCTTCAGCTGTTTTTTGTTGTTGCTGTTCATTGGATTAGTTTCTTTAACATGTACTCAGGGGCTTCCCTGGTGGTCCAGTGGTTAAGAATCTGCCTTCCAATGCAGGGGTCATGGGTTTGATCCTTTGTTGGGAAACTAAGATCTCACATGCCACAGGACAACTAAGCCCTTGCGCAACTAGAGAAACCCCACAAACCACAGGGGTGACCCAGCACAGCCAAAAAACTGTTTGCTCTTCAGTTTTATGAGTTTTTGCTTTGTATGTTGGGGGCTCTTGTTTGATTGATATATCTTCTTGCTGAACTGACTCACCCATATCTAATGCTCCTCTTTGTCAAGTACTTACATAAAATCTACTTTTCTGATGTCAGCATAGCCACCCAACTCTTTAGGTTACTATTTGTGTGGTATGTTTTTTCCATCTTTTCACTTTCAACTTAAGTGTCTTCAGTATCTTACTGTCATTGGATAGTGTTTTTTATCCGTTCTGCTGGTCTTTGCTCTTTGAATAGTGACATTAATCCATTTACTTTGGCAGGGGGGAGGGGTCCTCTCAAGATCTTAGCTCCCAAGCCAGGGGTTGATCCCATGCCCTTGACAGTAAAAGCACAGTGCTAATAACTAACCATTGGACCAGGGAGCTCCCTAGCCCATTTACTTAAAAAGTAACTGCAGAGAAGGAAGAATTTATGCTGCTTTGTTTTCTGTCTTACACCATTTTTGTCCCTTATTCTCTGTCACCACGCTCGTGTTTAGGTGGTTTTTGTGTACACCACTCTGGTTCCCCACTCCTCTTCTGTCTGGTTTGTGGCTGTTTCCTTAGGGGTTATGGTGACACTGATGTAGCCAGCCAGGCCAAGGACGCCACACGACATGCCTGTTACCTCAGGTCCTCTGCTGTCTCAGCCTTGCAGCTCCCAGAGCGTGCGGTGCTGAAGGCGCTGACGGCAACGGGCCAGGGCCAGCCTCAGTGCCTGCACTGTTTATCCAGGTCACCGATGAAGAAACTGGGCTTGGAGGCCTTGGGAGACTGAGTGACTTGTCAGGTTCGAGTGGGGACCAAGTTGGGGGCCCTGAGAACAGGCTGGGGGTGAGGGGGTCAGGAACCCCTGGCCTCACGCCCAGCAGGGCTCCACAATGTGCTGGATGAACACGTGTGATCGTCTGGTGACAGGGCGGTGCCCTGAGCAGCTTTGTGTTCCAGGGGCTGACTTCACAAACTCCTTTTACCTGCTGAGCTCCTTCCCAGTTGCGCCAGAGTCCCCAGAGCTGGATGAGTTCCTGGCCGCGCTGACTGCACAGTGTGCCTCCCTGGAGGAGCTGAGGCTCGCCTTCAGACCCCAGATGGATCCCCGGTGGGTGCTTCAGTCTTGCTTTCTAGGAATTTGTTTCCGGAAAGGGAGGAATATTTAGAACGAAGCCATGGGTGGTCAGATCCTGGATTTGTAACCCTGAGGCCCTGTAGAGGAAAGGATGTGATGCTGATACTGGAATGGGGGTCCAGGAGGCACAGGGTGGGGCATGGTGGTCTCTGCTCCAGGGAGGCACCCCAGGAACATCCTGGGTGTGGCCCGCAGTCTCCAGCCACCCAGGCTTTCTGCACCATTGTGTCCTAGGGCCACACTCAACCTATCAACAAGTTTGGTGCCCAGCAGGAATCTAGCGTTGCTGTGTGCGGGGGAGGCTAAAGCTGACCTGCTGAGCACAGAGCCAGGGTGACTGAGAAGGGGGTGTCAAGGGCTGCCCTGCCCCCCTCCCCAGGTGGGGGATCCAGCTCTGTGGTCTTCATGGGCAGAGTCAACAGCAGGAAACAGGCCTGTCACATGCAGCGGGGGCTGCCACAGAACGAGGGCCGGCGGCTTGCCGTGATCCCTCGTCTTCCCCAACCCCTGAACCGGGCTCCACCCTGGTGGGGCGGAGCACAAGGATGATGTGGCAGGCCGGGACGGCTGGCCTGGGGCCCTCACATGCCCACTCCACGCAGGCAGCTGTCCATGATGCTCATGCTGGCACAGTCAAACCCGCAGCTCCTGGCGCTCATCGGCACGCGGGCGAGCCTGGCTCGGGAGCTGGAGCGCGTGGAGCAGCAGTCGCGGCTGGAGCAGCTGAGCGAGGCCGAGCTGCACAGCAAGAACAGGAGCCGCTGGACCGCGTGGCTCCAAAACTACAGGTGCCCCCTGCCCTTCCCTACCCCACCCCCAGCGTGGGCCGGCCTGCACGGCTGACACCCAATGGGTTGCAGGGCCAGGCTAGAGAAGGACCAGGAGGCCAGCAGTGACGCGGCCGCCTGGCAGGCCGAGCGCACGCGTGTCATGCGCGCCAACAACCCCAAGTACGTGCTGAGGAACTACATTGCACAGGGTGCCATTGAAGCTGCAGAGAGCGGCGATTTCTCAGAGGCAAGCACCGCCTGCCCGTCACCCACCCCCCAGGCCGCGGAGGAGGCCGACCCCCAACAGCCCCCTCGCTCTCCGCCCCGCTGCAGGTGCGGCGGGTGCTGAAGCTGCTGGAGACCCCTTATGGCGGGGAGGCGGAGGCCGCCGAGCCCGAGCCGGTCGCGAGGGCCAGCGAGGCAGCCGAGGAGATCGGCGGGGCGGCCGGCAGGCGGCGCTCCTACAGCAGCAAGCCCCCGCTCTGGGCAGCGGAGCTGTGCGTGACGTGATCCTCGTAACCGCCCTGGGGGGTCCGCGCAGGACACCCCGGGGCCGAGCCCCCGAGTCCACGAGGCGGCTCCCCTCCCGTCTCTCCGTGACGGCGGAGACGTCCAGTCAGGACCTGACCCGTCTCCGCCCGACGCCGACTCCCCACCCCTGCCCCAGGCTGTGCTCCGCACAACAGATGCACCGCACAGCCCGAGGAGGACCGGCCGCGCGGCCCCCACCCACCTGGCCATCTGGCGGGGGTGGGGTGGGGGGACGCGCCCCCCAATAAACCGGCAGCCTCCTCAGTGGCCCGCGTGGTGCTTCCGCCCCCACCCGCCCCAGAGACAGAGGCTGGAGGGCGGGCACACGTTTATTGCGGCCGAGCCGCGGCTCAGGCGTCCTGGTAGTAGTTGTTGAAGTTGATGCGCAGCAGGAAGTCCTCCAGGTGGGGCTGGTAGCCGCGGTTCACCAGCTTGCTCACCACTGCGGGGCGGGGCATAGGTTCAGCGCGCGGCTCAGGCCCGCCCCAGCCCGCCCCCGCCTGGGGGTGCGTCACCTTTGAAGAGGAAGTGGGAGTAGTACTTGAAGGCGCTGTAGGACTGCTGCATGAGGGCAAAGTTGGGGTGCTCGGGGCCGCGCGGGCCGCCGGCCGGGCCCCAGGGCTGGGAGATGAGCTGGCTGCGGAACTTGAGAACCAGGCTGAACACGCTGTGGATGACGTTCATGACCGGCGCCGCCTTCTCCGTCAGCAGGCCCCTGGGGGGAGGCGGGGGCTGCGATGAGCGCGCCTGAGCCAGGGGCGCGCGGGTGCGGGCCGCAGCTCACCTGAACACCGCCTTGTGCAGGTACTCGGCGTGGGCGCGCTGTATCTCCTCCAGGTCGCCCACCGAGGCCAGCCTGGCCTGGAACTCGCACCAGCTGACGTGCAGGATCTGGTTGGCGATGTAGCCCTGGGTGACTTTGACGAAGTGCTGCATCTCGTGCTTGAACAGCTGCAGCTGGCGGAACTGCACCGAGCTGGCCGCCTGGCTCACCCGCGCTGGGGGGGGGAGGGCAAGGGTGAGTGCGGCTGCGGGCGGGGTGGGCGCCTGGGGCCCACCAGGCTCACCTGTGCGCTTGAGGTGGAAGCAGATGTCCTTGAGCGTCCACATCATGAGCTTCAGCTGCAGCAGGAAGGAGAAAATGCCGCCGTATCTGCTCAGGCAGCCTTCGGTGACCACGATGTTGAGGGGCCAGTCGACCTGCCAGGGAGGCTGCCTCAGCACAGCTGCGTCCGGGGATCACCCGCACCGCCCACGCCAGGCGGCGCTGCTGACCTTGTACCTGAGCTCCAGGCAGCTCAGCACGTCCGGGGCGTTGGGGGCAAACGTCTCAGGCAGGAACTTGAGGGCGAAGGAGAGGTTGGCGGCGTGCGGGCTGTCGCCGTGCAGGCTGTACTGCAGGGCCTTGCTCAGCACCGAGTTGAGCACCAGGGGGCTGAGAAGCTCCCCGGGCGTCTGCCCCGCCCCGAGCTGCAGGGACACGACAGAGTCCCAAAGTGTCCAGAGCCTGCCCGCTGCCCCTCTGGCGCCTGGCCCGCCCGAGCTCACCTTCTCGAACAGCAGGTCGCTGAGGGACTGGGCGAACTCCCCGTCCTCCATCAGCAGGAAGTGCCGCAGCGCCTCGAAGTGCGCCCCGAGGTTCAGCTCCACGAAGAAGTAGTCGACCACGGCCTTGTTCACCAGGGAGACGCTGGCGGGAGGAGCCTGCTGTTACTGACCGTCGCGGGGCGGGGTCGGTCCCGGCGGGGCGGGGCGGGGCGGGGAGGGTCAAGCGGCGCTCACTGGGCAGCCAGCGGGGCGGTGATGGAGTGTTTCATGAGTACGGGCAGCGGCAGCAGCTCGCTCAGCTGCACGGCGCTCTCGTCTGCGTCTGACGGGACCCTGGCGTCCTCGGGGAGGGCGAAGGCTCGGGGAAGTCCGTGGTGCAGGAGGCGGGCCACGGGAGGCTCTGCTGCAGGGTGACAGACTGCAATCACGCACCAGGGACAGAGGGCCAGGCTGCCTCCTGCTCGCCCGCCGTGGCCGGCCCACTCACACATGGCCTCGTAGCTGTCCGGGTACTGCTCCAGGCGGTACTGCCCTGCCAGGCCCGCCAAGTAGGCCTGCTCCCGCTCCCAGCGCTGGGCCGCCGCCTTGCCAGGGTCTCGGCTGCTCTGGACGTCTGCATCCTCCTAAGATGACCCAGGCTGGAAGAACCCGCCTCCTTCCGGCGTGTGAGAGGAAGGACCGGCAGGCAGATGCCTCCCCCGCCCTGCGCAGTCCCAGGACAGAGCCCTGCCTGCCCACAAAAGGCCCAACGCACCCTCCAACCCCTGACCTGCGAGCCGCGAGCGAGGTCCCCGGAGTCCTCACTCGTCCTCAGGCCTGAGCAGCAGAAATGGGGCAGGAGACGGGGTCAGGGCCAAGCACCTGCTGCCCCATCGACCCTCCCCATCCTGGGCTCACAGGCGTCCCCAGGGTCAGGACAGCTCTGGGTCCCGCTAACCTGGCTCCTCCGAGGTGCCGTCTCCCAGAGCAGCAGGTACAGCCTCAGTGGACAGCAAGGCCTGGGGGCCTCCCTCCTCCCCGTGACCAGGGCCTGGTCCGGCCACCTGTGCGCTGGAGCTGCCTGAGGTTGTCTCCGCAGGCAGCTGCGGCGAGTATTCCTGGGCAGGTCCCTGGGCTCCTGAGCTGAGGCCCAACTGGGGCACAGGATTGGGGGGGCCCAATGGGGACCTGGGCAAATGGGGCTCGGCTTCCCCTGAGAGCACCCCCAGCATCACACTGGACTGAGACACATGTCCGTGGACGTTCCACCGTGGCCGGGAGGGGGCCACATCCCACACATTTTCCCCCACCCTGATGCTGGCGTTAGACACATGTCCGTGGACGTTCCACCGTGGCCGGGAGGGGGCCACGTCCCACACATTCTCCCCTACCCTGATGCTGGCATCCGACACGTGTCTGTCGACATTCCACCGTGGCCGGGAGGGGGTCATTCCAGAAGCACAGCCCCCTCTGGGTACACCAGGCTCTGCCCCGAGGACCTGCACGGTGGCTGGGCAGTGCTCCTCCTCTGGGGAGGAGTGCTGCGGGAGGTCTGAGCCACGTTTGTCCAGCAGCGCCTGAGTGTCCTCCCGCAGCTGCTGCTCCCTGCTGCACAGGCTGCCTCCTGCAGTCTGCAGTGCCCCTGCGGAACCTGGGGCAGCCACAGCAGGCCTCAGGACGGTTCTGAAGTCGTACTCCTGTAGCCCAAGAGGTGCCAAGTCCTCTGCTGTGGATGGAGCCACGGGAGGCAGGTCGGAGCCAATGGTTTGCAGCGCCTCCTCCAGGACGGGGGCCATGCCATTGAGTCCAGGCTCAGCCCCCGGGGCCGCGGGCAGGAAGTCTCCCAGGCTGAGGTCTTCAGAGAACGGCCCCGGCTCCTCTGCCTGCCCCCGCAGCAGGCCTGCCCCTGGCCCCATGCGGTAGGCCGCAGCTCCTGGGGGCTCGAGGGGCTGCGGCATGAGCGCACTCCGCCCATGAGCACTGGCCGGGGCTGCCTCCCACGGCTCCTCACGCCCGGGGTGACAGCTGCCGCCGCTGCCGGAGGTCACAGGGCCCAGAGAGGAGGCCTGAAACACAAGCACGTGTGGGTCCCCCTGGCGTCTGGTTCTGTCCCCCAGGTTCGGTTCTGCACCCAACACTCCAGCCCATGAAAGGGGACAGTGGGGACACATGCCAGACCTGGGGCAGCCAACTCAGAGCCCACCCTCCGTGGCCTAGGTCCTACCTGGTCCCCTGCCCATGAGTGGGCACCTGTCTGGGAGCAGGCACCAGGGAGGACAACCGGCTGCTCTAGGGGCCTCCCCTCGGCCATGGCCTCTAGCATCCCCTGAAATGGAACCAGCATGATGTAAGGCGGCAGCTGTGAGGGGTGAGAGCCCCAGCCCCAGCACCACACCTGCGGGCACACCGACAGGCAGGGCTCCGCAGCAGCTGCCGAACCTGGCCGGCATCCAGCACCGCCCGTGTCACCTGAAGCAGCCCAGCCTCCCCCATCACGCCCCTCTGAGCACCTGGTGAGAGCGTTACCCAAACCCCGCAGTGGGCACACAGTCAGTCTGTGTGTGACTTCAGGGCTCCTGAGTCCCCGAGAGCCCAGGGAAGAGCTCCTGAGTGACGAGTGGCAACACCTGAATACGCTTCCCATCTTCCAGGAGAAAACGAAGCCGCGCGCTGGCCAGCCGGTGCCTCCGGACCTTCCACAGTGCCTTCTGCTCCCGACGAGCCGCCTCTGCAGACAACTTGCTGTAATGATCCACCAGCGCCTGCCTGCAGCCACCCAGACAGGATGGGTCACCAGTCACCCCACTGTCCAGTCAGTGCCCTGTGTGGGGGCCCCCAATGGGAAGCCTATCCCTGAGCACCTTCCCCAGGTGGGCAGCTGGCCCCTTGGAGCCCCCACAACACCTGCAGGGCCTCACTGAGCAGGTCTTTCTGCTTCTCCCCCTAAATGGGAGCCCCTGGCGGGCAGGCGCAGTGAAGTCACACAGAGCGAACCCCGGAACGAGCTCCTCCACTGCCTGAAGCACAGGGAGGAGTGCGGGCCGGGGGCTCAAACCCTCTTGGAGGTGAGACCTCGCTCCTCACTGAAGGTGGTTCTTGCGCTGCCGAGCCAGCTCCAGAGCATCGAGAGGTGACGCGAACGGCACGGGGCAGTGAGAACATCTCAATTCGAAGCTGGCCACGTTACGACCAATGGTACTGACCCTCTCACCAACATGAAGCTGGTTTCAAACTCAGACTGGCCATTTCTAATTCAGCTGCCACAGGCCACGGACACACCCTCCATACCTAGTTTCCTCCACACGTAAACAAGAGAATAACGGCTACCCACACACGCGTGTGTGCACACCCAAGTCAGAATGGAAGCACACAGACACATGTGCACTCAGCATTGACTGGCTCTGTCGCAGCTCCAAGAACAGTCCCCAGGGCCAGGACCACTGACCAGGGAATGAGGAAAGGGAGGGGCTCCTTCTAAGGTGCCAGCTGTGCTGCCAGCTCGCAGGAAGTGCAGGAACTGCAGGGAGGGAGGGATGCCAGAGCACAAGAGACTCCCGGACACCGTGCTGGGTAAACCCCTGTCTCTCAGCCAAGCTACTAACAGGTTTAAAGACAAGTTTAAGAAACAGGGGCAGTTTAACTTACAGGAAACAGAAAGAGGGGCAGGCTACGAGCACAGCGTGTGGACCGAGCCTGGATCCCAGTCCACACAAGGCAACTGCAAGAAAACAGTTCAGGCCGCTGCTGCTCCTGCCTAAACAGACTCCTGAAAGGTGCCAAAATACTGACAAAAGGTAACCGACCGTCACAAAAGCCAAACCAGCCATGACGTCCAGGAAGGTTGACCCGGCGTGGCCACGGTGCCCCCCAGCTGCCCACCTGGCCTTCCTCTCCAGCTGCTCCTCCAGGGCCCTCAGCCTCCTCTCCCGGTCCCGGAGCTCACGGGCATAGCTGAAGTCCTCGTCCAGCTCCTCCTGCCTGGCCGCCCGGCGTCGCTGCAGAACACCCCACAGGCGCCCTGCTAGTGAAGCCGACCCCTCGAGCCCGCTCCCCCCACCCCTCAGCCAGCCCTCCCACCTCCTGGTCCTTCACAAACTGTTCCTTCAGCCTCTGGAACTGCTCTCGCTTCCGGGCGTCCGAGGCCATCCGCTCTGACATCTGCCGATCTGCAACAAGACAACCAGGGGCTGTAGTGAGGAACCCCAGCAGGCAGCCCCCGACATGGGAGGGGCAGGCGAGCCACACGCACCACTGAGCGCCCGCAGGACCCTGGACGCCGCCTCCCGGGCCTGGACCATTAATTCTTGCTTTGCAATTTCCATCCGTAATTCCTGAAAAAGACCACCAGCAACTGATGTGTCTGACCTTTCACCCCCCATCCCTGGGACAGCCAGGGAAGAGGGGTCTACTCAGACCGGGTCTGGGGGTGCAGCGCCCATCCTGCAGGGCGGTGATGCTGGTCCCCAGGCAGGTGACACCCTCTCTCAGATTGATCTGGGGCCAAGACCCCAGCCCTCATGCCCACCCTGGCCCTCCCACAGAGGCCAGCCCCCTGCACCCCCAGGGCTCGCCCCTCCACCCAACTGGTTCTCAGGGGTCTGCCCCACCCACAGCTTCCTGCTGCCCACAGGAGCCAAGACTTTGCATCAACCCCTCCCCAGGACACAGGACACTCAAAGCTCGGCGGGCCTCAGTGCACCTGACCCTTCTGAGCAGGACGGGGGCTCAAGGCAGCCACTGAGGCCAGGAGCCTCAGGCCCTGCTGCCCTGGAACCATGGCCCGGCCAGGATGGGGCTGCCTGGCGCCCACCCCGCCCCGGGAGGAGGGGTGGGGGGGCCAGGGAAGGCCGGGCTGTGGTGCCCTCACCTTTTCCTCCTTGCTGACCGAGCTGTGGCGCGCCACCCTCTCCATGCGGCCCACGTAGATGGCGCAGTCCTTCTCGATGTCCTTCAGCTCCTCGAGGGAGAAGATCACGGAGATGCGCGGGACCGGGACATCGGAGCAGCAGAGGTAGTGCTGCGGGGGGCGGGGCGCGTTAACCCAGGGACTCACCGACATAGCCCATCTTTGCCTCCCACGTGCGACCCACATGGACAGCCCAATCGCGAGTACTGTACGCCTCGCCGACGCGCTCCGGCCCCAGAACGGCAGGTGTGGGTCTCCGCCCAGGGCCACGCCGCCCTGCAGCAGAGGCCAGGCCTCGCTCCCACAAGTAAGGCTCCAGGAAAAGGCAGAAAGACCCAGACACACCCACACGGCCTCCCTGAGGTCAGCCCCGCCCACATGTAGCCCCGCCCTCCACGGGAGCCCCGCCCCCCCACAGCCAACACCTGGGCAGCTCCTGGGGGGGTGGCTCACGGATACTGGAGCACCCCCAGCAGCCCTGAGCCCATCCTGGCCGCTCCAGCCTGCTCCTCTCAGCCCTGCACTCTGCCGGCCACTGCCCCCGACTGTGGCCTGCACCTGGCTGTTGAACTGCCAGGAGCCCCGAGTCCACGCCCGCCAACCTGTCCAGACACCAGACAGCACCTCCTGCAGGGGCCTCCCATCCCACCCACTGCCACTGGGCATCTTCCAGGGCCCTTGGCTGCATGGTCACCAGCTCAGGCCTCTGCTCCAGGGCAGAGTCGAGCCCTGGGACTCCTAAAACGACCCCTGGGTCCATCCTCCTGCCGACACAGCCCTTCCCATCCCTCTGGGGCGGTTTCCAAGGTGGGGGAGGGGGAGGAGCCCACTGCCCCTTTGGCCTCTGAAAGGCCTTCAGCTTTCCTCCCATCTTTGAAGGAGCACAGAAACTCAACAGAGCCACTCATGAAACTCTCAAGGGGACTGAGGTTGAGGGAACCCCACCTGGGCTGGAACATTATGGACCCAGGCTGAGGGCAGATGGGCAGGCAGGGCGGGGCTGGCGGAGGCCGGCCGCTCCGCCCCTCACCCGGGGGCAGCAGAGCTTCAGCAGGTTGATGGTCTTCCCGCAGACGTACACATCGTGGGCGATGTGGCTCAGGAACACAGGGACGCAGTCCTCCGCCTCTTTGGAAATGAGCACGTAGCCATGGGTCCAGTAAAACCTGTCTGCACGTGGGACAGCTCGCTCAGGCCTGTGACCAGCGCAGCCCTGACCCGGCCGACGGCGGCATCCCTGCCCAGCGGCAGCCCCCACCTACCTCTGAAGCCCAAGTACTCGTGGTTCACCTGGATCATGAACTCGCCGTAAACATCTCTGAAGACCCCACTGTACACCCAGTCATGGATGAACCTGCATGCGCGTGGAAAGGGGGGTGAGCTGGGTGTGACATCCACAGGGTAGAGAGCTCCGCCCTGGGAGTGGTGGGGGGGCAGCAGTCCAAGCCCACCTATCCTGCTCCCCCATGGCTGCGCTCTGCGTGGCCCCGCCCCGCCCCCGGGGCCCGCCCCGCCCCACCGCGTGTAGGGCTCGCAGCTGGTCTGGAGCAGAGACAGCAGGACCGGGTAGTGTTCGTTGCTGCAGTTGTCCAGGGCCTCCTGGTAGAGGTAGGAGAGCAGCTTCACGCCCTGCAGACAATAAGGGGGGCTCAGCCACACCACACGCAGAAGGGGGAGCCCTGCCCTCCCCAGAGCCCGCCAGCCCTCACCGTGGGGAAGGCAGCCCTGGGCTCTCCGCCACCTGAGCTGGGGAGCGTGGCGCCGACACCACAGAGCTCAGCCAGGTACCTGCACACAGAGGCGGGGAGACCAGGTGGGCAGAAGACCCAGACCCTCCCCTGCCTGTCCACATGGTCTGGCTTTAAAACCGCCTGCACAAGAAGCTCAGCTTTGAGCTGCCTGTCAGACCCCTCCCAGGGACCCCATGCATCTCCACCTCCTTCCCAGGTCTGGCCAAGACTCTGAGTCTACGACACTTCCCCACTCCTGCTGCTCTCCCCCAAGAGCCCCTCCTGCACCCACCACCTCCCCCAGATCACCTCCTCCGCCATCCTGAATGGCTACCAAGTCCCCTTGGGCCCCCCGCCTCGCCACCCCACTCCAGGCTGTGCTCCCATCGCGCCCTCCAGACACCTCCAGGCTCAGCCTCCCCACTCCTCCCCTCTGCCTGCAGGAACTCCTCTCCATTGAACCCACCCCGCCAACCCCTAGTCCTCCACTCTGCCTTCTCCAGATGGCACCTGCCAGCAGGCACTCTGCCCATGTTCACTGACCAGTTCCTGAGTGCAGGCGCCAGGTCTGTCTGTAGGGCCCCTGTGTGCCTGTTGGGTAGGAGCCCTGATCCTGGGTTGGGCCTGCTGGTGGGCATCTCACGAACTCAGCTGGGTCAAGGGCCATCCAGACGCCCACCAAGAGGCCGCCCACCACCCAGCATAGCCCATGCCTGCCTCACCAGCCACCAGGTCGCACGCCGAGGCTCACCTGAGCTGCCGGCCCAGCTTCTTGAAGAGAAAGCCGATGGTGAGGAGGCTCAGGGTGGGCGGGGTGGCGAGCACACAAGCGCGGTAGTACTGCAGGTATCGCCTCAGGCCGCTCGTGAAGGCCTGCAGGGCAGGGGGCTGGAAGGAGGGTGGCCAGGCCCAGAGGCACGGCCACCAAGCTCAGAACCAGAGAACTGCCTGGGTGCGGGAAAAAGTTGGGCCTCCACCCCCAAGCCCGCGGCTCTGTTTCCCAAGGAATGGGCATCTGCGGGTCACATGCAGACACCTGCCCGGCCAGAAGCCCGAGCCCACTGCAAGCCCCCCCAGGCCAGTCGCACCCGGAATCTGGACCTTGCAGATCCCAGGCAGCTGGGCTGGGCGCACAGATGCCAACTCCCAGAGGGCCTCTGGCCACTCAGGCCACTGGGGTCCCGAGGACACTGGTGTCCGGGGCGGTGCCCAGGAGTGTGGCCCCAGTGCAGCTCACATACTTCCAGGTGGCCTGCTGGAGTGCTCCAGAGCAAACGCCAGGCCCCAGGAGGCTGCTGTCCTGCCCGCCATCCCAGACATTCAACACGGCAGTCCTGTCTGGGTTTCCCTCCGCCCTTCCAGCCCTGCTCAAGCCCATCCAAGAATCCGAACCTTGTCACATCACCCCAGCAGCCCTTGTGTGATGTCCGAGTGCAGAGGGTGCAGCCCAGTGCCTGCACTCACTCTCAGGCTGCACACACCAAGGACAAGGCTTTAGGCAGACCTGGTTCAGGCCCGTGCCAGGGGCCCGGTGGGGACCAGGCAGCACGCGCTCCCTCCACACCACTGGCCTGCCCCGGCCCCCGGCCCCCAGCACTAGCCACAGCTGCCTCCCACGCTCTCACGGCCCCAACGCAGCCACCCAGGTTTCCATGCAGTGATGGGCCAGGCAAGAAGTGGTCCCCAGCCACCATTCCCGAAGGGCAGCTGACAGGCTCTGACGTCGCTGAGCGGAGTATGGTCTGGCTCAGAGGCCCCGGGGCAGGCCTGCGTACAGCGCCTGCGGACCTGCAACAGCATCAAGTGGGGCCGCACCTGGAACACGAGGCCCTTGCTGAAGGAGGAGTCCAGCACGGGCTGCAGAGAGAAGTGGCTGAGGCGCGCATAGTGGGTCCCGCACTCGGCCACCTCGGAGAGGAGGCTGCTGATGCTCTCGGGGGACGCTCCTGAGACATGGATGCCCCGCTTCACTGTGAAGGCCTGAGCTGGCTGGACGGGACAAAAGCGAGGTCACTGGGGTGGGGCACCCAGGGTGGTGCTGCCTCCCATTCCACCCAGGCACCCAACCTCAGCACTGCCCTGAGGACCCCTAGACCAGGAGCCCCAAACCCAGACACACAGGGAGGGCACAGGAGACAGAAAGCCTCTGCCAGCAGGCTGCCACTGACATGACATGACACCTCCCACAGGTTAATATGGTAAATGTTAATGTCACATGAATTTTAAGATTTAAAGAAAACAAAATAAAACAAAAACCCAAACAAGAGAAGTCCAACACCAGATGGCTTCACTGGTAAATTCTACCAATAAAGAACACCAATTGTTGGGACTTCCCTGGTGGTCCTGTGGCTAAGACTCCTCACTCCCAATGCAGGGAGCCTGGGTTCGATTCCTGGTCAGGAAACTAGATCCCACATGCCGAAACTAAGATCAAAGATTCTGTGTGCTGCAACCAGGACCCAGGGCACCAAATAAATAAAGTAAAAAAAAAAAAAACACCACCAATTGTTATTAAACTCTTCCAAAACTTAAACAGGAGGAATACTTCCTAATTCTAAGAGGCCAGTATTGTTCTGATGCCAAAGCAAGACACAGACATTACAAGGAAAAGACTACAGTCCAGCATTCCTTATGAGCACAGACACAAAAACCTTTGAGAAGATGTTAACAAACTGAATCCAGCAGCGTGTTAAAGGGTTACACACTATGACCAAGCGGGTTTTATCTCAGGAACGCAAGGGCAGTTCAACCACAAAGATCAGTGTAACACACATTAACAGAACGAAGGAAAAAATCATACACATGGTTGTGCCAGCCGATGCAAAAAAAGTATCTGACAGAAGTCAATTCAATCCTAAAGGAAACCCATCCTGAATACTCACTGGAAGGATTGATGCTGAAGCTGAAGTTCCAATACTTTGCTCACCTAAGGCAAAGACTCAACTTACGAGAAAAGACCTTGATGCTGGGAAGGATTGAGGGCAGGAGGAGAAGGGGACAAGAGAGGACAAGATGGTTGGATGGCATCACTGACTCAATGGACACGAGTTTTCACAAGCTCCTGGAGATGGTGAAGGACAGGGAAGCCTGGCATGCTGCAGTCCATGGGGTTGCAAAGAGTCGGATATGACTGAGCAACTGAACAATACCTTTTCACAATTAAAAACACTCAAAAAACTAGGAAAAGAATGGAACTGGCTCAACAGGATAAAGACTGTGTGTGAAAAATCCACAGCTCGCATTACACTCAGTATTGAGAGACTGAAAGCTTCTCCCTGTAATAAGGAACAAGGCAAGAACGCGTGCTTTCACCACTTCAACATAATACTTAAGTCCCACATACAGCAGTTAGACAAGGAGAAATTTTAACATGCAGGTTGGAAAGGAAGAAGTAAAATGATCTATTTGCAGATGACATGATCTTATATACAGAAAATGCTAAAGAATCCACAAAACATGTGTTAGAGCCGTTAAATGAATTCAGCAAAGTACCAGGATACAAAATCAACATACAAAAATCATTTGAATTTCCATACACTTGCAATGAACAATCCAAAAAAGGAAAGTAAGAAACAGTTCCGTTTACAAGCGCAATTTAAGAATAAAGTACTTAAGTAAATTTAACTGAGGAGGCAAAAGACTTGTTAAAGTGAAAACTAGAAAACACTGCTGAGAGAAATTAAAGCCCTAAATAAATGCAACGATGTCCCATGCTCACAGACTGGAGTATCTAACGATGTCAGGATGACACACCCAGGCGCTCCCCATGCTCAGTGCTCTCACTGCAGGCGGCACAGGTTCGCTCCCCGCTCCAGGAACTAAGATCCCCATACCACGGGACCAAGCCCACTCGCAGAGATGAGAGACCCCACAAGCTGTAACACCCTGGGGGTGAGGGGTGGGAGGGAGACTCAACAGGGAGGGGATGTATATACACATGTGTGCATTTATACAGTCATGACTGATTCTCATTGCTAAACGGCAGAAACCAACACAACACCAAAAAGCAATTATCCTCCAATTAAAAAATTTAAAAAATAAACATTTGGATTTTGGGGAAAAAAACTATAATGAGACACCACTTCACACCCACTGGGACAGCTATTATTTACCAAAAAAGGAGTAGGGGGATAACAAGTATTGGTGAGGATGTAGAAAACTGGAACCCCAGAATAACACACACTGCTGGAGGGAGTGTAAAAGGGTACAGTCATGGTGAAAAATTAGTTTGTTAGCTTCTCAAAAAGTTAACAGAATTACTGGGACTTCCTTGGTGGTCCAGTGGCTAAGATTCTGCACAATGCAGGGGGCCCAGGTTCGCTCCCTGGTCAGGGAATTAGATCCCACAGGCTGCAACTAAAAAGGCCCTGCATGCCACAATTAAAGATCCCGTGTGCCACCACAGACCCGGTGCAGCCAATTTGTGCACTCCCAGGAACATACCGTGAAGAACTAATGCACCCATGTTCACAACAGCACTGTCCAAAACAGTCAGAGGGCGAGACCCACCAGAGCGTCCATCGACTGGCAAATAGCTAACAAAACGTGGTCTTTACACACATAGCAAGGGAGAGAGGGAAAGATACACCCTACTGAATGCAGAGCTCCAGAGAACAGTGAGCAGAGAGAACAGTTTCTTAAATGAACAGTGCAAAGAAGTAGAGGAAAACAACAGAATGGGAAAGACCAGAGATCTCCTCAAGAAAACTGGAGATGTCAAGTGAACATTTCATGCAAGGATGGGCACGATTAAGGACAGAAGGGTAAAGACCTAACAGAAGCAGACGAGATTAAAAAGAGGTGGCAAGAATACACTGAAGAACTGTACCAAAAAAGGTCTTAATGACCCAGATAACCACAATGGTGTGGTCACTCACCTAGAGTCTGATATCTTGGAGCCTGAAGTCAAGTGGGCCTTAGGAAGCATCACTACGAACAAAGCTAGTGGAAGTGACAAAATTCCAGCTGAGTTATTTCAAATCTTAAAAGATAATGCTGTTAAAGTGCTGCACTCAATATGTCAATAAATTTGGAAAACTTAGCAGTGGCCACAGGACTGGAAAATGTCAGTTTTCATTCCAATTCCAAGAAGAGCAATGCCAAAGAATGTTCAAACTGCCGTACAATTGTGCTAACTTTGCACATTGGTAAGGTTATGCTCAAAATCCTTCAAGTGAGGCTTCAGACGTACATGAACTGAGAACTTCCAGATGTACAAGCTGGGTTTAGAAAAGGGAGAGGAACCAGAGAGCAAATCGCCAGGATACACTGGATCATAGAAAAGCAAGAAAGTTCCAGAAAAACTGCTGCTTCATTGACTACGCTAAAGCCTTTGACTGTGTGGATCATAACAAACTGTGGAAAATTCCTAAAGAGATGGGAGTATCAGACCACCTTGTCTCCTGAGAAACCTGTATGCAGGTCAAGAGGCAACAGTTAGAACCTTACATGGAAAAACAGACTGGTTCAAAACTAGGAAAGCAGTATGTCAAGGTTGTATATTGTCACCCTGATTATTTAACTTGCATGCAGAGTACATCATGCAAAATGCTACGCTGGATGAAGCACAAGCTGGAGTCATGACTGCCGGGAGAAGTATCAACAATCTCATATGTGCAGATGATACCACTCTAATGGCAGAAAGAGCCTCTGGGTGAGTGTGAAAAAGAGTGAAAACTTGGCTTAGAACTGAACATTCAAAAAACTAAGATTATGGCATCACTTCATGGCAAATAAGTGCAGAAAAAGTAGAAGCAGTGACAGATTTTATTTTTCTTGGGCTCCAAAAATCACTGCAGATGGTGATTTCAGTCATGAAATTAAAAGACGCTTACTCCTTGGAAGGAGAGCGATGACACACCTAGACGGTGTATTAAAAAGCAGGACATCGTTTTGCCTACAAAGGTCCATAGAGTAAAAGCTATGGTTTTTCCATCAGTCATGGATGGATATAGGAGCTGGACAATAAAAAAGGCTGAGCGCCAAAGAACTGATGCCTTCAAACTGTGGTGCTGGAGAAGACTCTTGAGAGTCCCTTGGGCAGCAAGGAGATCTAACCAGTGCATCCTAAAGGAAATCAACTCTGAATATTCATTGGAAGGACTGATACTGAAGCTGAAGCTCCAATACTTTGGCCACCTGATACCAAGAGCCCACTCACTGGAAAAGACTCTGATGCTGGGAAAGATTGAGAGTAAAAGCAGAAGAGGATGGCAGAGCATGAGATGGTTAGATAGCATCACTGACTCAATGGATATGAATCTGAGCAAACACTGGGAGATAGTGAAGAACAGGGAAGCCTGGAATGCTGCAGTCCATGGGGTCGCAGAGTCGGGCATGACTTAGTGACTAAATAACAATACATGTGTAGAATACATATAAAAAAGAAGGAAATTCTGACACAGACTACAATGTGAATGAACCTTGAGATCATCATGATGAATGAAATAAGTCAGACACAAAGGACAAACACTTCGTGATTCCATTCATATGAGGAAAATCAGTTTTTAAAACTGAGACAAGAAGACCATCCCCAGGGAGGCTGCCAAGACGGTTTCCTGGCCACACCTCACCTCTTTACCTGGCAGAGAGAGAACGTGGCGGACACGACTCCAATCAGGACGTTGAGCGCGTCCTTCACCAGCTCGCACTCCTTCACCAGGACGGGCTGTGGGGCCTGCAGGAGGCTCCCACCCAGCACCTGCAGCTCCCCTTGGCGAAGCCGGCAGAACCTGTCAAAGGCGTCCCTTCCCGCCTCGGTGAGGTAGGGCTCCTCTCGATGGCCAGGGGGGCTGTGGGGACAGAGCAGGCGGCGAGCTGAGGTGGGCAGAGGGCAGGACACAGAGCAACCCAACAGCGTGAGGTGTCTACGGCCAGAGGAGACGCCCATCGCCCCCAGGCCGCGTCCGGCAGGCCCAGCAGACAGCACTGCGCAGTAAGTGTCCCCACCCAGCCTGACCCACAGGGCACACGCTGGTGCTCTGGCTGATGCCGCGCTCGCCTGCGATGACCTCTACGTGGGAAACAACACGCGGGCCCGGAGCGGCACAATCAGACCCGCACAAGTGTCCATCAGCAGAGGATGGATAAGGTTGTGGTCTGTCCACACAGAGGAACGTTACTCCAGCCTTCAGGGGGAAGAAATTCTGACACACCGCGTCAGGCGCCACAACACAGAGGAACCCTGAGGGCGTAAGGCTGAATGATCAACCCGGTCACGCACGAGGACAACTGCCGCATGAGCCCACTCCTGTGGGCCCCCAAAGTCACAGTCACAGACACAAAAAGGAGACAGTCGGGGTCGGGGTGCAGACACACTCTCAGTTTGGGAGGGCGAGAGCTCTGGAGAGGATGGTGGTGACGGTCACCTAACTTGAATGTGCTTAACGCCACTGATGTAAACTTCAAAAGGGCTGAGACGTTAAACTTCACACCATAGGACGTTAGCACTCTGCCCAAGAAAATACAAAGATCGTACAGAGCCAAAAGTTCCCTGACATTCTAGGAGAAAACAGGCACACACCTGCCCTAGGGTCTCTGCCTACGGGGATTCTGCAGGAAGTTCAAGAACAGGGTCTACCAGCCTGGTCACACTTTTCAAAAGAGGCCAGAGACAGCACCGTTTCTTAGATATTCCTTTGGAAACCATCAACTCCTACTGAAAGCATGAAAGAGCTGCTTTTTCAAGTCCACTGGAAGAAGTAGATTCTTAATAAAAGGAGCCCAGGAAAAATCTTAGAACTTGCTAAAACCAAAAAAGCTTCTTGATGGACAGTGCACCATAAGGCACCCTTTCCCTCATTCAGCAAGAGCAGGGGCCAGAGCAGTCAGGCAGACGAGCCCAGCCTCACAGGGCCGGCGCCGCTACGAGACATAGGCTGCGAGGAGGTGTGATGTGCCGCCCAGGACAGGAGCCCTAAAGGGACCGAGGGAGCGGAGATGCTGCTCAGGAAGGCCAGGGGAGCAAGGCCACGCCCAGAGCAGTGTCCCCGGGGGCGGGAGTGGCCTGCGTGGAAGCCTAGAGACGGGAGGAGAAAGGGGCCAGGTGCTCTGGGATCAGCATGGAAGGGCTGAGGGCAGGGGCCCGCGGCCAGTCCCAGTGGGCAGGGCTGTGGGGTGGCGGGCGGAGCAGTGCACTCCGATTGTCATCCCTGGAAGGCGGCGCTGGCCAAGCAGAGGATGGCCGGGTGGGCAGGAGAAGCAGGCGGGCCAGTCCTGAGCATCCAGATCAGCAGGGGGGCCCAGCCAGGCCACGACAGAAGCCTGCACTCCTCAGGGCAGGGAGAGCTGGAGGGGAGGAGCCTCTGGAGCTCCAGGGACCCCCGAGGCTCCAGTGCTGAGGGTGCCACCCCACTGTGCACGCAGGCGTCAGCCTCTGACCACTTTCCCAGGGTCAACCCCCTCGGTGACTGAGAGCTGAAAGAGGAGAGCCCGTGAAGGAAACACCACATTCATATTTGTCCCCACCGAGAACCTGGCCCTTAACATCACAAGACCACTTCCCCAGAAGTGTGACAGATGCTGAGGTGCCAGCATCAGGGAGACCCAAGCTGGCTGGCAGGTGAAGCACAGGGGTGGGAGTCCTCCGGGGGTCTCAGGCAAGGGCAGAGTTCACAATCAAGGGCTGTGGCTGCCAAGGAAGCTGTGACTGCCCATTTGTCAGAGTTCCTGGCAAGAAACTAGCTAGTGACTGGGCTCCAACAGCAACAGATTCCCAAGATTCTCCAAATGAACTTGAGCAACAGGCTTCAGGGGCAGGGGAATCCAGCTGCAACAGAAGAGGCAGTGGAAGAGCTGCAGGGCGGCCAGAGTCTCCTGCGGGGGCGCAGGCTAACGTACTGGCCTCCACCCTCCTTGAAGGGACACCAAGAAGCAGCCCTCACTCTGAAGCTGTGGGATCAGTTTTACTTCAGGGGGACACTGAGGAAATTAAGTGCATTCACAAAAGGGGACAAGAACGTTGACTGGCTGAGCAATCATGCCTCCTACTGAAGAGTGATCTGAAAAACAGCAGAGAAAATCGGGAATTGGCAAGTGAAATCCACTCGTGAACATTCACAAAAGAAAGCAGTGCTGCCTGATGGCCAGCATTCAGACTTGCGAGGACTTCGCGGGCAGCAGGTGGTTAGGTCTGCTTGTACACACAAGACCGGGGAGGACCGAACAGGAAGTCACAGGGCAAGGGCGCTCCTGCAGGACCAGACAGCCACCAGTGCCGGCGGTGCTTGGGGAAGCAGGGAGAGGGCCTCGCCCAGGGAAAGATGCGCACGCCGGGAAAGCCCCTCCAGCAGGAGCAGGGCCCACACAACACCCTGAGCACATGCTCGTTCCAGGGAGGCCCCGCAGGAGCCAAGGCTGCGTCGGAAGAACGCAGCTCCCTGCAAACTCCGCCTCTCTCCCGCAGGGCTCCCCACGCTGGCATCCCACAGAACTGTCAGCAGAGAAGAGGTGCCCAAACATGTGGGAGATGGGTCCTCTACCCCCAACTCTGGGAGGCTGTGAGACGCCAGCACACCATGGGCTGAAAGACCCAGTGTCAGAGCACCCATCAGGGAACACTGCGATGACGGGCTTCCCTCAGGGGAGCACCACCCTCAGGTCTCCCAGGTGTGAGAAGCACTCCCTCAGCAGAACCCCGTGCCCGGCACCCACCGCAGAGCCTGCCACCGCGACCAGGAGCCATCACGCCCGGACGTGAGCTGCAGCCGTTGCTGGCTCGGTGGGAACTTCCGTAGGTTTCTCCTGGTGGTTCCCTCAACCCTCAGGGCAGACAACTTGCACACAGCGTGACTGAAACTGCCAAGTCCCTAATCTGGGCTGAGGAAAGGCCACATTCGAGGGCGGGGCAGGGGCAGGATGTGCACTGAGGGCAAAGGCTCACAAACCATCCAACTTGCTCCCAGCATCTCCGCTTGCTGGCCTCGTAGGTGAGCACAGCGTCCCACAGGTCAATGTCTGGTGTCACGCCCGGCTCAGACTGGGAGTCAGGAGTCAGATTGGATGCTGACTGGAACCCTTCATCTTCTGACTGATCCACGCTCGGAGGGACCTGGAACCCATGGGAAAAGGACTTCACCTGCGGCATGGTGTCTGGATTCCACCCCAGTGTGAGGAGAGTTCCAGGAATCCTTCCACACGCTCATGTTCACTCTATGGGAAAGACCCAGCAGAACGTTTCTTCTCTTTTTCTCAAGCACACAAGTTACTACACCATGTTTTTGCCCCCAGTGAATCATTTAAGAAATTAAATTTAATCATTATCAATTTCCAATTTCAAACAACACAAACTTATTGAGGCTTATAAGCCTCAAAATAACTCATAATGACATTTTCCATAACATGTCTCTGATCTGGAAATTCCATTTTGGGGAACCCAGCATTAAAAAAAAAAAAAAAATCACATAGACACATAAAAATTCACTTCTCCCAGGGAGTTTGCTACAGCATTACGGTTGGAAACAATGTAAATGTCTCCTACTAAAGGAAGAACTGAACAGTAACACCACATCCTTTCAGCAAAGCTGCTGCTGCTGCTACTAAGTCACTTCAGTCGTGTCGGACTCTGTGTGACCCCATGCAAGGGCAAAGGATGATTAACAAGGTCTGACAAATCCCACTTCATCCAGAAGAAAGCATAGAACACTGCACAAACAGGAGAAATGATTTTTGGCACCTATGGCTGCCGAGTGCGTGAGCAAACAGGAGGAGTCAGACTTACTCCGTTTTGCGTGCTATGCTGTAGAACCAGCCTGCCAGTGCAGGAGACATAAGCTACGAGGATTCAATCCCTGGGTCGGGAGGATCCGTGGAGAAGGGAACGGCTACCCACTCCAGTATTCTTGCCTGGAGAATTCCAAGGACAGAGGAGCCTGGTGGGCTACAGTCCAAAGGGGTTGCAAAGAATCGGACAGGACTGAAGTGACTTAGCAGGCATTCTGTGCTCAGCTGCCTCTGACTCTTTGCAACCCCAAGGGCTGTAGCCCTCCTCTGTCCATAGAATTCTCCAGGCAAGAATACTGGAGTGGGATACTTCTCCGGGGGGATCTTCCCACACAGGGATTGAAACCGGGTCTGCCGCACTGCAGGTGGATTCTCTACCCTCTGAGCCGCCAGGGAGTTTAAACATCAACTGGAAGGCAGGAGAAATGACTGAATGGCAGATACAAGAAAACAGTGGCATGCGACTCGGGCCTGCAAGGAGGGGGCCGCTGGGAGTCCGCACGAGCAGCTCCACCCCACAGCTCAACCGCCAGTGCTGGACTCCGGCTGTCCTCCCTTTACCCCAGTGGAAGGAGGGTCAAACGAGGCGCTTCCCAAGCCCGAGGAGCCGCAGGCAGGAAGCAAACACCCTACCTTGATGGCCAGTCCGGAGAGGTCTGCGCTGTCCGGCACCGGGGGCAGGTCCAGGCGGACGTCCAGGTCGGCCGTGCGGCTGTGCACCAGCGCTCCGAAGAGCGAGACGCGGGTGTCCCTTTCAAACCTGTCCCCGCAGGGGTCGCCGTACGAAAAGAGCCCGACGGCGGGCAGCCCGGTGCCCGGGGCCGCCTCCATCACCTGCCGCGTCTTGCGGACGAGGTCTCGACACAGAGACTCCTCTCCGGAGATGAGCGAACGCACGTCCGCCTCCAACTCGCTCAAGTCGGCGCAGTCGTAGCCGCCGTAGGGAAGGGCTCTCCCGACCTGCCGGCTGTGCAGGAAGACGCCCCGCCAGCGCCGCCGCACTCGCGGGGGCCCGCTGCCCGCCAGCCGCACCAGCAGCTCCAGGACCGCGCCCAGCTCCGCCAGCGGCTGGCGCGGCGCGGCCTCCAGCCCCTCCACCAGCTCCTCCAGGCGGTCGGCCTCGGCGCCCAGGCCGCCCACCCGCAGGTCGAAAGACAGCATGAGGATCCTGTTCCTCACCGGCAGCCTCGGGAGGCCGGGCTGCAGCCCGCGGCCCTCCTCGCGAAAGAGGCCCGTGAACAGGGCGTCGTAGGCCACCCTCTTGAGGCCCCGCTTGGCCTTCCTGCGGCTCCCGCGGCGCAGGCCCGAGGGAGCCTTGGCGGCCGGCAGGAGGACCTCACACAGGTCGTCCACCAGCTGCGGGACGCTGGCCATGCCTCCGCCTCACGCCGGGGCCTCGCGGGCGGCCGGACTCGCCTTCTCAGGGCCCCGGAAAAGCGACGACCTGCATAGGCGCTGCCGAGGACGGAGCGTGCACCCGGCCCCCTCAGCGGGAGGAAGGAGCGCGCGGCGCCGCCGCAAACGCGTCACCGCCGCGCGACCAGCCCGCCAGCAGGCGCGAGCGCGCCGGAACTGCGTCTCCGGGGGCGGAGCCTGGAGGCCGCGTCCGCCAGCACTTCCCGCCTGGGTCCACATTCCCGCCGCGGGGAGACAGCCGGAACCGAGCGAGGCCGATATACGGGGCTCAATAAAGAGGCAGAGTCAGACTTTGGCTTAACCTACTTTTACTGACGGCTGGGAGGAGGGAGCCGGGGCGGGGCCGTCCGTGTAGAGGCTGGCGCCGGGACTGGGGTCCCGAGCCCCTGAGCCCGGGTCCTGGGCAGGCCCACGGCCCGGCCTTCAGGTCGGAGGCCTCACGCAGAGACGTGCTCGCGCACGGTTAACAACAGGCTCCCGGGGGACTGGTGCGTAGTGTCTCTTCCACGGTGTAGATACTCCCACCCTGGCCGACTTCACGCTGCCAGACCACAGCACTCAAGGTGGCGCTGAGAAGCGGGGCACAACTGCTTGACAGGGCCATGAGCTGGTTCAGGGCAGCACCCCGCTCCCCGGGACGCGAGCCCCTCTCCCCGCAGAGCCCGAAGGCAGCTGTCGCCCAAGGCCCCACGCATTCAGCCTGAGTCTGACCCCGCAGCCTCACCAGCCACCCGCAGCATCTTCCACCTTGGCTCCAGCCGCGCTCTCAGGTCCATCAGGGCCTGCGTGTCCTCTGGGGCGGCCATGGAGAAGGGGCCCAGGCTGGGGGGTGCCTCCCCGTTCAGCACCCTGGCCAGGACTGTCGCAAGCTGGGGTGTGGATTCCTGGGCCAGCAGCAGAGGTGGAAGCCGTGAGTCACTGGTTTCTCCCTGCCTCCCACCCCATAGCAGGTCCACCCCACCCAACTCACCTCATCCACAAGGGCGAAGACTCGGCCGCTTGCCGGGCCCCGAAGCATTGCAGCCAGGAGTGCCGCCTGGGGGTCCCGCAGGCCATGGGCCGGCCCCAGCGCCACCAGCACCAGGTCAGGCTGGAAGCTGTAGGCCAGGGGCAGCACCAGGGCCAGGACACAGCGCAGGAACCCACCAGTCGTCTATAGGCGTGACAGCGGCATAGCCCAGCCCATCATCCAGGGAACTCTGGCCGGCTCGGGTCACCCCACCTCCCAGTCTTGGGTGGGCAGACACCCACAGTCCTGCCAGGAACGGCAGGTAAAGGCCCGGAGTCTGGCCCTCATGCCAGTGCTAGTGAGCAGCAACTGCCCTGCCCTGTGAGCCCCCACTCACCACCGGCAGTGGCACACAGACACGGAACATGGACGGGGCAGTTGCCTCCTCGCCGCCAATGTGCAGCCATAGATCCCTCCTTCCAGGGGAGAGCAAGCATATGGATTCACGTGTTCATGCGTGAGGTGCCGCCCACCCTCCAGAGCCCAGACAGATGAGGAGCAGCTCGGGCAGAGATGCTAGGACTGCTGACCCTCCGTGCTGGAGACCCTCCTGGCATTGCTCCCAGGGGGCCCTTCTGGAATTCCAGCTGCAGGAGGCCCCACCCACCTGTCACCCAGGAATCCAAGGTGATGTGCTCACCCACCCACTTGTGAAACTGGATGTACACATGACCCGAGAGTCATACCCGTCATCGGTGAGATCCGGGGGCCGATCCAGCTGTCCCACGGCCACACAGAGCAGCCTGGAGGAAGAGTTGGCCCCTGGATGAGCTGCACTCACCCCACCTGGAGCCCATTTCCAGAGCCCTTCCCACGCGGCCAGCCCACGAACCCTGCCTTGGAACCTCAGACCAGCCAGGAGAGGCTTACCTCTGGGCTCCGTGGGACAGGCCATACCGAACAGCCACGTCCAGGGTGGAAGCTGCAGCAGGGACTGGGGTGGCTACCATGCCACTGCTCACCTGTGGGGTGGGTAACAGGTGTAAAGGGCAACTCCCAAGCCGGGTAAACATACCCATCTGTCCCTTCTTTGCCCCTGGCTACGGGGTATCATCTGTGCAACCTGAAGTCAAATTGCTTCAACTGCTTCACTCCTGAAAATAAGACGTTTAAAACTACAGGTCATCCCCTTCACCTCTCTGCCAAGAGAATTTCCTTGAGGGAACTGAGGGGTGCTCCTGAACTCTGTCCCTGGGGGCTATTCTGGGAAGGATCCTGGGCACAAAGCAACACTCACATCGACATGGTTCTGTACCACCCAGCCCTGCCCTGACTCCCAGTTGCCCCCACCTGCCCATCCAGGATCCTGTCCAAGAGGTACAGGACCTTCCCGAGTGCAGCGAGGGCCTCGTCCTGGGCCAGGGCCTCATGTGGCCTGTGGTGGACAAACCCGGGGGACACGAGGAGACGGCGTGACACGCAGACCACAGCTGAGACTCAGACACATGTGCAGACACGGCCTGGTCCCTCCCCCAGGCCCTCCCTGCCCACCTGGCCCAGGCCTGCGTCTCCTCCTGCGGCAGTGACCCCTCCTCACAGAGGACATCCGGGGGCAGGGCCAGGCCTGTGTCTGGCGCAGTCAGGGCAACAGCCACTCGGACAGGAGGTGTGGGGTGGAGGCGCAGCTGGTCCAGGAGCGAGCTCAGAGCAGCAGCGGCCTGGGTCCCCGCTGCCTTGAATTCGGGCTCCCCTGGCGGCAGTGGCGAGGGCCTCCCCTCTGGGCAGGGGGTTCCAGGGCTTAGTACAGGGGCGGCACCTAGGGGTACAGGGTGGTTCAGAGTCAGCCACCGACGGGAGCCTGAGGCGCCATCCCACCTGCCGACCCAAGTCAGGCTGACCTTGCGGCTGGAGGCTCACCCAGTGAGGGGCCTGGGCTGCCCGCACTCGCTGGAGGGACTCCAGGGCGCTGCGAGGAGAAGCAGGGTCATGAGGCCCGACCTCCCACCCTGGCCCTTCCCACCCTTGCTCCTCCCGGCCCCACACCTGCCATGGGGCTCCATGGGCCCTGACAAGGGCAGGGCAGGGTCGCCCAGCAGCGCTCGCACCATCATGCACACGGACTGGGAGAGGGACTCCAGGTGGTAGCCGCCCTGGGAGGAGGAGGAAACAGTGACACAACAGGGCAGGGGGCTCAGGGCCCCGGCAGGAGCCCCGCCCCACACGGCAGCAACCTCTGACGGTACCCTGGCCTCTGGCCCAGGCACCCTCCCCCTCACCACGGTCACCTCCAGCACGGCGCAGACCCGGCCGCCAGCCAGCACCTGCAGCAGCTGTGTGAGGTGGGAGAAGCACTCCGGTGTGGCCAGCATCTGCCCCTGCAGCCAAAGCCGGGCGTGAGGAGGGCCTGGCCCGGGGCCCCAAAAGCCCTCCAGGCCCTCACCTGGCAGCCAGGCCAGGCCCTCACCTCAGGATCGCCGATGGCTGAGTCAAATCCTGCGGAGACTAGGACCAGCTCAGGGTCGAACTGCAGGCAAGGCCCAGTGGGAAGGGGCAGAAAAGAAGCTGGAGCAGAGGCAGAGGGGAGGCCCCTCCAGAGAGACCCTCCTAACCCCCAAGAGTCCTGTTCCACTCTGGTGGGAGGGGGCTCTGGGTACCGAATCCCCCTCCCCTCCTGCCTCCACCCCGCCGGAGTCACCTCAAAGGCCAGGGGCAGCAGCACGTGCAGGAAGGCTGCCACGTAGTCAGCATTTCCCATCCCGACCTGCAGCCAAGGGACGTCAGAGCAGCCCTGCCAGGGACGACTGCAGGGTCTTCAACCCCAGGCCCAGCTTCTGGGAGTGGTTCTGGCTGGAGGCCCTGGACTACACACGGGTTAGGAGAACATAGGCTGGGAAATGGGGGGGGGGTCCAGGGGGGCCAGTACCTGGTTCCAGGGCAGGTTGACAGTGAAGCCAAGGCCCCGCCCCCGCCCGACAGCATCAGCATCTGACTCCCGCAGACACGGCCAGAAATGCCCGTGCTCGTAGCGGTGCCAGGAGAAGTAAAGGACGCTGCAACAGCCAGCCAGGGTCAGAGGTCAGGCCCCTCAGCCTCAGGGCTCCTGGCAAAACCCTGACCCCTGCCCCCTAGCCGCCGAGCACACAGACGTGTCTCCCCTCTCAGGCTGTGCTCATCCTGAAAAGTGGGGTAGCAGGGAGCCCCCCGCTTACCTGGGGTCATCCTCGAAGATGTACTGGATGCCCTGACCATGATGGACATCCCAGTCAACGATGAGGATCCTGGGACAGACAGTTCTGGGGTCGCTGAGGGGCCGGGCCTCCCACTCCTGGCCGGGAGCCAGGCCCAGGATGGGAAGGGGCCCCTCTGTCCCTGCGTCCCGTCTGGCCTGGGTCTTACACTGCAGCCGGACTGGCACAAACCTGCGCAACCCGTGCTTCTGCTGGGCGTGTTTGGCTGCTATGGCTACGTTGTTGAAGATGCAGAATCCGTTGGCAGTAGCCCTCTGGCTGTGGTGCCCAGGAGGCCTGGCGGTGAGCGTGGGGCGGGTCAGGGTCATTGTGCCTTCACAAGGCCCCCTGCAGGTCGGGGAGGGGGCCGCGCTCACCTCACCAGGGCGAGCCCGTTGCGCACAGCTCCCGTCAGCACCGCGTCCACCAGCTGCAGCGCGGCCCCCGCGGCCAGCCGGGCACAGTGGAAGGTACTCTGCGGGGCCAAGGGTCCAGGTCAGCCCCTGGCCCCCCATCCCTCACAGGCTTTACCAAGGCCTATGCCAGGTTACAGGGCACCAAGCAGTGAGCAGAACTGGCCAGGCCAGTCCCGGGTACCTGCAGTGGCAGCCAACGGGGTATAGTACACGGGAGCGTTGGCTGTGACCAGGTACAAGCACTGGATGTGTGACTGGGCAGGTGGGTTAGCCAGGGCACGCACCGGATGGAGGTAGACGGCATCGAACTGCTTGGACAGGGCCTGGAGCTCCCTGGTGCCCAAGGCCTGGGTCCCCCGCAACAGCGCCACGTACTCGGGGCTGCAAAGAGGCAGGCAGGCAGGCAAGGCAGGGTCGCCGGGCAGAGCAGGTAGAGGAGAGAAGGAGTGCCCGCCTCATTGCTCGCTCACCTACCCACCCACCAGGGAAACTGAGGCTTGGGGGAGGCTCTGTGTGCAGGAACCGCAGGCTGGGCAGGCCCGCTCCCATCTGACCTGTGCACCAGGCTCAGCTCCTCCTCCAAGGCCTCACGGGCTACCAGCCGCAGACACCTTTGCTCCAGACCATGCTGCTGCAGGCGCTCCAGGGCAGTGGTTAGGCGCTCAGGACATTCAATCTCACACTCTGGGCTGAGTGGACAGAGCGCTCAGCGTCCGGAGCCTCTGTCTTCACCCCCCGCCTCTCCCTCTGCCAGGCCCCACTTACTCGTCCCAGAGCAGCCGCGTGGCGGTCATGTCCTCGTGGGACACAAGTGCGGTCCCCATGGCCCGCCCGGGGTCACTGTGGGCCACTCAGGGTGGGCAGGACCCAACACTCCCGCTCACAGGCAGGTCAGTGTGCCACCCGTCCCTCTTGGCAACTCCAGGGAGCAGCAGGGGAGCCACCGGAGCCGGACCGGGATCTCAGGAAACCCAGACGGGATCTCAGGAAGCCCAGACGGGAAGGAGGCCCCAGCCCCAGCTGGCCATAGAGCCAGGCCGGGGACGCCCGGGGAGCTCTCGAGCCCTGGCTTCCGGCTTGTCTCACGCGGGCCTGCCATGCGCCCGCCTCCGGCTGCCCCAGTCCCCGCCCCGACGCATCAGGGCGGGCCCAGGACTGAGCCCCTCCGGCTCCGCGCGCGTCCCTTCCCGCCGCCGGCGGTTCCCTTTCCCCCTCCTCCGGCGCCAAGGGCGGGCTCTCGGCCTCGCGCCCATGCGGGGGTACGAGCGGCCCGGTGCGAAGCGGGACGGCCAGTGTGCCCAAGCTCCACGGGCTGTCGCGGCGCGCCACACGGGTCCGCGGCCCCCGCCCCGGGCCTCCTCCAGGCCTGCCCAGACCCCGCGCCGCGGCTCAGACACAGCGGTTGCCCATCGCCGCCCCGCTTTGCCCGAGGCCCCGCAGAGAGGGCTCAGGGAGAAGGGAAGGAGCGCGAGGCCGAGCGTCCGCGGGAGCGAGGCAATGAGACAGACTCGCCCGGGGATGGGGGCCGGGACTCAGGCCGGCCGGGGCTGCCGTGCAGCGCTGCCGCCGAGGCGCAAGAAGTGTCCGATTGAAGCTCCGGGAAGACCCCTGGCAGAAAAGCGGGGGACTCGGGGGGGTCAGCGCTGTGGCTGAGAAGCCGAACAGGAGCGGCACCGCGTGGGGAAAGCCAGGGAGGGGGCCAACAGACGGGGGTCCGGGCGAGGGAGGGGTGAGCGTGAAGGAAGGCGGCCCGCGAGGGAGGCGCAGGCCCAGCCAAGGAGAGGGTCAGAGACAGGAGGATACAGGGAGCCCCCGGCCTCAAACCGAGGGCTTCGGGGGACTGAGCCCCTGGGCCGGGGCTGGGCCCGCAGGGCAGACCTTCTAAGCGGGTCTCGGGGGGGCGGGGCGGGGCCCTGGGCGGGCGGGCTCACTCCGGTCGTCGGTCGCCCCAGCCGTACCGGGACCACCCCCACGGCGGGGCAGCTGCAGAGGGAGGCCCTGGCACTGCCCCGCCGCCCGCGGCCTCGCTCGCAACACCCCCGTCCCGGCCGGGGTGCCTGCCCGCGTGGGCCCCTGGCCGCGCGGGGCTGCGGAAGGCGTGCCCGCCCCGGAGCCAATCAGAGCAGCTCGGAAGCGGCCCCGCCGGGATGGCTGAACGCCTGCGTCAGGGCCGCGGGCGGGCCTAGGCTGAGACGGGCGGTATCCACTGTGGCAACTTGACTTGACCGTATATTCGGTTGAACCAGCTGTGGGCGAGGCCGGGAGAAGGAAGCCGGGCTAATCCCGCCCTGCGCGCTCCTGCCGAGGGAGGCAGTTGGGAGGAGCCCCAGGGTGGCCCCTGGTCCATCGGCAAGTCCTCCGCAACGGCCAGCAGAGGGCTCCGCGGGCTCGCCAGCGCCGGAAGGGTATGGCTGGGCCTGCGACAGTAAGAGGGGCACAGAAACCGCCCTCTGCTACAGCACAGGTATCTCGGCCCCCGAGAAGCCACGAGCGCCTTGCGTGACCCTGCCACCCCAAGAACCTGGCCTTAGAGGGTGCGGGGACCCCAGAGTTGACACCTGAGTTGGACCTTGACCCCCTCACCCCTGCCCTGCATCTGGCTCCAGGGTCCAAGATTAGAGGAAGGAAACAGCAACCCACTCCAGTATTTTTACCTGGAGAATGCCATGGACAGAGGAGCCTGGCGGGCTACAGTCCATGGGGTCGCAAGGAGTCAGACAGCACTGAGCACTTGACTACCCAACAACAACCCCACAAGAAGGGCGGGGCCAAGCCCTAACTTGGGGACTCCAGGCTTGAGGCTCACTGACACAGGTTGGGGGGGTCAGCTTTGTGACCTGGGAGGGAAGGATTGCCCAGGCCCAGTGGCTCAGGGTGGACAGAAACTCCCGGACCAGCCTCCGTACTCCCAACACAAACCTAAAGGTGGCGCTCCAGCCCGGGAATCAGGAAGTGAAACAGGGGGACCTACAAAACGGTTTATTTCCTGCAACCGAGGGGCCACACCATGCGGCCAATGTACACTCCAGGCTGGAGGTGGAGAAGCGTCCACGTGAACGCCCGCAGGGGACGCATCCCTGAGTCGGCATCCTGTCCTTCCTTCTCAGCACAGCTCAGAGAAGGCAGGGCCAGAGGCCAGGACCTGACCCCAAACCCCATCCCACCCCACTGGCTCTGAAGCTTCTGGTGCATCCTGGGGGCGGGGACCGCTGCTGGCAGGGTCAGAGCCCAGCCCCAGGTCAGGTGGGCATCCTGTCCAGAAAGTCCAGATGCTCCTCCAAGGTTAGGCTGAGATGGGGTTTGCGAGCAGAGGAACAGGCTTCCAAGAGAGGTTCCGTGGAGCACAGGGACTCCAGCCTCAGCCAGGGTCACAGTGGCAGACGGGATCTCCCGTCCAGGTGGAGCCCCAGCCAGGGCCCAGGAGTCTTCACAAGGCCGTCTCCTTGGAGACCTTGGCCCCCAGCTGCCGGGGAGGCTTGAAGCTGAGCACCTCTTTATATGTGACACCTGGGGCCAGAAGGACAGAGTTTCAGGAGAAGGAGCGCACCACCCATCGGACAGGTCTACAGTGCACACCAAGGATCAACACCAGCGACCAAGGCCAAGTGCTCGCCCGGACCAGTGACGAGTCCTGAGACTCCACTCGGGGGGATGGGGAAGACTCCCGGGCCCAGAGCACAGGGCACTGACTGAGGGGCTCACTGCCCCTCTAAATTACACCTGGAGCTCACTGCCAGGGCTTAGGCACCAAGGGAGCTCCTTTGCTCCACATGTGCGAGCCCACCCGTGTCCATCCACAGGGACTGTCCGCCCTGATGGGACGCCTGCAGCCCACACCCACGGCCCCTAGAGTGGCTCTGGCCCCACAGCCTGCCTCCGTGAACAGAGGACGTTGCAGGAACATAAACCAATGTGTTCACTCGAGTGGCGCTGCGCCGGGTCCCACCAGGACGTTCCAGCTTCTGAATCCAGAACATCTATGAAGCCTCAAACAAGAGTGAAATTCCCACTGACCACCTGCATCTCGGGCTTCCTCACTGGTCCCCATGTTCCCTGCACCATGCCCAGAGTGGGCGGTCCCAGTGGAGGGGACGCTGCCCCGCCTCCCCCAGCGTGCCTACACTCGCTGGGCCGGGAGAGCGCCCATCTGGGGGACCACTGGGGCTCCCAGAGCTCCGTTCAGAGGACCGTGCCTCGACAGCGTGTGGTCTGTGTGGTTGGCCCAGTGAGCGGTACGGTTGTGTTCCCACCCGTGGGGTGCCTCCCAGGCCGTCCGTCTGACCCTTATGCAGAGACGGGCCAGGCCACACAGGGAAGGTCCGTGTGGAGGAGCCCTTGCTGGAAGAATGGCCTTTCCCAGGGAGACAGGAAGTGATGAGCTTAAATTCCTGACCAGGGACTTAACCACAAACATGGTCTGTAGTAAAAGCAAAAGCTCTTACTACAGTTTGGGGCAGGAACCACAGACAGGATCCTGTGGCCCGCGGGTTTTGGTTTTCCGGTGTTTTTTTAGGAACAGAAAACGTATAAGCACAAAGCAGCACAGACAAGGGTGAAGCCCCCACTGGTGGCACTGAGGACCCAGTGACCCTAAGGAGCTCGGTGTGGGCAGCACGGCCACCCGGCTCTGCCCCCTCCTCTGTGTCTAAGACCACGCCGCTGGCCTGAGGCTTGGCTAGGACGGGGTCTCAGACAGCAGCCAGCAGACCCGCAGCTCCAGCGGCCCTAATGCTGTGTCCCCGCTCCCTCTGGGGGGCCCGAAGCCGCAGAGAGACCACATGCTAGACGAGGCCTGATCCAGCATGGGGCATCAGGGACCCGGCAGGGGGTGTCCCGGGGACCAGGCAGGTGTCCCTGAGCCCAGCCTCAGGCTGAGCAGGGGTAGGCAGCCCTCAAAGACCAGCAGGGCCCTCGGTCTAAGGGGACAGCTGACACAAAGCTTGGAGGCATAGAGCACAGGTGGGGGTGCTCAGTGGGCTGGAAGGGATGGGCCAGGGGTGCTGAGGAAGGTGGAGGGCAGACAGGCTGCCTGACGCGGACCTGACCCTCCCAGCAGGACAAGGGTGCTGTGTGGCTGTGTGGTAGGAGGGGTCCTCAAAGGGGCAAAAAGGCCAGGAGATCCAAGAAGTCCGAGTACAGGCCTGGGGAGGGGTTCCGAGGGGCTCCAGGGCAGCCCGGGCCCTGGCCTAGACGTGGATGGGCACGCTGGCCACTCCAGGCGCCGGGAGAGACCCAGTGCCTGGATCTGCCTTCTGACCTCCTGCTGCGTTCCTTGCTGAACCTGCATCCCGGGGAGGGGGGACCCGGGACCCTAAACCTGGCCACATGCACAGCTGACCCGGGGCCCCCACTCACGCTTCCACTCGTCCAGCGTGCGGTCCACGTCATCAAAGGACTCGTCGTACTTCTGGGCCTGGGGCTCGTCCTCCGTGTCGTGCAGCGACTCGAAGTAAGGGTGGGCCAGCGCCTCGGCCGCCGTCACCCGCCGCTCCGCGTCCAGCACCAGCATTTTCTCCAGGAGGCTCACGGCTGTGGGGAGGGCAGGTCAGGCCAGCGGAGGGCAGCGTCCCAGATCCCGGACCCACACCCACCCCAGCCCCACCTACCCAGGGGGCTCGCGTTGGTCAGGACGGAGGCAAAATCCTTCTTCTCCAGCTCAGGGAGGCCCTTCATGTAGTTCTTGGCCTGCGCGGGAGCAGAGTGTGAGGGGCCAGTCCCGGGCCCGTCCCCAGCCCCCACCTGGCTCCCGGCTGACCTCGTCACTTTGCAGCCTCTGCACAAACTCTGCGGGAGGCGTCCCTGTCACCTTCATGATCTCCTTTAGCTGGTCCAGGTCTTGGCTGAGGTCAGGAGTACAGATCGGACCAGAGGCGGGGCTCGCCCACCCACCTGCTCCCGGAAGGTGTCCCCCCAGCTGCAGGGTAAGCCCCCCACACCCAGCCCCAGCTGCAGGGTAAGCCCCAGCCCGGCCCTCGATGTAGGATACGGTCGTTGCCTTTGAAGAGCGTCTTCCCTGTGATCATCTCGGCCATGATGCAGCCCACGGACCAGATGTCCACTGAGACAGAAGCCCCTACGTCAGGGCTCCGCGGGCTGGGGAGGGGGGCACACACAGACTGGGGAGGGGGAGACACAGGCAGGGGTGGGGGCGGTGGAGGGGTCGTGGGTACCGGAGCCATCTGGCCAGCCACCCCCCCACCCAGCTCCGAGCCTCCCCACGGAGCCGCCACCACGGACCGCCATGGAGCAGGGCGCGGGCGGGCACCTCCTCACCCGTCTGCGTGTAGTGCATCCAGTTCAAGATGACCTCGGGCGCGCGGTACCACCGAGTCACCACGTAGCCGGTCATCTCGCTGTCTGCCTGCCGGGCCAGGCCGAAGTCCAGGATCTACGGCCAGAGCCAGAGGGGGTGGGGGGCAAAGCGGGGCGGGGAGGGGGCGGGCCGACTGTGGCCCAGAAGACCCCAAGGGGCCCGGGAACACTGGGGCCTCGGGCCAACCGTGTGGGGCTGAGGTCTCGGCAACGTGCCCCTAACCCTGCCAGCAGGGCCCCCTGTCACAGCCAGGGCCCCCAGCTGAGCGGGCTGCACCTGCCCCCCAATCCTCAGAAACAGGCCCCGGGGGGTCTCCTGCCCTGCGCTCTGCCCCTGCGGACGCCCCAGCCCTGGCCAGTGCCTCTGTGCAGACCCCCTCCACCCCGCTTCTCCTCAAGCGGGTATGGGCATGTGCCCCAGCCCACCCCACCGAGTGCCGCCCTCGGACCCCAGCCACGGCCCAGAAGGCTGGGGTCTGGTCCGTCCGCATGGGCCTGGGCCAGCCCACCTCCGGGCCCGAGAGCAGGGGCGCAGCGGGCGGACAGGCGGGTGCGGGGAGACCCCGAGCGCCCCACACACACCTTCAGCTCACAGTCCTCGTTCACAGCCAGGTTGCCGGGCTTCAGGTCCTGGGGGCAGAGGGACACTGTCAGCGCAGTGCCACCCAGCAGGGCCAAGGCCCGGCTGTGTGCAGACGGGGTGCCCCTCAGGGGTGGGACCAGCAGCTCTGGGACGGAGCCCCTTGCACCCACAGCCAGGAGAGGCGCCCCCCGGGCCAGGACTCACCCTGTGGATGACGCCAGCAGCGTGGATGTACTGTGGGGACAGAGAGCGGCCAGCGGCCGTCAGCGCACAGGGACCCGCAGCCCGGCCGGACCTCCCAGCCCCACGGCCCCCTGCCCCCACCTTCAGCCCCTTGAGCATCTGGTAGACGAGGAACTGCACTCGGTCCTCACTCAGCTTCTCGTGCTTCATGAGCTTGCCCAGGTCGGTGCCCATGAACGGCATCACCAGGTAGCTGCGGGGCACAACGCGGCGGAGACGCTCAGGGTCGCACAGGGCCCCGTCACCCGGCAGCACGCGGTCCCCGCCTCCCACGGCGCTGCCCCAGGCCCCCCCCGTGGGCCCTGCAGTGCCAGGCAAGTGAGGACTGTGCTTTGGCATTTCCAGAGGGTGACCAGGGAGACCGAGGTTCGAGGCAGGGGAGGGGGCGATAAAAAGGACAGTGGTGCCTCTGGACAGGGGCGAACACAGGGCATCTGCACTGGGGGGCAAGCTGGACAGGATGGGGAGACAGGGAGACACCCTGAGCGCTCCACCGGGACGCCAGGCCAGTGTGTGTGCGTCCTTGACTTCCGCGAGGTGGGGCGGCGAGGAGCCTGTCTCCCCTGCCCGTGCCCTGCCGGGCCCTGGGCTCCTAGCCGAGGGGAGCATGAGTCCAGGGGTAGCCACTCGGGCAGTCATGCGGCGGGCACCGCAGAACAGCACTAGGCCCCCTGCACCACTCCCCTCCCACAGGCAAAGGTCAGCAGCTCCAGTTACAGGCACAGCCTCAGGGCCAGCACGGAGCACGGGACCGCTGACAACCCTCGGGGCCAAGATTCACACCTCTGGCACTGGAGGAGGCGGCCCAGGTCCACCCCGCCGCACCATGGGGATGTGGCAGACCCCAGGCCAGACTGCAAGGCAAGGCCTGCAAGGGGCCCCCCACCAACCCCAAACCTGAAGTTGACACCCAGGAGCCATCCAAAACCAGCTCCCTACCCTGCCAGCCCCGGGCTGGCACTCACAAGTCTGTGAAGTCATCCAGCGTCTCATCGGGCGTGAACACGTCCAGCAGCCCAATCACCTGGGGAGGAGGCCAAGCACCAGGTGGGCAGGGGCTCGGGCACCCACTGCTCTCGGCAGGAGAGCCCCCTGCAGCTGCCCACGGGCCTGGCTCTGCCCACTGGCAGCTCTACCTTGCTCTGGCACACATGCCCACAGACAAAGGCTATTTCTGGATGGAGACCGCGGGCACCCTCTGGGGGAGGGGCAGCCTCAAGTCGGGGCAGCCCCCAGCCATCTAAGGAGCTCAGCCCTTGGCCCGTCCTCCCCCCCGCTTCCTGTCCCTACTGAAGACCCAGGACCAGCGTGGGGGTAGCCAGCCCCTATCAGGGACCACAGCTCTACCAGAGGGGTCCAGGCAGGTAGCGCTAGGACCAAACCCACGGCCCCACAGGCCTCTGCTTGGGGGGTGACACAGAGCACACGGGCAGTGTGGCAGCTGGCACCTGGGCCTCCAGGGACCCCGTGACGCCTGCACATCCAAGCGGCTGGAGGGACAGGTGGGTGTGTGGGCAGGGGGCAGGCCTGGCAGAGGCCACACGAATGGTGGCCGAGGCAGGAGACAGAGGGCTCGGAGCACTTGAGGAACATGGGAGAGAAGCCAGGTGGCCAAGAACCAGGCCAGGGAGCCGCCAAGGAGAAGCCGAGGAAACCGAGCGGGCCCGCGACATCAGGTGAGGGCTGCCCTGATCCTAGGAGCCGCTGCAGGGGGTTGGGCAGGCGTGCTGCTGCGTGCGGGGACACAGTGGACACGAGGCGGAGGGGCGGCTCAGTGACCACCGCAGCCTCCACGGCCAGACACGGGTGAGGGAGGAGGGGACACCCAGAGAGGGGCCAGAGGCAGGAGGAGCATCAGGAGGCGGTCTCAGCAAGGATCCCGGAGGCTCAGGGGAGGCGTGTTGGGTTGATGGAAACTTCCGGGCCTCTGCCTTGCACAGAGAGGCCGGTACTGGGGGTGAGGGGCTGGGGTGAAGGGGCGGAGGTGGGCACAGAACGGGCAGCACTGGGGCCTCAGCCTCTCGGAGGCCGTCTCTTCTCAGGGACACGGGGTCATGAAAGGCAGAGCCTCCCAGCTAAGGGGGCAGCTGCTGTGGGTCAGGAGGTCTGAGAGAAGGCAGAGAGCAGCGGCAGTGGGGAGGCCTGAGCAAGGACAGGGCCGGGAGGCCATGGAGCAGGAGCCTAGGGAGCGCGCGGACAGGCCAGGGCGAGGGGGGAACACGGACTGGGAGGGAGGGGACCGCAGGAAGGCTCTGGCAGAGGGGTCGGTCCTCATGGGGACGAGTCCCGCATGTGAGCAGGTGTGGCCTGCAGATAGCAAAGCCGGCGCTTGGCGGGTGTTCACCACGAAGGGGATTCCCCCTGGGAATGAGAGGGCAGGTCCTACCCCGAGGTGCTGAGTGGGTGGGCCCTGGAGCTGAGGGGCGTTTCCTGGTGGACATGGGGACCAGGAGGTGCCAGCCCACCATGACTGGCCAGGGTCTGAGCACCCAGATCACCCTCAGACTGGGCAGGAGTGGCTTGCGGGCGGGGAAGCAGGCAGTCTTCAGGGTCACAGGAGGAACTGCTTGGAGGAAGCAGGGAAGGGCCCTCTGCAGCCGGCACTGTGAAGGGGGAGGCTTGGGGCAGCCTCGTGGGATCTCCAGCAGGCAGGCCTGGAGACAGAGGAGATCCCTCCCTGGTGGTGGCCGGCCCTTCCTCACATTGTGGGGGTGGGCATCACAGGAAGGGTCTGCATGCCCGCTGGTGCCCAGCATTCTCCACACTAAACCCCTTCACCATCAGAGACCCAGGGCCTCTGAGGGCTCTGACAACTCCGATTCTTCCGTGTTCCCAGCTGCCGCAGTCCCAGGGCTGGGGTTCAGGAGGCAGATTGGAGTCAGGAGAGGGGCTGGAGGAGCAGGGAGAGGGCAGCCGGCCAGCGCGGGGCGGGGCGGGGGGGTGGTACCCATCCAGGAAAACCCCTCCTCCCCCCTGAGGTCCCCGAGCCTCAAGGCAAGGTTTGGAGAGAGTAGGGCAGGAGTCCCCGCGGCCTGGGCCAGCGGCGAGCAGGCCCCGAAGAGCCAGAGGCACCCGCGGGACTGACCCAGGCAGAGCGGACGAGACCTGGGGAAGCCGCCGTCGCGATCCGAGCGCTCGGGACACGGCCCGACCCACGGCCTCCGCCCCGCCACCCCGAGGAGCAGCCCAGGGCCTCCAGGGCGGGCTCTGGGGCCGGCGCGGGGTGAGCGGAGCGCGCGGCCGCGGGTCCCGGCGGCGCGACTCACGTTCTCGTGACGCATGTGCTTCAGCAGGCGCAGCTCGCGGTAGGCGCGCTTGGCGAACAGCTCGGACTGAAAGGGCCGGTACAACTTCTTGATGGCCACCTTGGCGCCCGTGCGGCTGTCCAGCGCCGAGCTGCGGGGCGCACAGCTCAGCGAGGGGCCGGGACACCCCACCGCGGCCGCCCCGCCCGGCCTGCGCTCACCACACGGCGCCGTAGGCGCCCGAGCCCACGGGCTGCAGATCCTGGTACACGACGCGCACCTCCCAGGCCGTCTTGGTCACCTCCTGGCGATAAAAGCCCTTGCGGGCGGGCGACGGAGAGCTCATGGCTGGCCGACACCGCGCCTCGAGGGCCGGGGACCCGGAATCCACAGGGGGGACCCGGCGCGCACCCCAGGCCGCCGCTGCCGCCGCCGCCGCCGCCGGGGACCCCGGCTCCCGGCTGTCCCGTCCGGAGCTCCGACCCCGGCCCCCGCCTGGGCCGCGCGCGGCCCCTCCCCGGCGGGATGACCAACCGGCCCGGGGCCCGGGCGCACGTGACGCCCCCGCCCCCCCGCGCCGCTGCCCTGCGGCCCCTCCGGAAACCTGAGGCGGCGCCGCCCGGGAGGCCGGAGGCGGGGGAGGGGAGCGCCGCCGCGCAGGGCATCCCCGGGCCGGAGCCGACGCAGCGCCCCGACCGGCCTGCCTCCGCGCTCCGCCCTCGGGCCGGACTCCCGGGCCCAGCGCACCGTGTCTCTGCGAGAAGCCCTTGGGGCTCCTGTCTGCTCCTTCCCGCCTTGCCCCCTGGCGCTGGCCCATCCTGGCCACCTGAGCTTGTCAGCTTCTACTGCCAGCCCCAAATCACTGTCCAGCAGTCCGGCCAACTTCCTCCCCACCCCCCACAGAGAACTCCCAACCTGAGGCACCTGACCTGAGCACTGTAGCGCCAACTGCCCACCCCAGGATGCCCCTTCACCCTGCACTGACCACCGCCCACCCCCAGCTCCATTCCCGCCTGTCTTGCCTCTATCCCCCTTTCCCTGTGAAGAAGCTGATTCCCTCTCCCAAACTCAGGGTGCCTACCATGCTGGAGCAGAGAGGGTGGTCCTGCAGGCCCCCCACCTGGGTGGGGAGACTGCCCAGAGATATGCAAGCTGCCCTGCGGGTCCCGCCCCTGTCCAGCCCAGGCCCTCAGGTTTACTCTTCAAAACACAGCCAGAGCTGCTCACTCTCCCCAGGAAGGTACATCCGACCCACAAGGTGAAGGGGTGCCCACTTACCTTTAGATGGGGGGCATTATCATTTCATGCGTCAGAGCCCCCTCCATTCCCTCCCCCAGCCCAGTGACCCAGGCCTGAGACACAGCTGGGTAACAAGATCCCCGGGGGCCCCGGCCACCTTCCGCACCCTGCGCCACGGATCAGCAACCCTGCAGCTCGCCGGCCCAAGCAGCTTTACACCTGCTCCACTGTGGCAAGCCGGCACTCGGGAGCTTCAGGTTGGTCCGTGGCCGCAGCCTGGGGTCCCTGGAGCCACAGTCACCTTTGCCCATGCCTCTCATGCCCTGTGGTACCCCACCTGCCTCCTCCAGGAAGCCCCCAGCTGTCCCCCTTACTCCCTGCATTGAGGTGCGGGGCCCCAGAAGGGTTCTGCTGCTCCCACCCCGCCCCACCCCACAGGACTCGGCCCAGCCTGGTTGCCGGGGGTCCTCCGGGACCTGAGGCCAAGCAGCCACGCTGACCAGGCCTCTCTGCAGGCCCAGCTCCCAGATGACCCCCACAGCCCTCCCAAGGCCTGGGGCAAAGGCACGGACTGTCCCCAGACTAGGGACACACTGCCTGCTCCCCAGTGGGGCCTGGACCTCCCCAGCTTGAGCTGCAGGGAGCAGCAGGGGCTGGTCGCTCAGTGGGCAGCCCTCCTTGACCTGGAAAGAAAGGAAACCTCCCTGGCCCTGGGGAAGGCAGGCCTTTGTTCCCGCACCCTGCAAGCTCCCTGACCAGAGTGAGGGGCAGGTCTGGGTCTGGACCAGACGCTGCCCAGTGAACCTCTGAGGGCAGCGGGTTGATTCTGGGTGGACATCCTGCTCTGTCCACCTCAGATCCCGCTGGCCCTCAGGGACCGGCGGGACACGGCCCTGCTCTACAGGAAGTAGGGGCAGCAGGAACTGGAGCCTGAGACACAAGCCAAGCTGGGGGCAGGACCCCCTTTATTGCAAAATGCCCGTGCAGGCACTTGACACTCAGACCCCCCTGGTCCTGCAGGGTGAGAGGTCACCACCTGGCAGAGAAGACCCTGACGGCGGGCCCACACCCCCAACACACCTGGAGGAGGGGCCTGTCCTGGAGGCCGCTGGGTCCCCTCCGCTCTGGAAGGACAGAGGACAAGGGTGGGCCCACGGACGAGGGCACTCCAGGTCCCGGCAGCAGGACCCGAGGGCGCACAGAGGTTTCTCCATTCGGGGCCAGGATCCACGCCCACACTGATGGGTGCCTCCTCGAGGCAGGAGCCCCCTAAGCCTGCCAGCCCCGCAGCGGGCCCAGGGCCCTCTGCCTCAGGAACCTGCTGCAGCTCCCACGTCCAAGGGGAGAGGGGATTTGCTCACAGGGGTGCCCGTGGCCACCTGAGCCCCTTGCACGCCGCCCAGCAGGCTCTTAGCAAAGCCTCGTGCCCCACCCACCTCGAGGACTGAAGGCAGGAGAGGCAACGGTACAGTCATCCCCACTTGGGCCGGCGGCTGGTCACACCGCGGCTCTCAGGGGCA
The DNA here is from genome assembly GCF_049115385.1 of Moschus berezovskii. Lineage (NCBI taxonomy): Eukaryota > Metazoa > Chordata > Mammalia > Artiodactyla > Moschidae > Moschus > Moschus berezovskii. Next base: position 123,429,428 of record NC_142465.1, read on the forward strand.
CTCAGACACACACCTGAGTTTGCTCTGACATGTGGTTTCCAGGACACAAACACTGCGTACAGCACGGGCGGACACATGGCTCCAGGCAGCCGCCCCACTCCACCGCCCCCACGGAAGACCCTTTGAGCCTCAGCACTTTTGAAGGGAACCCCTCACTTCCAGGCCAAGCAGCTCTGACCATCAAGACTCTTCTTTTGTCTCAGGGAGGCTCCAGCCCCAACGTACCTACCCGCAGCCCCCCAGAGCCAGCCCTCTGGGATCCGGGTCTGGGAACACACACACTGCCCAGGGAGAGCTCTTCGAACACCCAGGTCCCCCCAGGGAGGCCCTAAAGGGGACCTCGGGAGGGGCAGGAGAACAAGGTCGTGCAGGACGCTCTGCCTGGGCCCCTAGGCCCGCAGATCACGCCCATGCCGGCGTCCACACGCGTGCAGATTCCCCAGAAGGCGCAGCGTGAGGACGGCGGTCCCAGGCCAGGGCTGAGTGCCACTGGCTGTGGTGGTGTCAAGGCAGGCACCCCGCATGGGGGCCTGGCAGGCCAGGGCTGACGGCAGGTGGGCTCAGGCCCCTGCTCGAGTCCCAGCGGAGCAGCTGGCAGGCGGTATTCGATCACTGCTCAACGTCCAGGCTGCCCAGCGGCTGCGGGGGCTCTGGGGGCTTGAAGCTGAGAACTTCCTGGTAGGTGAGCTCTGTGCGGGGAGGGGAAAGTGTGCACTCAGGCCCCCAGCAGTCCAGGCCCCCCACCCTCGAGGAGCAGCCTCTCTTCCTGGGCCTACCCTGTGTGGCCCCCAGGTTTCTGGTGGACTCACTCAAGCCCAGCTGATCCCGCCCACCCCGGTGTTGAGGGTAGATGTCCCCCCACCCAGACCCTCTTGGAGGGCTGGCAGCCCCCTGCTGAGAACGGCCAGGGCCAGCCTCGGGGGACGCAGCCCCACCCTTCCACTCCTCCACCGTGCGCTCCTTGGCCTCCACGCTCTCGTCGTAGGGCTCTGCCTCGGGCTCGTCCTCCGGGTCGTGGTACTGGCTAAAGTAGGCATGGGCCAGGGCCTCGGCTGCGCTGACCCTCTGGTCACTGTCCAGCACTAGCATCCTGCCCAGGAGGTCCACAGCTGCAGGGGCGGGGGTGCCAGGTCAGCTCCACCCCCGGGGCTGAGCATGGAGCCCCACCCTGGCCCCGGGCCCATCCTCACCCAGGGGGTTGGCTCCGTGGAAGATGCTCCTGAGGTCCTTCTGGGGCATGGGGGGCAGGGACTGGATGTAGGTCCGGGCCTAGGTACCCACGGAAGGGTCTGAGGGGCTGTTCAGGGCCTCCCCGCTCCCGGCCCTAAGCCAGGCAGGGGCTCGATGGGAGAGGCCCCAGCTTTTCTCTCCAACAGGCCTGGCCAAGGCCATGCGTGGAACAAAGACCCCCACCTCGGGTCTGGGGGCCCCAGCGCTTTGCCTGGCCCTACAGGCCGGCAGGCCCAGGGGTGGTGCCCCTCCACGGCCCGTGGCCAGGACGCTGCAGGTGCCCAGGCTTCACCCGCCCTGTCCCTCACGCCAGGAGTGTCTCCCCAGGTCAGCCGTTTCTCCCTGAATGGGGCCATGCCCGGCTTGGGGTCTGTTCCACTGTGACCCCTGCTTCCCCCATGGGGCCCCATCTAGTCCCACAGCCCCCCTTCCACCAGGTCAACAGAGGGGCTGGTGACCAACGACTCACATGTTCCGAGGATATCTTTGCTAGAACCTCGGGGCTGGGTGTGCCCACCACCTCCACGATACGCTTCAGCTGGTCGATGTCTGCCGGCTCAGGAAAGGTCCGAAGCCGGGCATGGACTCTCCTGGGATCCCAGACCCCAGACCTTGGGTCACTGCCCAGACCCTGCTCTCCTGCCGCTGGGGACAGTGAGCCCAAGGTGGAATGGTGTGGGGCAGAGGAGGCAAGACCAGCCAGAAAGGGCCAGAGCCCACCTCCTTCAACCCCCACCCTGTAATAGGAGGCCCAAACCTGCTCCCCAACCTGAACCAAGGATACAGTCACTTCCGGGGAAGAGAGCCTTTCCCTGGAGCAGCTCAGCCATGATGCAGCCCACGGACCAGATGTCCACTGAAGGAGAAGGCGTCGCCATCAGTCTGCCCACCCAAGTCCCACCCCAGAGAGCTGGGGGCTGGACCCTCAGCCCTGCGGTCATATCCAGGCCCCTTCCTGACAGCACCCTGGGCAGGGCAAGGGTCAGCCCAGGACCCGCGGTGCCCTGCCTTTCTGAAGGTCTGGTCTTGAGCATCTGGCCTGTCCCAAAGGGCCCTGGCTCCCGGGTCCCGCCCAGCCCCCCGCAGGCCGCGCCCTGTGGGGCTGCCGTCACCTGTCTGGTTGTAATGCATCCAGTTCAGCATGATCTCAGGGGCCCTGTACCATCGCGTGGCCACGTAGCCAGTCATTTCCTCATCTGCCTGGCGCGCCAGCCCGAAGTCCAGGATCTAAAGCGACCCCCGGCTTCAGCCCCGCGGGTCTCCACCTCCTCGTAGCCGCCTCCCAGCCCCGGCCCCGGCCGCTCACCCGCAGCTCGCAGTCCTCATTCACGGCCACATTGCTGGGCTTCAGGTCCTGCGGGGCGGGCAGGCGCGGTGAGAGGCCGGCCGCGTCCCAGGTGCAGAACCCCCGCCACGCACACCGCACCTACCCGGTGGATGATCCCGGCCGAGTGGATGTACTGTGAGGGGGAGACGGCGGGGTGTCAGGCGTTGGACCCCGCGCCCCTACCCGCGCCCGCTCCGCTCCCACCTTTAGCCCGCGCAGCAGCTGGTACACGAGGAACTGGACGTGCTCGTCGCTCAGCGCCTGGCACTTGACGATGTTGTTCAGGTCGGCGCCCATCAGCGTGGTCACCAGGTACCTGGGTGCGGCCGGGAATGAGCCCCGCGCCCCTGTGCCCCCGCCGCGCTGCCCCGTGCCCGCGCCGCTGCTGCTCACACTTCGCTGAAGTCCTCGAGGGAGGTGGCCGGCGTGAACACGTCCAGCAGCCCGATGACCTGGGGGGCGGGGAGTCAGAGCTCCGCAGCCGAGTGCGGCCCGAGCGGGCCCCGCCCCTCCCGCCCGCCCCGCTCACGTTCTCGTGCTTCAGGTGTTGGAGCAGCCGCAGCTCCCGGTAGGTCCTCCGCGCGTGGATCAGAGACTGGAAGGGCCGCGACAGCTTCTTCACCGCCACCCTCTGGCGCAGCCGCGTGTCGTAGGCCGAGCTGCAAGGCCGCGCGTGAGGCCCCACCTTGGTCACTGGCCAGAAGGCCACCGGCTTGGGCATTGGACCCCACTCGCTCCCAGGCTCTCCCCTCCCTCCTGCAGTTTCCTTTTTAAAAAATATTTACTTGCTTGGCTGTGCCAGGTCCTAACTGAGGCAGGTGGGGTCTAGTCGCCTGACCAGGGATTGAACTCTGGCCTCCCCCTCCTGGGGTCTTGCTCCTTCCGCCAGAGGCAGGTCCCCTCCCACTGAACCCCTGACTTCCGGCCTCATGAGCCCACCTGAATTTCTTCTGACTCCTGCCCCGACTCAGGGTGGAAATACCACCCCAGGGAAACAGCCAGAAGTGTGTTCCCAGAGTAGACGTTCCTCCAGCTCCCCGTGGGCCAGGGTGTCTGGGAGTGTCTGAGGGATCCCAAAGCCACCTCCAAAGCCCCGGAATGTTCAATACGTGGAGGAGAACCTGACCAAAGATGTGTGTGGCATCCCTATCTTTTGACAGTGAGAAACTAGACAGTAGAAAATGTCCAGCAGAGGGTGGTGTCTGGACCCCCAGAGCGTTTCCCCTCCTGCAGCACCACTCCCTGGAGGTCCAGACCTGTAGCCTCCATGCCCAGCTGCTCAGTGTACCCTCTGACTGAGCCAAGCCCTCCACCCTCCTGCTCCACCACTGTCTCCAGGATCCGGCTTCCTTCCAGCGTACTGTCTGTGTGGCTACCCCACCCCTCCACGCCCACGCAGGGAGCCTCCTGCAGCAGGTGGGATGCTCTTGGGAGATGGTGGAGGAAAGCTGCTCTGGGGTGGGAGTCAGGGGGAGTTGCCCCTCACAGGGGAGGGGAGCAGACCCTTTTCTGTCTGCAGGGTCAGCAAAGGACTGTGGGGATTGGCACCAGGCCATCAACTTCATCCTAGGAGGGAGGGAGCCCAGGAGTGACACCTGCCTGGGGGCCCACTTCCAGCCAGGGCTCTGTCAGCCCCCCCAGGGGCCACATACAGGTTGGCCCACACCCTCTCCTGCCCCTGAGGCCTTAGGGGGAAACCAGGGCCTGCTGGCTGGGGCGGCTGGAGTGGCCTGGGGTTCCCGATGGCTAGCCAGTGACAGCATGAGGCCCGAGGCCCAGGGGACCCCAAACTCCTGCTCCAGGCTCCAGCGCTGGGCCCTGGGAGGGATCTGAGGAGTCCCACTGTGAACCTTCTGCCATGTCCTAGAGCAACAACTCTCCCCCAGGGGCCTGCCTGCCCACACCCATGGCCCCACAGACACCTGGCACCTCACCGGTTCTGGACTGGGGGGGCACCCTTCAACGTCCACACCCACAACTGGCCTCACTGTCAACACTGAAACCCCAAGGATGGTCTGCAAGCCCCGCCCAGCCCCACCAAGTCCAGAGGCCTCCGCAGGCCCCACCCTCCTTCCTGTCTGGGCCCCAGGGTCTCCGTGCAGTGTGCGCTCTCTGGGTTGGGGCAAATATGGGGAGGGGTGTAGACCCCTAAAGACTGTGGGGGATGGTAGGCTTCTCTGATCAGGCCTGAGCCCCATTCGGAGTCTGAGACCCCTTGGAAAACGGGGGAGGGGACCGGGCCCACGGAGGAGCTGGAGGTCATTCTCAGGCAGGGGTCTTGGCGCCCCACCCCCAAGAAAGGCTCTTCTTTTTCAAGCAAAACTACCCACCCTGAGGCGGGGCTATCTACCGGAGCCCAGGGCTGCCTGACCCTTGACCGGGGAACCCCAGATGCGTGCTCAGACATCCAGGGCCACGGAGACCGGCCCTTTCGCCAGCTGTGACGCCGCAGATTCAGACCCGGAGGAGGACGCTCCGGGCTGGAGGGGCAGAAGGACGCCCCTTCCCCGGCCAGGGAGAGGCTCCGGGAGGGAGGTTTCCCTCGCGCCCCCACCCCGCCTTCACTCCTGGGATCCGCGTAAGGCCCGGGGGCGGAGGCAGAGCGAGCCCCTCCCCGCGACGGAACCCCGCACGGGGGGAGGGGCGCGCGCGGAGACCCCCGCCCCTGCCCGCCCCTACCAGACTGAGCCGTAGGCGCCCGAGCCCACCGGGCGCAGCCCCTGCAGCCGCTGCGGCACCTCCCACATCGTCTTGTTCAGCTCCTGCCGGTAGAAGCCGGCGCGCGGGCCCGACATGTCCGGAGCGGCCGCAGCTCGGCGCGCGCCGCGCCCCGCGCCCCGCGGAGCCCCAGCCGGCGGCGGGAGGCGGGGCGGGGCGGGGCCGGGGAGGGGGTTCCCGCAGACCGACTCGCTGCTTCCAGCTGGCCCGGGGCGGCGGCCGGGCGGAAAGCGGCCTTCCCGGCGGGGAAGGGAGGGGTACGGCCGTGGAACGGCTCCTGGCTCCTCCTGCGGCCTCCTCCCGGGGACCGCGCGCCTCCCCGAAGCGCGCCGCGTCTGTCCTCGGCGCGGCACCGCCCGAGCCGAGCCGCCGCCACCTCCCGGGATCGGCTCCCCGCACCCTCCGGTGCCCGCACCCAGGGCGCCACCCCTGCCCACCTGCCTTCGCCCGCACTCCGCCACCCGCCTGCTTTGGGTCCTGCGTCTCCCCGCTCCAGCCTGTTCAGGGGCGGGCACCCCTCCTCTCCCGGCTCCTCATCCGGGCCCTGCACCCCTCCCCTCCCCCAGCGAGCTCCCCCTGGAATGAAGGTAGAATCCTCTAAATCAAAGAAGCCAGGGCGAACCATGGGAGATATATATATATATATATATTTATATTCATATACATATTTATCAAAATAGAAACCCCCCCTAATAAAAGCTAGGTATTTGGTTGGGTAGGGTCCCCTCCGCGTGGGCCAATGGTGGCGCCTTGGATCCTGGGTCGGCCTCGCTTCCCTTCCCGTTTGGCTTTCCGGCCTTGGCCCAGATTCCCCGGCCTGATGAGGCCTCCTGCAGCGGCGGATCCAGGGCCGGGCCTAGCCGCACCCTGGGGGAAGCGCAACTGCCGGGCTGTCCCGGAGACCCGCCCTCAGGACCAGGGACAGCGGTGGCGCCGGGGGATGGGAGGGCTGGACTCAGGAAACTCTCCCCACCTGGGCCCTCTTTGGGGCCTGGTACCCGTCCTCCTGCTGAAGTAGCCCCCTCAGTTGTGACCTCTTCCAGGAAGCCCACTCTGACTTTCCCAGGTACTGAGGGGTCTCGGGCTGCGAACTCCACCCCGCCCAGGGCATTTCCTCTCTGCCCTTGGAAGGTGCAGTTTGCACCGGCTGCTGTCACTGCAGGGGCTGGGCCTGTTTCAGCATCTGTCTGGAGCTCTGGGTGGGAGCGGCTGCTTCTGTTTGAAGTGACCAGAGTTGGGATAGAGCATCTCTGGGGAGTCAGCCCCCTGATTTGAACCCTGGGGAAGCGGGGGGCGGGGGTGCGTCACTTGGCTGTCCCTCCCAAGAGAGTGCGACCTCAGGCTGGGTGCCCAACCTTCCCGTTTTTTGAAACAAACAAAAATCTGAGTTTTTGTGTGAAACCTGATATTCAAATATTGATAACCAAATTAAAACATGTCAACGCAGTCCCAGGAGAAGGCAATGGCAAGCCACTCCAGTACTCTTGCCTAGAAAATCCCATGGATGGAGGAGCCTGGTAGGCTGCAGTCCGTGGGGTCGCTAAGGGTCGGACACGACTGAGCGACTTCACTTTCACTTTCACACATTGGAGAAGGAAATGGCAACCCACTCCAGTGTTCTTGCCTGCAGAATCCCAGGGACGGGGGAGCCTGGTGGGCTTCTGTCTGTGGGGCCACACAGAGTCGGACACGACTGAAGTGATGCAGCAGCAGCAGCAACGCAGTCCCAGGCAAACAGACAGCTGTGCCTGGCGAATCCGGGTCCTGCAGGGGGCCCAAAAGAAAGAAGGGCGCCGGGTCCCACTCCCAGCGCACGGGCCTCAGCTCCCTCTCTGGGTGCCGGGATGCGGTGAAGATGCTGGTGTCCCCTCCCCCAGCCTGCGGCCCTACCCCCGCTTCCTCGGGGCCCCGCGATGGGGACAGCTTTCCCGGCCGGGCGAAGTGACTGAGGTTTTGTGCGGAGTTAATGGAGCTTCAGCTAAAGCGAGGAGGGAGGGGAGCGGCGGGCCGTGGGAACCGGCCGCGCGCCGCAGGGAGGGGCGGCCTTTGTCTGCGCCGAGGCCGCGTGGGGCGGGCCGCGTTCCCATGGCGACCGGGTGGAGCGGGCGCCGGGTCCTCTCTCCTCCAAGGGGGCCAAGAGGTCTGTCGACTAAGGAAGCCCCGCCCCGCCTTCTCCCGTGGCCCTCTTTCCCCCGGAATCCCAGAAGTGAGTGGGGATTCAGTCCTCCGACAGGATCCGCATTTTTTCCCCCTCACTGTGCTGTGCTTTCAGGGTCGTCCTGGCCGGTCTGGAGCCCGGAGCAGGGCTGGCATGGATCAAGGGCAGACAGGATCGGCAGGCACTGCCGGTGTGAGGAGGGCGCGGTGGGACTGGCACAGAGGAGCCCCCGTGAGCCCTGGGCCGCCGGCACCACCCCTGGCCTCTTTCCACTCCCTCCTGTGATCACAGGGAGGGGGGCCATACCAAGATCCCAAATGCCATGTCCACTGTCTCCTCGCCATACGTCCAGACCACCCTCTCCTCAGCCCCACGCTGGTCTTCTGAAGGGAAGAAACCTTTAGGGAGGTCAGACGAACTTCCTAAAATGCTATCTGGCCCTGTCACAGGGGCCCCGTGACTTAGAGGATGTCTCATGCTCTTAACAATCAAGCAGGGTGTGGTCCTGGGCTGGCTGTTTTCTGCAGCTTGGAAGGAAAAGCCTTCGAGGTTGCTGGTCTCCCCTCCGTCTTCGCCTCTCCTGGCTCCCACTGCATTGGGAGGAAAACGGGAAGTGCAGAGTGACGGAAGGCTGCGTCAGCCCTCGGTTTGTCAGTCTCCTGGCCCCTCCAGGCTGGCCAGCCCACCCCCATGCGCCCAGCATCCACACCCGGTTTCTCCGCTGGCCCCGTGGAAGGGCGGCCCCTGGATCCATTCACACGCCTGCCCTACACAGGGGAGGGCACCTCCTGTTGGACCTGCAGCAGAAGGCAGTCTAACCCACTCTCCCCGTTTCATGCCCAGCTACCAGTCGGGAGGGGGCAGAAGTGCCTGCAGGGGTCCAGTCTAGGAGCCAGGCCTCCAGGCCCCTGCTCCCTCTGGCCTCCCCCACCCTCAGGTTAGCACTCCCAGCTTATGTCCCCCTGCTCCACTTTAGCAGTGTCTTGTTCCAATTTCCTGATCGGCTGGATCTTGGGCCCTGACCATAGTGCAGTGTCGTGTCAGTGGTCCTTGGGGTGGGGGTGCCAATTGTGTGCCTTCCACATGGGAGATACCCACTCTTGTTTCATGTGGCTTGAAATTGGCTGCCTGTCCAGAAAGGGCTCATGATCAAAAACCTAACCCGCTGAGACCTCTCAACCGCACTGGTGTACACCAGGTGGAGACACAGGCTGGGGGGGCCTGCCCGTAGCCTCCAGCTCCCAAGAATAAGGCCGCACGTACTGGGAAGCAGGTCAGACAGACGGAACCCAAAGACACGTGAGCCCCTGAATGGAGCCGGATCTGAAGCTGGGCCCTTCACTCGCTTTTATGAAGCCACTAAACCCCTTTTCTGCCGGAGTTGGTATTCTTGGACCACACGGGCTCCCCCAGGGAAGACCCTTTCTGCTCCCTTTACTGCCGTGTAGCTAGAGCCCAGGACAACGTGCTGAACGAACACGTGAGGGCCCCGACACACTGATGCTGCATGTGTGCGTGTGCATGCCTGTGTGCTCACGGCATGTGTGCTTGATGGCCGCAAGCTGGTACACCTCCTGGTTCCTATGATGTGTGCAACGTGCGACTCGGGGCAAGCCCCTTCCCCCAGGGCGGCCTCTGGGGCAGCCCCCCTCCCTGCACTAACAAAGGGGCCTCATGCTCTTGCGTACACAGCCCTTGAGCTCTGGGTATGTCCTGAGTCATCTGGTCTGGTCTAGGGGACCCAGGAGGTTGGCCAACCCTAAAGGACCAACAGCCTTGAGCAGCAGGACACAGAGCCTCTCTCCAGGAACTACCGTGTCCATCCGCGTGTACGCAGGAGGAACGTGTGCTGGTTGGACCACACTGTGGGGCAAGCAGGAAACAGCTCCCCGCCGCTCGTGCCACGCCCGCCCCTACCACCAGAGGGCGCACGAGGCAGCCCCTCCCCCACTGGGGGGACGTCTCCGTGCTTCTCAGGTTCTCTGGGACTAGCTCCTCTCCGCAGCACAGAGCTCACCGCCCAGGTCTGACCAGCATCCTGTCCGGCTGGGGCCGCAGGGAGGACGGGGACCGAGGCCCCACAGGTACAGCAGGAGGCGGGCTTCTGGGGCCACGGAGCGCATGGGAAGCAAGGCCACCGGCAGAGCCTGGGGGCAGGGCGGCTGTGCGGGGACGCAGACCAGCAGCTCCAAGAAGAACCCGGCCAGCCAGCAGAGTGAAAAAAACAACTGGATTCGATTTACAATTCACAAGATTTACAAAAAGGGCTGGGGCGGTCCTGGCAGACCCGCTCCTGGCCCCCCAGACCTGGGCAGGGCCTCCAGGTCAGCCTGTCTGACAGGCTGAGACCGGGACCCCCACCCCCCATCTGCTGGGGCCCTTCTGGCCGCCTGGGCCTCGACGTCTGACGTCCAGCTTGACCTTTGAGGTGGGGCCTGCAGCACGGAGTCCCCGGAGTGCTGGCACCCCGCAGGTCAGGCCCGCGAGGTCAGCGAGGCATCGTACCGCTTCTCTGCCTCCGTCTGGGTGGGGCGGACGCACACAGTCCGGGCACTGGGTCCCGGGGGCCGCAGGCACTCAGGCCCCACCGCTGGAGGCCGAACCCAGGTGTCTGAGGCGGCTGCTGGTGCTCGGGGAGGGGGCTGAGGCCTGACTGCCCCCAGCAGCCCAGCATGGCACCGGGCCATAAGGCACGTTTTTCGAATCACTCAGGAGACACACTAGATGCTGGTTCTTCGGGAGAGAGCTGGTGTTGGTGGCGCCCGGCTCTGTTGCTCAGGGAAAGATGCTAACGCGGCTACAAACGCTGAGAGAGGTTCCCCCACCACACACACTCGGAAGCCGGGGCTCCTCCTCTGCCAGAGAGAGAAGGGGTGAGTCTTGCCTGCTCGGCCCCATCCCCCAGGGCTGCCCAGCGCCCGGCACGGCGCTTCACACACCAGTGTCCCAGACTGTGACGCTGGAGGTCAGAGGTCAGAGGTCCGTGACCTTGTTCTCAAGCGCAGCCGCGATCTGCTGGAGCCGGAAGGCCAGCTGCATCTTCTGGGCAGCAGGGTCCTCCTCCAGGGCGTTGATGATCTTGGTTGGGGGGGATGGGGGTGTGGGTGATGTCAGACCACAGGCCAGGGGAGGGGGAGCCCAGTGAGTGCTGCCTTCCCCGGGGAGGCTGGGCCCCTACCTCGTCGTAGTACTTCTGCGTGTACTGGTAGAGCTGGTGCAAGGCCACAAGGGTGTTCAGGGAGTCCGTGTGTGCCTGAAGGGCCGGGACAGGGGCTGCATGACCCACGGGGGCCGGAGGCCATGCCCCAGGGGGTGGGCAGATACAAAGGGCCCCCCTCCGACCCAGTCACAACACTTAGACGCACAGCATGCCAGGCACAGACAGCTTCCCATCCATGCAGGCCCCGGGCAAGCGGGGCTGGCTTAGAGCTGCCCCCAGCGCCCCACATGTCCCGGGGCCCCTCACCGGCGCCTCTCTGGGTCCTGTGGGCACAGTCACCTGCCCCCAGGGCCGTCTCCTGCCACCCCACCGTGGGGCCTTCAGGGCAGGGCTGAGGGCTAATCCTGGGGGGTGGGGATCTCAGCCTGTGTCCCCTGTGCCCCCCTTACCCGGGAAATCTCTGCCAGGTGTGTGTTCATGTCTTGGTCGCTGACCTGCACCATCTGTCTGATCCCCTTGTAGTAGCTGTGGGGGAGAGAGAGTTACACAGGGTGGGAGGTGCTGGGAGTGGGGGGCAGTGGTTCCCAGAGGTTGGGCCCTCCTCCTGATCACAGGCACCAGCCAGGGGCCCCACTAGGTGGGCGCTGAGGGTGGGCAGCAGGGTCTGGCCTGGTGGGTGGGTGTGCGAGACTCACTCCTCCACCATCTTCTTGTAGGTGGAGATCTCCTTGGCGTACAGGAGCTTGTTGCTGGGAGAGTCCTGTGGGAATTGGAGCCAAGTGACACTCAAGCCAAGACACCCAGAGGAAGAAGGGTGTGCAGGGGAAGGGCTCCCCCAGGGTAGCTGCCCTGCCCGGCCACAGACCTGACGGTGTTTTTGTCATTTTGTAATTTAAAACTCACTCTTTCTCGTGGAAGGAGAAGAACAACAGGGTCCCTGACTGCCAGAGGGCCGCTCCCCACGGGGCCTCCCATCATGCCAGGGACTGGCACCTGCTTTCCTCCTGACCTTCAGCCTCCACGTGCAAACCCACACCCAAACTGACCCCCCTCACCCCGCCCCAGCCTGCTCCCCTGACACCCCCCCCCGGTCCAGGCCCCACCCCGCCGGGCTGCCCGCAGTTGCACGCACGCGGCTCAGCTTGTGCTCTGTGCGTGTGCAGGCGTCCATGAAGGTCTGTGCGATGACCGACAGGGAGGCGTCCACCACCTCATGGACATGCACGTCGAAGATGAAGTGGGGGTTCTTGAGGATGTTTACCCAGAAGCGGAGCGGCAAACTGAGGCAAAACAACAGGGTGTGAGGGGCGCCTCAGGGAGCAGGGCAGGCGGGCGGGTTGGGGCAGACCCCCACCTGTTGGTCTTCCAGATGTGGATGGTGTCCTCATCCTTAATGTCATGCTTTTCTGCCTGCTCGTCCAGGAAGTCAAAGAAGTACTTGACCGCCGGTGGCACCGCGTTCCCGGGCGCCAACACGCTCTGGAAGAAGTTGTCCACGAACTGCTGCAGCGTGCCCTGCGGGGTGGGGCGGGGCTCAGCACAGCTGGGCGGTGCAGGGCAGGCGGGCGGGGCCTGCCGCCCACACGCCCCCCCGAGGCCCACCTTGACGGACAGCAGGCGGGTCAGGTAGATCTCGGTGATGGCCTTGGTGCGCTCCTTCTCCTTCACGCTGCCGCGCTTGCACTTGCCGTCGTCCACCTCGTCCGCGGGCCGCACCAGGTGCCACACGCGGTTCTCCTCCTCCAGGAGGGCGTGACCTGTGCGGAGCGGGCGCTGAAGCACGAGCATTGGAGCCCAGGGCTGCGGTCCCCGCACTGCGGGACCCTGGCCCAGGTCCTCAGGGGCCAGACAAGGGGAAGGGACTCACGCTCCCCAGGCAGGTCCTGCTGGCTGTCCTCGGGCTGCTGGGAGACCCCCACCTTGGACAGGATGAGAGTGGCTCCGTCCCGGACCTGGGGAACAGGGACATGAGGGCTGGCTCTGCACCCCGCTCCCCATGGGCCCTCCCCGCCACCACACTCACATTGTAGTGCATCAGTGTGTTGACACGCCTCCACCGGCCCTCCCGCTGGGAGGTCAGGTCCAGGTCTGACAGGATCTGGGCTGTGGATCCGGGACGCCACTCTGTGGGAGGACACAGCCCAGCTCCAGGGGCCCCAGCCCAGCCTAGCCCACCTGGCCCAGCCTCCCTCTTGCCACCCCCACAGCCCCGGCCAACCCGGCTTCTCCGGGCACAGAGCCAAGCCTCCAGGGATGGGGCTCACCGAGGACCACACTGTCAGCCTTGGGCCAGCGGGAGCACGGCTGCGTGCGGTACACCTGGTCAATGATCTTCTCCTTGACCTGGGAGATGGTGTCGCAGTTGAGGACCTTGACGGGGACCGCGTCGACCCCTTCATCCTGGACGATCACGCTCACCGTCTGCGGGGGCACAGAACAGAGGACCCACTGCGGGGGGGCCTCGCCCTCGCTCGCCCCACACTGGAAGCAGGCTCGGGCCTCCTCCTGATGGCAGCCTCTCTGGGGGAGGAGAAGGGGCGTCCTGAGCCCCGACAGTACCCGGGGCCTCACCTTTACCTGCACGGTGGCTCAGCAGAATAGAAAGCAGGGGGCCGCTCACACGCAGCTATCACACCACACACAGGTAACCAAGGGAGCACACGGCACGCACCGCCTCCCCGCACACACGGTTCCCACCACACACTTGGTGTGCTGTGCCCCACACATGCCTGCAGCAGACTGGGGACCCAGGAGGCAGCCGGCCTGGGGTTGCGGCCCTTAGAGCTCCTCGCCAGGCATCCAGGACCCAGGTCCCTCCATGGGCAGGGGTGGGCCCAGCACAGGGGATGGGTGCTCATGTAAGTTCATGAGGGAGGCAAGTGGCATCCAGTTTCTGGTTCTGAGGCTGGCCCGGAACCCGGCCCTGGGGGCTCACCAGGGGTGTGTACTCCACGTCATCCCCCAGCAGCCCCGTATCGTTGAGGGTGTACTTGGCTTTCTTCTGCACGGCGTCCACCGGCCCCTTCTCCACCTGATGCTTGATGGCCTTGAAGAGCTTGTACAGAGGCTCCCCTGCACTGTCCTGGAGCAAAGCGAGGTGGCTGAGCCAGGGGTGGGACTGACCACACCAGGCTGGGAAGCAGACCCCTCCAGACGGAGCCAGGCCCCAGGGAGGTGGACACTGGAGGGCTCCAGCACTGCCCCGCCCCTCCCCCACCCCTGGCAGAGCTGGGTGGGACCCACCTTGAGGTACTGGTACAGGCAGATAGACATCCAATTAGACAGCATTCTCTCCACCACTGTCTCAGACCTGAGGGGCAGAAAGGCTTTGCACAAGGGACCCGCCAGTGTCCCCAGGGTCAGGTACCTGGGCCAGGTACGGCAGCCCAGACTCCATCCACGACCCGGGCCTCCATCTCCTGCAGTGGCCAATCTCCCAAGACCCCTCAGGGAGGGCAATTCATCATCCACCCATGAGACACTGCTGGCCACACAGAGGAGCGACGTTTCCTTCTGCCCTCCTCACTAGCCCTGGCTACACCTGTTGGCCAACCAGGTGCCTGGACAAGCCTGTGCGCCCCGCTGCACCCCACCCCCACCCCAGGCGTGTCTCTGCCCTGCCCCACGCACCTGCGCAGCATCAGCTTGGGGTTCTTAGCCACCACGTACTGCTCCATGAGTTCCAGGAAGAGCGTGCGCATGATATCCGTGTAGTACTCCAGCTTCCCGTGCAGTGCCACGGTCAGCAGCGACGCAAAGTAGACCTTGGCGCGGGCCGAGAACTCCCGCTGGCTCTCCAGAGTGTGGATGAACTGAAGGGCAGGCCAGTCAGGGCCCCGCCCCCGGAGGCCCCGCCCACGCAGCGGGCCCGCCCCGCCCACACCCAAAGGCCCCAACCACGCAACAGCCCCGCCCACATCCAAAGGCCCCGCCCCCGGCCCCCGCTCACATTGATGAGGAAGCACTTGCTGTTGAGCAGGTTGGAGAACTGGTAGAGCGCCTGCTCCACCACCGGCCTCCGAGACTCGGGGATGTCTAGCTTGCCCGTGATCATCACGTCCTTGTCGCCGTCCTTGGAGGGCAGGAAGAAGACGCGGTCGGTGTAGGTCTTGTAATCCAACACGGGGATGCCTGCCTCGTGCACGTCATTGGTCTGGTCCTCCATCTCAATCATCAGGTCTGCAAGGGGGTCAGGGTAAGGCACGTGTGGCCGTCGCTGACCGCCCGCCCCCCTCCGCCTGCCCCCCAAGAGCCCCTCTCCCAGAACCCGGCCCCCGCGCCCCCATCCCGGACCCGCCCCAGAGGCCCCCCCTCCCGGACCCGCCCCAGAGCCCCTACCCGTGAACTCCTTCTTGCAGCGGTCCCGCACACTCTCCTCCAGGCCCTCCAGCTGGGACTTGATCTTCTCGTACTCACGCTCCGCCTGCTGGCTCTTCCTCCTGGGGGCACAGGGAAGCTCCTGGGACCGGCCCTGGGTGGTGCCGGCCGGTGGGTATGGCCGAGGGGTGGAGGCCGGCTCACCAGTAGCAGTAGACAGACACAGCGATGACGGCCACCATGGGCCCGATGACCAGCGGCAGGATGAGGCTGAGAGGCACGTCGCTCGCGCGCGTGTCATACTCCACTCGGCCCAGCACCCACTCCCGTGAGCCAAACTTCACCTGCGTGGGGAGGGACTCAGCAAGGACTGGGGGCCGCGCCAGACAGCCCCGCGCGCCGCCCAGCACGTGCCGCCCCAAACGCACGATGAACTCTGGCAGGTTGTGGGCCGTGTCTCGCTTCTGCCTCCGCTTGGGAGGGGGCTGCACCTCTGGGGGCTCGCAGTACAGGTCGGTCTCCGTCAGCGTTTTCATGGTGCAGCGCTCGGCACCCACGAAGGCTTCGGCCTCGTGAAGCGTCATGGCCTTGTTCAGATTGGTGCCCTGGGGGGAAGGGTCGCCACAGTGGCCAGGAGGGCATCAGGGAGACCCAGAACAGCTCAGGCCAGGCCTTGGGCTGCTCCCTGCCCGCACCACTCCTGCCCCTTGGGGCTGCACTGGTCCTCACCCGCGCGTGAATGAGCTTGTTGACCTGCTTCTTGACACCCCCGGTGAAGTTCTCGAAGGTGGGGTCGGCGACGTACTCAAAGGCACCAGCCTCCGTCCTGAGCAGGGCCTGGTGTCCGTCCATCCGGATGAGTGCAGTGAGGTTGTAGGCCTCGGGCTCCTCGGGGACGGCCGGGGACAGGAACACGACCTTGGAGTCATTGTAGAACACGTACTCCGTGCCCACGACCTGAGGGCCGAGGTGGGATCTTTAGGCCACCAGGCACGGGGGGCCCCCAGCCCTGGCGTGTACACCAGGACTCACCGTCACGGAACGCAGCGGTCCGGTCTCCCGCCGCCGCCTCCAGGACTGCAGGGGCTCGGCTATGACCACCATGGCGAACCTCTGGATCAGGCTGAAGCCTTGTCCTGTGACGTTGATGCTCCGGCCACCGCTGGGGGACAGGAAGGAGACAGTGCCAGAGTGGGCACACCAGGCAAGGCAAGTGCCCTGCAAGGCCATGTCCCTGACCCCACCCACCACAATCTGGAATATACATGCAGGTCAGTGTGAGCACAGACCTGCTGCAAGGCAGGTGTGCCCAGGGCACGTGTCTGAGCACTGCCGTTCTGCATTGTGAGAGGGCAGGGAGGCTGTCTGTCCACCTGGGTGTCTAGGAGGGGAAGGGACCTGGGGGAACAGTGAGGAGTTTTGGAGGCCTCCTCCTGTCACCCAGACCAGCATGTGCCAATCCTCACAAGGCTGGAGGACAGAGAGTGCCTGGGAAACAGCTGGATGGGGTGGGTGTGGGGGCACCTGCCACCAAGGGGCCCCCGTCACACCTGACAAAGCTCCGCAGTGGCTCGAAGGCCCTCAGTACTGGATTCTCACGGTAGGTGAAGGTGATGCCAGGGCTGGGCACTTCGGAGCCCCCATAGTAAATCTTCAGGGCCAGCTCTCCCGGAACCGCCTGGGGGCCAGTGACACACTGAAGCTGGGCCCCAAACAGTGTCCTGAGGGTGTGAGAGCCGGTCAGCGTCAGCCCTGCCCGGGGACCACCCCAGCCCCAGGTCAGTGGGTCCACTGCCCCCTCCAGGACAGACACAGGGTCATGGCCGGAGGGCCCTCACCCTGTCCCCAGGACCAGGGAAGACCAGTATTTGGCGACCTGTGGGTGACACCCACACGTTACAAGGGACGTCATTGAGGGTCACTCTCACGTCTTCCTCAGAGCCTGTGTCCAGGTGGGTGCCATTGATGGTCAGTGTGGTGCCGCCCGCCTGTGGCCCCTGCTTGGGCTCCACACTGCGGGGTTGGGGCTGCTGGAAGAGGGGTAGGGCATCTGGCTCAGGGCTGGGTGGGGATGCAGGCCCTCCACCCAGCTCAGGCCTCCCCTGGGCCACAGCCGCTTTCAGGAGGCCCCCAGACCCCACCAACATCTGTGCTGACCTGCCAAATGCTTACCTGGTAGGTGAACTGGACGTGGGGAGGCGAATGGCCGAGCTTCCCGTTGATGTCCACCTCCACGCCACCTGTAAAGGGCGCCTCTGCAGCCTCCATGGTGCACACGATCCTGCATGGGCGGCAGGCAGGTAGGCACACTCTGTGGGTGTGCAAGGCCTGGGCACCCACGCACACCTGGACCACGTCTTCCCTCTCCATGCCCCCCAGTCCCCTGGCCCCCCAGGACAGGGCCTAGTCCAGCCCTTGGAGTCCAGGTCATGGGCTGCCCACTCACCGGGTGGACACGGAGTACCGTTCTGGCTCAAAGGCACAGTTCTGGCCAGCCACGGTGACCCTCTTCACGTCGTCCGCTCTGACCCCCAGGTTTGACCCAAGGATGGTGACACGGATGCCTCCGCCCAGCGGGCCGGTCTCAGGCTGGATCTGAAATTGACAGAGCCTGGCTGACCCTGGGGTCCCAGGGTGGTGGGGCCGGAGCTCTACTGTGGGTGAGGGGGGCGGGGGGCTCACCCTGGTGACAACGGGCGGTGGGCACTCGGAGGTGGCATTGCCGCACAGGGCCTCGTACACACAGCGGCTCTGCCCGCTGCACCACACACAGTGGTAGGCGGGGTCAGCGGCCAGGCACAGGCTGCAGTCGCTGCGGCCGAAGGAGCAGTTGTAGAGGGTCACTGCAGAGGGAGAAGCCAGCCGTCGGCAGGGCCGTCCTGCTTCCTGCGCCCGCCCGCACGCCCACCCAGCTGCCCGCCTGCCCACCCACCTTGGAGCCGGCTGTCAACGTTCTTGCCGGAGGACTTGACGTACAGGTGCAGGGGCAGCGTCTCGTTGGTGTCATGGGCCAGCTAGGGGCACACGGGGACACACTGCACCCCCTGCTCCGAGGTCCCCGATGGCCACGATCACATGTCCCCGCACGGCTGAGGGCGAGTCCCATTCCAGGGAGCCGGGGGACACAGGGAGGCCCCGAGGCTGCGCCTGCCTGCCCCCTGCTTCCTCAGCAGGGTGGTGTGGTGGGCCTGCCCCCCTCACCCCTCAAGCTTGTTGCTGTTCAGTTGCACAGTCGTGTCCGACTCTGTGCGACCCCGCGGGGGTCAGCATGCCAGGCCTCCCTGTCCTTCACCGTCTCCCGGAGCCCGCTCAGACCCGTGTCCATTCAGTTGGTGATGCCATCAAGCCGTGGAGGGAACTGGCTGCCTCCAAGGGGTCCACCAACCCGGCCCACCCACCCCGGGAGGCGTACCTTTGGGGTCCGAAAGGAGAAGGTTCCTGGCTCCTGGGTGCTGACCGACGCCTCAAACTTGAGCAGGTCACTGCCCACAAGCAGTGGGGAGCCCTGCCAGACAGGCCAGTCAGGACACCCTGGCCGGGCCACCCCACCCCACCCCGCCCTGGGCCCCGGAGCCCGCCGCCCCACACAGCTCCCAGGCTGCTGGGGTGCCCCCACCCAAGGAACACTCGGCCACAGCGCGGTCCCTGCCTGGGCCCACAGCCTGAGCCCTCTTGAGCAGCACTCGCTGCCCAGCTCCTAAACCCTGAACCCGTGGCCTGTCCAAACGCCCCCCACTCTCGCAGACCTCTCTGCTTCCCCCACACGCTGGGCCCTGAGCACCGCAGGGGGCGGGCCCAGAGTAAGCCCTGCCCCCGGGCCTGGGACCGCAGCACCCCTACCTGCACCGTGTCCAGGTTCTTGCCCTGGAAGGTCACATCCGTCTCGTGGTTCACGGGGATGACCAGCGGGCTGGGGTTCAGAAACTGGGGGCAGTCGTCCTCCTGGGGAGAGGGAGCACTCAGGATCTGCCAGGCCGCAGCTGAGCAGCCGGGCCCCCGGCGGCCCCAGGCCCTCACCATGTGGGCACCAACGACGCCGTCCTCGGGGCTGGGTGAGGCCTGCTGACACGCGTGTTCGCGCAGTGCCCACTGGCAGGTCCACCGATTGCTGGCGCAGGAGATGCACCTGGAAGAGGGGGTGGTGAGGGGTGTGGGGGCCGCACCGGGGGGCCGGGGGTGGGCAGGGGAGCCACTCACGGCAGGTTCTCCTGCAGGCTCATGGCCTCCCGGCAGTCGTAGAAGGGGTACCGATGTGAGGTCAGGAAGACGTTGCCGCGTTTGAAGTGGAGCCGGATGGTCACGGCCACGTGATCTGCGGAGGGAAAGCATCGGGTGGGGCTGCAGGCGAGGCTGCCCATGTGGGATGGGAGGCTGCAACCAGGCCTCCCCTGGTCCCAAGCCTGCCTTGTGTCAGTCTCCCACAGGATGCCGTGTGCGGAGACCCTGGCTGGAACTGGCCCCGAGGGCTCAGCCAGGCCTCCATCAGATCCCGGCTCCGGTGTTGCTCTGCCCACTCCCCGCCCTCAACCGCTGGCCATCTTTCGGTCCCTGGGGGCGTCGAAGGACATGATTCCCTGGTGTCTAGGGTAGAGCGCTTGCCAGGCCCCAGCCACGTCACTGCACAGGCCCTGCCTTCACCCGTGAGCCAGCTTCCACTGCCCCACATGCTCAGGGGACAGGCTCGGCGCCGGGCCTGGCCTCCAGGGACAGCCTCACCGATCTAAGCTGGCTGGGATGGGGAGGGCGGGGCGGGTGCCCAGCACACATTCTTTGAATGCCGCCTGGCCAGGGTGTGGCCCTGGGGTCTCAGTGGGCACCCGGGGCTGGTCAGGGGTGGGCAGCCTAGGGTCTCAGTGGGCGCCTGGGGCCAGGCTTGGCGGGCGGCAGCAGTTGCCTCACCCTGGCCAGGCGGCGTGCTGGGGAGGCTGCTCCTGCTCGGTGAGCTGCAGACCACGGTGCCCTCCTGCAGGCGTGCGGGGTGAGGCGGCGACCCTCCGAAGAGGCACAGCAGCGTGTCGTCGTCACTCAGGGCCGGGAGGGGGCTGACGGTCAGCTGCACCTGGAGAAGGGCAACGCCGCTCACGCCAGGATTCTTCCACCCCGACCTGGTGTGCAGGCCACCTCCTGGCCCAGCCCCACCTGGGGCACCTGTCCCCTGGTTTGCTCTCGGTGGCCGCCCTCCTGAATGTGGACCCCTGCCCCTGGAAAGCCCTCTAGAACCCAACTCCACTTTCTCTGAATGGGACCCCCTTGGGTCACTCCTGGGACAGGGCCTGGATCTGCCCTGGATTCTCAGGGGCGCCCCAGGTCAAAGGGGACCCCACAAAGGACGGAGTCCCTGTCCCCAGGCCCGGCACCCACAGCCAGGAGCACAGCCCTGTGTGGGCCCTCGGCCGTCCCCACAGCCTGGGTGAGGGGCAGCCTTGCCCCCACCCCCCCACTCACCTCCCCCTGGGCCTGGCGGCTCATGTTCTGCGGGTGGGCCCCGGTAACGGCCACGCAGGACTCGCTGCGGCTCCACAGCCAGTGGCCACTCTCGGCAGCCCGGGGGCACTCCGCTTTCCTGGTGCAGCTGTGAGGGTGGGGGGCAGCCTTAGCCGGGCACCCGTCAGCCTCCGGGCCGGGGCGGGGCTACACCCCGAGATTTAGGGTGGGGCCGAGTCCCTGGGCACTCACCGGCCCTCGACGACGCACCAGCCGCAGTAGGGGTCCTGTGAGCTGTGGCAGTGAGCACAGCTGGAGAAGCTCGCACACTCCTGCACGAGAACCCGGAACACCTGGCGGCACCGGGGCGGTGAGCATGAGTGGGGCCGCCAGCCAGAGAGGACCCCCCGCCAGACACCAACTCTGGGACCACCGGCTCAATCCCACCTGCACCCGCTGAGCCTTAGGAGCCTCAACACCGACGCAAGGCTGAGCAGGAACAGCTCCGGGCAGCCCGGGAGGCTAGGCCTAGCCTGGGATCAGCGGGCGCCGGGTTCCAAGGAGCCAAGGGAGCCCTTGATTATGGCGCCTCCCTGGTGCCCATTGCATCAGCCCCCAAGTGGCTGTGGGACTTGGCCCATCTGAGCTCACAGGCATGGCCCCTCAGCCCAGCTTGCCCTTGGGGAAGGCCTACTTTGAGCACTGACCTTCTGGTCAGATGGGCCAGAGACACACAGAAACAGTTTCAAAGGCGGGAAAGGTGCTCAGAGACATCGTCAGGGACCAAGAAGAGGGCCGGCCCCTCCCACGCCACTTGGCCCCTCTCCAGGGCCTGGACCCCAGAGGGCCCTCCTCCCGGGCCCACCTTGTCCTGGGTCATGGCGTACAGGCTAGCCAGGTCTGCGGCCAGCACCAGGTCTCTCTTGATTCTCTTGTTGATTTCCACAAGGATGGCGCCATACTCCGTGGAGCTACCATCCGGGGCGAAGTACACCTACAGGCACAGGGGCAGGCGCATGGTGAGGGCAGGGGGGTCTTGTGCACTGAGGACCCCTCTGGGAGCCACCCTGCCCCAGCCCTGGGCCTCACCTTGAGGACCCGGCCATCCGAGGTGCCCAGAAAGGCGATAGTGTGGTCATTCTCGGTGGTCACGGTCACAGCCGTCAGGTTCAGACCTCCACGGTGCAGCACAGCCTTGGCCGTGAGGCCGTCGCGGCTGCCCAGCGGGTAGGGCAAGTGTTCCGAGCCGCACGGGAAACTCTCACTGGCACCCTGCAGACCACAGCATCAACACCTGCCCGAGGCCTCTCCCCCGCGATGGCCCTCAGCACTCAGGGCCCCACACATGCCCCAGAACCAGCCAGGTACACAAGACAAGGGCCACTGGCGCACCCGACACCCGGGAGAAGCAGCACCCACGTGGGTGTTCACGCTGACCTGCCCGTGGAGACACCGTGCACACACACAGCCCTCCCACACGGTGGCATGCCGACACGTCAAGCAGGGCCACGCGCAGACCCACCCGCGTGTGGCCCAAGCCCCTGTGAGAACACTGAGGCCACGTACCGACCCGTGGCCGCCACACTGGATATCTCCGTGGAAGGGCTTGTAGAAGGTGTCGCGGGGCACCTCGCGTGTGCCCGTGTAGCAGGCGTCGCGGTTGGCCTCCATCCTGCGGTGGATCTCGTCCAGCGGGAACAGGCAGAGGCCGGTCCGAGGCCCCCCACCGCCCCGGCCTTCCGTGCTGAAGACGGCGTAGAGCACCCCGCCGGAGCCCGGCTGGTCCACCGAGGCCGCCAGGCAGGTGCCAAAGGCGGGGGCCTGGGCGTCACCAGGGTCCAGGCAGCTCAGGTCCACCTCCAGGTAGGAGTAGTAGAAGGGGTCCTGCTTGCACATGCGTGCCAGTAGCGTGCGGTTCCGGGCCGGGTGCTTGTCCTGCTGGTTGAAGACGAAGAAGACGTAGGGGCCGTCCTCAAAGGCGGCCACGAACTGCTGCGTGTTGGAGGACATGTAGCCGGCCTTGTAGGTGGCATGGTCCGTGTAGGCCTCGAAGGCTTCCCGGCCCTCGGTCCGGTCCAGCAGGCGGGTGCTCACGATGACCCCGTTGTCGTGTGGCCCGTTGCCCTTGCCCACGAACAGCAGGCGCTCGTCGCCGGGGCCCGCAGCACTCACCAGGCCCACGGTGACCACACTCTCGTCGTTGCTGGCCACAAAGGACTTCTCGCCGCTGCCATCTTCGTAGAAGAGACGCGTGGAGATGTTGCCCAGGGCACGCAGGGCGCAGATGCCCTTGAAGAGGCTACCGCACTCCACCAGGCGGCTCCGGGGAGGATCCAGCAGCAGCAGCTGGTTCACATTGTCGGTCAGCACGGCCTCGTGGCACTGGCTCACCTCGATGGGAGGCGTGCACTTCTTATTGTCTAGGGCCGGGCCCGTGGCCGCCCGCTGCTCCAGCTGCAGGTCGGCAGTCAGCTGGTAGAGCGTGTTTACCGCCCCCACGTACACCATGCCTGATGCCTCGTCCACCACCAGGTGGTTCAGCTCCGTCTCACTGCGGAAGAAGTCTAGCTTGCGGGGCCGCAGACTCACGCTTGTGCCTGCCAGGCCCAGGAGGGTCAGGGCCCAGAGCTGCAGCGCCATTGCCCCTGCACACTGCGAGAAGAAAGGAGGGTCAGGGCTGCACCGGCCTGGAGGACTTACCCACCCTGTTCCTGACGCCCAGGCCAAGGCCCACTCCCTTCCCCGCCTTCCTGCCCCTCTGGCCAGACACACCTACTCAACCTGCCTCAAGAGGACCACCCTGTGACCTAACCTCTGACAGGCCAGGCTACCAGTGCTGCAGCTCCAGGCCTCGGTGTGGCAGGCCACCCCCACCCCAGGATTTCGCCCCCAGGTTCCCAGAGCACCTTCAGGCCCACCTCGAGGCAACAGAGCGCCTCCTCCAGAAAGTCTCCAGAGCACTCACGTCCCATGACCCCACAGCGCCGGTGATGTGAGAGGCACCACCCCCAGACCACACTCCCCAGAGCACAAGACCCAAGCCGGCAGGCCCTGAACAGGCAAACGGGGCCACACATCTGTTCTGTGCCTGACTCTCAGCACAGTGTGGTCCGACCTCAAGTAGCGGAGCCGCTGGGGCTGCAGCCTGGCCTGCCTCCCTGGCCCCCACCCGCACAGGGCCACGCAGTCCAGTCACCCTGCCTGTGCCCTGCTGGGGAGACCCTCAGGTCTCTGAGAGGGGGGCCCCAGAGTCCGAGGGCAGTGCTGTGTGGGCTGCGGCAGGCCACGTCAGTGTGCGGAGATCTACTTGAGCACACGCCCCTGTGTGTGTATGCAGGCCCGTTCCCGTGTCTGCGTGCATGAGGGCTGAGCTCAGGGTTGCCAACATGCAGGCCTGTCCCGATTTGGGGTGATCCAGTATCTCCCCACCTTGGGAACCCTGATTACAATCTGGAGAGTCTCTGCCACCACCCTGTCAGGCTGTCCTCTCCCAATCTGTGTCCCAGCCCTCATCCCTGGACCCGACATCTGCCCCGCGGGTGTCTGTGCCTGGCAAGACGTTTAGGGAAGCCCTGTCCATGCCCACAGGGCCAAGTGGAGACTGGCCCCAATGGCAGAAGTAACGAGGGGCCCTGGCCTCCCAGACTGCCCACACCGGTCGCTGCAGCCACCTTCGACACCACCTCCCTGGACACACTCTTATTCAAGAAACGACTACTTTCGTCCTCTCCTGCGACAGCCCTCCTTGCCCACGCCTCCTCCGGGAGGGAGAAAGCTGTCTGCTCCCTGGCTAGGGAGAGGGTTCTCTGGGGCACTGGCTTTGGGCAAAGCTGTGTTAACTGGAAAAGCCTGGCTTCCTCTCATGGACCTGTGACTATTACACAGAAGCAAGCCGACTTCCTTCTTTCCCTGGACCTCTAGGAACCCCCACCCCCCAGGCTGTGGCTCCTCTCCCCGGGCCTCCCACAGTGTCCCTGGGCTACAAGGAAGCCCCCTGGCCAGGCTGCGGCTGCTCTCCATCCCTTTGTTCCCGTCTCCACCACGTCCCTCGAGCGCCTAGAGGAGGTGTAGTGGAGAACCAGGTGACAAAGCCTCCTCATCCCAGAGCCACCGGGGGGCGCCGGCGGGTCCCGGCCGGGGAGGGGAACCCTCGGCGGGACAGCGGCCCCCCGCGCAGGAGGCCCTGCTCTGAAGCGCTCTCGCCTGGGCCTCCTGACGAGCTGCTGGGAGAGGAGCCACCCACAGGCTGGCGGGACGGTGTCCAGCAGGGGAGATGGCCGGGACCCGGAAAGGGGGCGGAGGAGGCCCAAGAGGAGGCGGAGGGCGGGGCAGCCAGGGTGACCGGGCCGCGCGGAGACGATCGGGCTCGGGAGGAGCGCGAAGATTCCGCAGGCCCGCCCGGGGAAGGGGCCCCACCAGCGCACAGTCGGCTCTGGCTCGGCGGGCCGGCGAACCCGCGCAGGGGACAGGACGCCCCGGAGGCCCCCAGGCGTGGGGCTGGGCCACCCTCCAGTCCAGGGCCGCGCGGGGCCGGACGCTCGGGCGCCTGCCCGGCTGCCCCCCAGGCCCGGGGGCGGGCGGCCCGGCTGGAGGCCCCGCCCCCTCCCCTCCCCCGCGCCCCGCGCCCCGGCCGCCCCGCCCCGCTGGCCGGCCCGTCGCCGCCCCAAGTCTGCTCCGCGGCGCCGCGCGGGCGGGGGGCGTCCGGGGCCTCTGCTGGCGCGCCCCGCGCCCGGCCCCGCTCACCCGCGTCCCCGCGTCGCCGCCGCCGCGACCCCGGCCCCGCTTGGCTTTGGCTCCGGCTGCGGCTCCGGCCACGGCCGGCCGCGGCGGGCGGGGAATGAATGGAATGTTCCCCGAGCCCAGGGAGGGGAGCGAGCGGGCGGGCGGGGGCGGGCCGGCCGGCGGAGGCGGAGCTGCGGCCGGAGCCGCCCCTGGGAGCAGGGCTCCGGTCTCCGACAGATCCGTGTCCAGGCCCCTCTGCCCATCGGCAAGCGCGCGGAGGACTTGACCCAGAACCGACCCATCGGGCACAACGCCCACTCCCCCATACGCCCCTCTCCCTCGGTCCCAGGAGATGGGAGGGTCACAGAGCCTAAACCGAATGCTCTGGTGGGCCTCTGGTTAGTACCCACTTGACTGAGCCCCTGGGGCAGCGGCCCTGGGGCTGCTACAGCAGAAGTGCAGGGTGAAGGCACTGTGTGTGTGCCCTCACCCCGTAGACCAGATCCTGCTGCTGATTCCCAGGGGCCCAGACGCTGGGCTGGTCCCTAACCACCCCCCCACCCCACCCCCCACCCCCAGAAGGCAGGGGCCAGACCTGGGCCCCCTGCCACCCCCAGGAGCCCTCTGGGCGGTGGGCAGAACGAGCCCCTCTCGCAAGCCCAAGTTGTATGGTGTCACAGGAGGGGCTGGGACTCCAGGTGGCAGCTCCCTCCACTTCCTGGACAAACAAAAGCCTCAGGTGACAGGAGCAAAGGGTGACCCACCTGACCAGAAGCCATGCTTGGGCTGCCACACCGGAGGCGCCAGGCACAGCCCGCAAAGCTCCCTGTGTCTGGTGTTCCCGGAACGGGCGCTTCCTGTTTTGAAGGCGGCCCGGGACCCCTGCTTGCTCACCGGGGCAGCGGGGATTTCCTCACGGGCACCAGACGCCTCTTCCTGGCCGAAGTCCGGAGGTGCACTTCCAAGAAGTCCACAGCTCCAGCCTGCTGCAGGCCCGGAAACCATCTGGACGTGTGCCCCCTGCTCCAGGCCCGATTACCAGAAGGCAGCGCTGCAGTCTGTGCCCGGCGGCACTCCTGGCTCTCTGCACAGCCCACCCTCCCACGCAATCCTGCCAGCGGCCCCCACAGCAGGACACCTGGTTTTGGGCAGACGTGTGCCCACTGGACCTGACCAGACAAGACCCGTGGGGACACCTCACCCTGTCATTGCGTGGCCGTGGCCCCCACTACCTTCCCCAGCTTGCGCTAGCCCCCACTCACCCAGGCTTCAGTGGTCCGGCTCAGTCTCTGCTCCAGGCTGACATTGAGGTTCTCTAGAAATTAAAGGAGAGATGGTGGTCTCACGACAAGCCTGGCCCCTGCCTCCACGTCTGGGGTGCGAGGAGCAGCCCATGGAGCCAGCTGGCCTCTGCCACCCTGGAGGAAACTCTCAGCCTCCTGCCTCCTCCACCCCACCTTCAGCCCCACCCAGACTCTGGCCTCCCAGCCCCCAGCCCAGCACCCCCATGCACACAGGTCCACTTGGTGTGTATGCCTGTATGCCCCTCCAGCCTCTGCTCAAAAAGGCAGAGAAGGGAATTCCCTGACTGTCTAGTGGTTAGGGCTCTGCACTTTCATTGATGAGGGGCTGGGTTCAGTCCTCCGTTGGGGGAACTAAGATCCTGCAAGGTACATACATTACTTTGATTAAAACTAAAATTATTTTCTGAAAAAACATACACATACAACTCCGCGACTCTCCTTACAAGATATGTGACCTTGCGCAAGTTACTTAACTTCTCTGAGCCTCATTTCCCCATCTGCGAAACCCCAGCGGTTTGTAAGAACTAAAGGATGTGGGCCTGAAAAGCCTGTCACATTGTAGCCCTCAGCAAGTTGCGACTGTATCCTCTCCTCCTGGATAAACACGCCTGTGTACCCGCAGTGAGGACCTGGTCATGGATACTTCTCAGCGCGGAAGTATGCAACCAGAGGACCCTGAGAACCCAGGGTGCTGGTGAAGATGGGTGGTCCGTGTGGACCCCGACAGAGCCCAGACCTGCTGAGGACAGCTGTGGTGCAGAATTCCAGACCTCTCCACCCATGGGGGTTGATACAGACACACATGAGTTTAACTGAGAAGTTCTAGAAGAGGACATCCAAACTGAAAGTCATGACGAAGCCTTGAGGCAGGGAGGAGGGGGCTGAGAATAAAGCCCCTTCACTTGCCACTTCTGGAAACATCTTTGCGAGATTATACTGAGTACGCACATGCTACTGGCCTACGAAGCCCGCCCCAGCACGGCCACAGGCCACCGGCTCCCGGTCTGGCTCGGGCCAGCAGCATGCCCCCGGGCATCTCACTCCTGTGCCAGACCACCCCCACATGTGGGGCCAACACTGTGACGAGGGCCCGGGGCTGGAAGGAACCCCAGCAGGTCTGAGGGAGACCAGCAGGGGCTAGGCCTGCGGGTGGGGGGGCGCCACGCCTGTGCACATAGGGCAGGAAATCCCTCTGGTGTCCTCAGCCCCCGGCTAAGCAGGGAAGGGTTAACCAGAAAGAGGAGCTCAGGGCTCCAGGTGTGGGGGTGAAGGTGCCTAGGCAGCCTTTGTGAAAGGGGCAAAGGCCACTCCACAGGCAAAGTCAGGGCCAAACCAAAGGGTGTCCGGACAGTGGAGCCTAAGAGAGGGCTCCAGGCCGGGCCTGGCCTTGAGGCTGAACAAGGGGTTCCCAGCACCAGGGCCAGAGCATGCAGGCCTGCCCCTGAAGGGACGTCACGCTGGCCTCTGTGTGCCCCGTGCCTGCTCCCTCTGCCTGGCATGGCTGAGTTCCAAGCCCCAGCCCTCCACCTGCCCAAGTCACGGGGAGGGGGGTGCTGCGTGTGTGCCGGAGGCGAGGCCAAGGGAGGCTGGCCTCTTCCAAGACACCCCATCTTCCTAAGCCCACACACCCAGCTGCAACCTCACCCGAGGGACCTGCGCCAAAGGACCCACTGCGATGGACCCCCTCTCAGACTCTCCTGGAGGCGGTCCTCAGATTTCTCCTCCCGACAGCAGGCGCCCCCAGCCGCCCCATCATGTCCACCCTGCCTCCAACTGGCAGCTCCGCTCATTACTGCTGTCTCAGACGACGGCCCCTCTCCTGAAGGCCCACAGGTCTGAGGCCCTGGGTGACCCCCACCACAATCACACACACCCAATGCCGCTGCCCAGCCCCTTTCAACCCAGGGTTGTATGGGCTATGGACAAAGTTACACTGCGACTCAGTTTCCCTGTGAGGGACACGGGGGTAATGACAGCACCAACCCGAGCGTGAGGCTGGGAGGTTAAGTGAATCTGTGCCTGGAGGAGGGGTTCAGGGTGACATCGCGATGCCAACGTGTCTCTGCTTTTGCCGTCCCCCTGGAAAACGCCTACCCACCCCCCAGAAGCTGGAGACAGCCAGCCTGACCCAGCCCTGCAGGACCGTCTCTCAACCACCATGGCCCACGGTCTTCACTGATGGGCTGGTGAGCAAGGTCTGAACACAGGATCTGGCCTGGTGGGCGCCTCCGGGTCTCAGCCCTGTGATCCAGGACAGGGGTGACACACGGCAGAGGAGGCTGGACGTGAACGTTCCCCCAGAGCTGGTCCCCAAGCCCCCCGCACTAAGCAGGTGTTCCCCCAGAGCACCGGAGGGGACAGGGCCTCTCTTCACACACCCACCGCCCGGGGGAGCAGAGGAGCCACGCCCAGCAGCCCCCCAGGCTCCCTCCTTCGGTTCCTTTCTCCTAAGCAGCAGCCTCACCTGCTCCCCCGCCAGGAAAAGGCAAACAGGAGGTGCCCACTGGGCAGGGCAGGGATCCCACCCCAGGCTAGGGACCCCTGCAGCCCTGGCCCCCAGGACGAGGGCCCTGGGGCACAGGCTGGCCCTCCCTGTCACTATCTTCAAGCAAAACTGATGCAGCAAGGTCTCAGCGCTGACAGCAGAACAACGCAGAGCAGCCAGGTCTGCGTGGGGGGGACGGGGGGACTTTGGCAGACTGTGGGCTCGGGCAGGGGACCCAGGTTCCGCCAACAGGGAGAAGGGGCCGTTCAGACAGAGGCTCAGGCCCAGGTGGGGACACTCCGAGATGGTGGGGGCGGGGGCAGCCTTAGCACCCCACGGCGGGCACTCGGGACCCCCAGGACCGAAGGGGTGGAAGAGTCAACCCCTGGCGGAGAGCTCGGGGCCGCGAGTCACTCCCCCGACCCTAGCCCGGGAGGTAGCCAGGGCTGCGGTCCGGCCCCGGGCGCCGCCCCTCCCCCGCCGGGCAGCTGGCGGCGGGAGACCCGCCTGCGCTCCGCTCCCGCGACGAAAATGCAAATCTGCAATTAGCCCGGAGCGCGAAACAAATCAGAGGAAACAAAAACCGGCGCTTCGCCGGCAAATCGGAGCCTCCGCTGTTTTCAAAACAAGAGCGGGGAGTGGGCGCGCGCTGGAGGGGGTAGTGTCGCGGCACCCGGGCCGGGGCGAGAAGAGTCCCGACCGGCCAGTCGCGCGCCCCGGGGCCCGGGTCAGAGTTCAGTCGGGGAGGCGGGGCGCGGCCCCGATGGGGAGGGGCGGCCCGGCCTCGCAACCTAGGGCGGCCCGGAGCCCGCCCGGCGCCCGCGGACCACCCCTCCCGAGGCCCCGCCTGCACCCCGCGCCCCCGGGGCCGCACCTGGGCCTCTGACTGGGCTCCCCGGGGCTCCTGGACGCGCGGTCGCGGGGAGCCTGACCTCCAGTCGCGATGACGGGGGCGACGGCGGCGGCGGCGGCCACGTGGTCCCAGGGACCCGTCCCCAAGGAGCCTGGCGGGAGTCAGGCTGTCCTCGGCCAGCCAAGGCGCGGTGCGCAGCCCCGCCGGCCCCAGGCCCAGGCCCTCGCGCTCCGCTGTCCGCCAGTTACCCACTGTGGCCCCAGTGCCGCCTGCGTGACGCCCCACCCCACCCCAACCAGACTCACCGGGCAAAGGCCAAGCGATCGACACCTCCGAGCGGGGGCGGGCTGGGGCCTGGCTGACGTCTAGCTGGAGCCTTGCGTCAGCGCCGGGAGAGCCTCCCAAGGGACCCTCCCAGGTGTAGGGTGTCACCTCCCCCTCCCCACCCGCCCGGCTCCCAGCCGCTCCTCTCCTCCCAGCGGAGGCTGAGAGAGACTGGGCAGCCTCCCCTGCAGCTGGGACTCTGGGGCCCAGCTGGAAAGTCACCCCTGCCCGGTGGCCAGAGGTCAAAGGACCAAGACCCAAGGCCAAGGTGAGGAGGCGCAGAGAAGCCCCATGGCTCTCCTTGCTGCCTGCCTGAAGGGTCTCCCGGCCCGCTCCCCGAGACCCCGTGGGCCTTCTCCACTCCAGCCGCCTCTGCCTTCGTCTGAGGTCACCCTCACTGGGGGTCTTGCATCCCACCCTGAGCCTCAGGCACCTCTGCAGCTGCTTGGGCAAAGCCCCAGGGTGGGTGCTGCCCCGGACTGATCCCAGGCTGTTGGCAACAGGCCCCAGTTACTGCCTCACCCTGCGGCCGCCTGACCCTGACCCTGACCCTGTGGAGAGAAGGCTTAGGGGAACACCGTTTCAAAGAATTGTTATTCAGGAATACAAGCCAGGCCCTGCCAGCAGCCCACAGCCTCCTGGGCCTCCCAGGCCCTGGGGGCAGAAGGTGGGGTTTAGTGGGGCCTGGTGCCCACGTGCTCCACCGTGCTGCGCGGCCTGCCCTCCTCCTGGCAGCCCTCCTGAGTGCCAGCCTCCCGTGTCCCCCCTGGGCTGATTCCCCCTCAGGCTTGCCCACACCCCTCCTCTGCAGAGCCACAACCCCCAGAACACCTTGCAGCTTAATGCTTCTCAGTTTCCCTGTGCTGGTGGGGACCCCCGGATGGGCCCACTGACCTGCCCCATCTGCTCAGCCCGAAGCCCCCAAACGCTTGCCATGTGCCAGGGACAGGGGTACGAGCCTCCCCTTCCCAGGGCCCAGGAGGCCCCGCGGCGCTCGCAGCAGCTGGCCAGCCCTGGCCCACAACGGCCTCAGGCCACACCTGGTACACAGATGCATGGCGCTGGCACTCGGGCGAGTGAGTGTGGACACCCCCAGAGACCCCCTGCCCGTGGGCAGCAGATCAGGGCTGGGCTGAGAGGGACAGGAAGATGCACTGAGGCATCGGAAGTGCGGTGTGGGCTGGGCTGGCTGGCGGAGGGAGGGTGCTGCAGGGCCTCGGAGCGCAGAGTCAGGGAGGCCCAGCTGCCCCGGCTCCCGAGGGGCTCTTACGTGAGGCGCTGCACCCCCGTCCCCCCAGAAAGCAGGGAGGCTGGAGCCGTGCAGAGGGTGCGGGGCCCGCTGCGGCAGGCACGGCCACTGGCTCTGATGTCTGATGCCCTCCCCCTTTCCAGGCTGGCCTCCGCAGCTGGTGGGGTGCTGCTGGCCAGGCTGCCTGAGGCTCACAGTGGCTGCAGCTGGCCCAGCCCCAGGCCCGGCCCGGGGCCCCTTCCCAGGCCCTGTGCAGGGGTGGGAACAAGGCTTGGGGGCGGGTGGGTGAGGGCCCAGTGAGCAAGGAGCAGGCAAGGCCTGTAATCTGCCTGTCAGCCTGTCAGCGCCGCAGTGGCCACCCCAACCCTGCCTCCTACATCACGGCCGAACCCCACAATTAGCCTGGGGCGCTGCGCCAGGCCGGCATGCCAGCCACCCCCCACACACCCGTGAGCACTCTACTGCAGGCGCACATCTGGGATGCCTCGGGGGTCCCTGCCTCGGGGGTCCTGCTCCTCCGCTCAGGGTGTTTGCGGGACGAAGAGCCCCAGACCTGACCACTTGGGCTGGGGGCATCTCGGGCAGCCCCAGCTCAGCGTTGGCCCAGGGTGCCCAGAAGCGCAGAGAGGCCTGGAGCGGGCTCCGGGCACCCTGCGTGGGAAGCGGGGTCTGGGCCCTCCGCGCTGGCTGCAAGGGTCACAGGGTTGGGGCCTCGTAGGGCTGGGAGGGTCTGGAGTCCAGCTGCGGGGGGGCAGTGGATGGGCTCAGGGTCCGGCTCTGGGAGGGCAGAGGCGCCGGGAGTTTCCAGCGAGGAAACGCCCCAGCTCAGGCTGAGGCTGGGTGCTGAGGGGGACTCCGCAAGTGCCAGGGGGCAGCAGGGCGCCAGGACAGGGGGGACACCCAGCCCCCCTGTGACAGCAAGCCCTGGAAGTGGCCCCCAGCCCCTGGGGCCAGGCCCCGCACCCACCCCAGCTCAGGGCTGGCTCAGTTCAGCCCTGAGCTGCCACCCATGGGGCCGGGGCCAAGGGTCCCTGTGGGAAGCGTCGCCAGTCTCCCCCTCTGGCTCCTCCTTGGCCTCCTGTCCCTCATCCTGACCTCCCTCCCTGGGTCCTGAGATGGCCACGGTGGCCCCAGATCCGGCCTGATGCCAGGACAGGGGCGGTCCAGCCCCTCACGTCCCCTGGCCAGCCTGGGGAGAGATTCAAAGGCTGAGGGGGAGCTGGGGGCCACGCGGGGGCCCTCACTGCGACCACCTGCCCTCACCCCTGCCACCTCGCCCAGGGAGACTTGGAGACTGCTTCTCCCACTGCGGGGCACGCAGGGCAGTGGCCACCTTCCTGGGGCAGACACTGGCCTCCCGCAGCAGTGTCCTGGGCCTGGCCCTTCTCCAAAGCAGGCCCGGCTTTGAAAAAGCCTGGGGAGGGGGTGGGGGCAGGACCCCACACTCAGGCCCGGAGCCCGCAGCGCTTAGTGGTCCGGGAACTCCGCTCCTCCTCCAGGACGGATCCTCGTGCCCCAGCTATCAGGGCTGCTCCGGGGCACCTCCGGCACCCAAGGACCCAGGCTGCATGCCTGGCTGAGACTGCGGACCCCTGGAGCCCCCTCAGTCTTCAGCGGCCAGCTTGGGACTGGGCAGGGGGCCTGGAGGGAGCTGAAGGGGCCCCACGGCCAAGCCCCCATCAGGGTCCGTGCCCTGCGAGGGAACAGGCTGGCCCAGCGGCCCCAGACCAGGGCAGAAGGCCGGTGGCCGGAACTGTCCCTGCCGTGGGGGCAGAGGCCCCTGCCCAGACGCTGTGTTGACACAGGTGGCCCTCTGCAGAGCTGACATCAAACCTCTTTCCTCTTTCTTCCTCTTCCTGAGTAGGGGCTTCAGCTGGCCCTGTGTCAGGCACAGAGGTCTGAGCTCAGCGCGGTGCCCCTCCTCCTGGCACCCCCAGGGGAAAAACTGGCCACCTGCGCCGAGTGGCTGTGTCTCCACACCCGGAAAAGTCAAGTCCAGGGCGGGGCTGATGCCAGCACCAGGGTCAGAACCTGGGTGCCACCCAAAGGCCTCACTCGTTCCCTGCGTGCCCAGGCCCAGGCTCGTCGGGCACCAGGATGCGCCCCGTTTTAGAGGTCTCGTGACCTCAGGGGCTCGGACGTGGGTCGCAGGTTGAGCCCCCTCCCAGGTGCCCCGCCCCCCAGAAGCGCACCCCCTCTGCCCAGCGCGCGGCCAGCCCACAGGGTGGAGAGTTGCCAGTGATGGGGGAGCCGGTCTCTGAGTGAGGCTGCCCTGAGCTGCAGAGGGGCGCCAGAGAGGCCCAGAGGGCGGGAAACAGGACCCCAGCGCCAGGGGACGGGGCAGCCCTGGGCTCCTCCCCGGGACCAGAGGGGCAGACCTGCAGGTGTGCCCACGGTCACTCCAGGCTCTGCCTGAGGGTCTGGGTCCAGCTGCTGTCATAGGCGTGTGAATACCACAGAAGCGAACCGAGTCATGACGCGCTGGGTTCGGCGCTGCAGGCAGGACAGCAGGCCCGGCCCCGCCCTTCAGACGAGCAGCTGTGCCCTGGTCTGGCTGGGGGGCCCACGAGAGGGCAGGGCTCCTGCCTGGTCAGCTGGGGGACTGAGGTCCTCAAAGCCTCAGGGACAGAGGGAAGCGGAAACCCACAAGAGGATATGAAACCAGGGAAGGGAAAAATCATGAAGGGGCCACATGCGGCAGGGGGAGAAGAGGGAAGCGGAGTTCCTCTCCCAGCCCCATGCACCCCGGTGCCCCCCACCAATTACAGGCCACCAGCAGCCCAGTCTGTGCTGTAATTTGAGACCAAAGACGTTTGAAGGCCCCACCCACCTTACCCCAAACACAGATAGCCATTAGCCTCAGGGGGAGGGACTTGTCCAGCCCCCCAAGAACTAGAGACTGGCCCCTGTGAAACTGCGAGCCAGGTCGAGGCTGGAAGCCCAGCCCGGGTCGGCTTTCGACAGGCCTGATCGCTCCTCTCCTCCCCTGACTGCTTCCCATACCCCTGTCTAGAGCAGGCTCTGGACACAAGAGGGTCTCAGCAGAGAGGAAGAGCCTATCCCCCCACCCAGGGAGCCAAGGCAAGAGGCTGTGCCTGTTGCTGAAGCAAACAGGCCTGAGAGCTGACGTGAGTGAGGACTTCCTACTCACAGGACAGCCCCGGGACAGAGGGCCTGGCATCACTGCATGGATCTGCCCAGACCAGACCAGGGGCCATGTGGGGAGGCGCCGAAGCCACAGCCGGTCCCACGCCCAGCATCCCTGGGCACCACCAGCTCGGCCCCCGCGATAGGAGTCCAAGGCAGGGAAGAGAAGAGAACACGATGCTTCGGGAACGGCCCAGGTCACAGCCCATAACCAAGCTGTCCCGGGGGGCAGAGGGGCATATGCCATACGGAACCACCCCAGGCTGCCGCCACCGGCCCCCCCAAACCTTCCAATCCAATCTCTTCTGCTTCACTCGCCTGGGCTGCAGCCAGGCCCCTGGGCTGCAGCCCTCCAGCCCAGCTGCTCGCTTTGCCTCCCAGTGCGGACTCTCCAGGGGCCCCTGGGGGTGCGGCTGCAGACAAGCCCGCAGGGACCCTGTAGGCCACGTGACGGGCAGCAACCCAGACAGCTCCTGGCAGGGCCCTCCCCTGGGGGACCCCTCGCCGGTGGGACGGACTGACAGGTGGGGACATGGGGGTGGGGGCCGGGCGGTCGGAGGGGCTTCAGGCAAGAGTGTCTCGTCAGTGGGCCAGTCAGGAGGCGGGAGAATGGTCAGAGATTCGGCCCTGGGGAACCCCAGCGCCCCACCCACTCCAGGCAGCCCAGGCCACGCCCCTGCCTGCCCCACCACCCCGGACACACCGCACCACCGCCAGGTGTGAGCAACAAGCCCAAGGTGTGTCCCTGAACCCAGGGCGGGAGGCAGCCTCACAGGGCCTGGGGCCATGGTGCTGAGCCCTCGAGAGGTGAGGGCGGGGCGGGGGGGGGGTCTCCCGGCAGGTTGGCCGCCCTGGGGCCCTGAGACCAGAGGTCCGGGACCCCTCCTGGCCCACGGCCTCCCACAGACAACCCGGGCGCACCCCAGGCTGGTTCGGCGGGCCTGTTGGGGCGCTCTCCAGGCCCGGGTGACGCAGCCCCTCCCACCCCGCCCCCGACCGGCCGAGCAGCCGCGGAAGGTGCCGGAGCTGCCCAGACTTGCCTGTCCCTCCCTCCCGGGACTCTCAACCCACGGCCCCGGAAGTGGATCTCTCTCCCACGGCTGCAGCCTCCCCCCTTGGGTGGCTGGACACGGCTAGATAATCCAAAATAATTCCTTCTTGGCAGGCGGCCGGCGGGGGAGGGGGAACTTGAATTCCAAACCCTTGTTTTTCTCTGCAACTTCCCTCCTCTCTCTGGGTGAGGAGCCCCAGGCCAGACCTCAAGCCTCCCGCTCACTGTCGGACGAAGGTGGACCACCAGTAGGTGTGCTCGGAAGCGGTGACAAGCTCAGATCCGCTGAAACCACCTGCTCGTTTTCAGTCTTCTCCGGGAATTCCTAAAAGCTGACACGCCACAAAACACACTCAACAGCTCAGCCAGGCCGACGCTGACCGTGCCCTCCTGGGGGCCCTCGCCTCACAACAGAGGACCGACAGCCCCTGCCCCAGCGGTCCACCTCTGGGGCTCCCCGCTCTATGCCAGGGTAATGTCCAGGTATGGGGTCGGGCTGAGCCCACACCTCTGGAGGCCGTGTTCTCCCATCTCCACAGGGCCCAGCCTGGACATGTCGGGGGACACAGGGACTGAGGTTAAGTGTGAAAGGGGTTCCCCAGGGCAGGCTCAGGCCCAGAGGGCCCTTCAAGCTTCAGAACGTTCCATTGGCTTTGGGGTCGAGCTTCACCCCAGTCCTGACCCCCCACCACAGCCCCAGAGCCCATCAAGACCCCTTCCTTTCTCCAAGTTGGCTGGGAAGAGGAGCCCAGTGACGTGGCAGGAAGCTCTGAAGCCCTTGAGCTCAAGGACCCTCCTCAAATCTTACAAGCAACCTGAGCACCAAATGGTGGGAAAGGCCCATCTAGCAGGGCTTCCCGCAGGCGGAGGCACACAGAGGGGCAGGGTCCGGGCGGTGAGTACAGAGACTTTCTGGGTCCCAGAGTGTCCACCCAAACATCAGACAAGAAGCACCGGAACCGCCGGAGCCGGCGGCGCAGTGAAGCACCCGGGCGCCAGGACTCGCCAGGTGCCAGGCCGCCCTCCTCCCAACCCGGAACCTGCACCCGCCTTCCACCCAGGCAGGTGCAGACAGGGGCGCCCAGGGTGGCCCTGGCTCATCCCTCCTCAGCAGGCCCGGGGGTGTGGGAGCCGCTAAGGTCTGACCGCGGGCTCAGCCCCTGGGGAGTGCTCCGGCTCGCCCACCCCGGAACGAGGCTGGGTGGGCGCGGGCCTGGAACTCTTGCACGGCCAAGGCCGACCTCCGCCCCGTGCACGGATCTCGGTGGCCGGAGGGCTGGGGGGCAGGAGCACGGAGGGTCGGGAATCACAGCGGCTCCGGAGGGGCGCGGGCGGCGGGAGAAGGCGCGGCGCCCCGCTTGCGACCCTCGGCCCGGCCGCCACCAACGCCGCGGGCCTCGCCCACCACCTGGAAGAGCGCGAGGCGGGAGGGGCCCTGCCCCGGCTGCCCGGACGGACCGACAGCGGCCGAGGCCCCGGTCGCCCTCCGCGAAGCGGCTGCCTCCCGGGTCCCCGCGTCCCCGGGCCAAGCGGCGCTGAGGACGAAGCCCGCCCCCGGCCCAGCCGCCCGCGGGAGCGGGGCCCCGTCCCCGTACCTGCTTGTTTGCCGCGGAGGCTGGATGGCGCCCGGGCCGCGATCGGCGCAGCGCTGCGGCCCGCGCGGCTGCCATGGAGACGGGCCTTTGTGTGGCCGAGGAGGGGCCGGAGCGCGCGGGAGCAGCGGCCCCGCCCCCGGCGGGGGAGGGGGAGGGGAAGGAGGGAGGGAGGGGAAGGGGGAGGGGAAGGGAGGGGGAAGGGGGGAGGGAGGGAGGGGGAGGGGAGGGCCGGGCGGGGGAGGGGAGAGGGGAGGGCCGCCGGGCGGGGCGCTCCCCGCGCGCCCCCGGGCGCCCAGCGGCTTCAGTGGGTGGACTCCGCGTGGCACCTGGGAGGTTCGGCCTGATTCAGGCTCAGCCTCGCTGCCCGAGGAGCCCAAATCTGGGCTCTGGAGGAGACTGTCTGCCACATCGAGACCCCCGGCACCCCACCCCTCAGACTGAGTAACAGATTGGGAACAGGCTGGTCACACCGGTCCTTTGCGGGGCTGGGGCCTGTTGGGCCTTGTCGTGCACCTCCTGGGGGAAGAGGGGTCCTTGGCTTCCAGCCACCCTCCTCCCCAGCTTGCAAACAGGACCTATCGACCTTCCTGTGCTCGGGGGTGGGTGGCTAGACGTGGCCCCTCCCTGGGGAGTCCAGTTCCGGACAAGAGCTTGCCCCACTTTTGGCCACTCCGGGCCCATGTGCCCTCATCCTGATGCCCCTAGCCGCTCCCCACCCAACTTGAGCAGAGGTTGGGACCCCCTCCCCCACCAGGAGGTCAGCTCTCCCAGGCCCTCCCGCTCCCTCATGGACACTCTCTGGTCACAAGCCCTGGTGTGGTGAGCGGCTGCTGGGGACCTAGAGTAGTGTGAGGCCATTTCCCAGCCCTAACCCTAACTCCCACACCGGGATCCCCCTCCCTTTCTGGGGGAGCTGCCATCCAGCTTCCCCTTCCCTGCAGGCAGCCTGCTTCCTCCACCCTGGGACCTTCGTCCAGTGCTCAAAACCCCCCACTAGGATTAAGCTGTTGGAGAGGGTCGCACATGACTTCTTTCTGCGACATGCTCCCAACCAGCAAGGCCACACCCTCACCCTTTCAGCCCTGAACCATCCACACCCCACCAATAGAGCCCTCAAGTTACCAGAATCTCATAGGGATGCCAACTTTTCACCCAAAGAGGAAGTTGAAAGACAAGCATGTGTCACAAAAAGACACTTTAATACCAAAGATGTGGGAAAGCCCTCATCCCAGACTAAAAGCGAGGCTTTAAATAGCGTGCAGGAAGCTTGGGGGTGACGACTGTCCTTCCTGCCCCTGGATCAGCCCACTGTCGTCCCACGCCCATCCCTGGCCACCACTCCAGACCCACACAACCTCCCAAAGCAGGAGGCCTCCCACACTGGCTGACCACAGAGCCTCCATGGACCACTGCTTCCTGCCCATCCAGGCCCTGCTGTGCACAGGGCTCTGGTCGGTGGTGTGTCAGTCTCTTTTGACCCTCCTGACCTTTCCTCTCTCCTCACCGTCTGTCCCCAGCCCTGTTGAGGGACAGAGGCTTAGCCCAGCCAGGGCTGACCTGATCCTGCGAGAGAACCAGGAAGCTTCGGGGGTGGGGGGAGGATGGAGCTGGCAGGACCGCATGCCAGGCTGTGCTGTGCCCAGAGGCTGCCAGCATTGGGGTCTGCCCTGGGCAGCGATGCCCACCCTGCCAGGGTGCGGCCCTCTTCCGCACCCCCACCAAGGGGACAAGCTGCTGTGAGGGGCAGTGGCACGGACTCAAGCGGTGCTGGAGGGAGGGCGCCGGCATCTAGGGGCATCTGGCGGTGCCCGCAGGGACTGCTGGAGGCAGAAGTCTGAGGGGTCAAGGACACCCCGGCGCCCCCTTGCAGCCCAGGAGGACCATGGGCAAGGCTGCCCTCCAGCACATGCCATCACCTTCTGAAAGCAGAGGGAGGAGACGGGGCAGCGTGCCACCGTGATGGTGGGGCACCCCGCGCCTGGCAGCCCTGGCCCAGAGTGGGCGGGCTGAGGGGGGATCCATGAGGTCCCCCTCTCTCGAAGGCCTCACTCTCCTCCGCCTGCGGCCACATGCCAGGCCACCAGAGGCAGCGCTCAGGGTGGACAAGCCGACACTGGCGGTTCCAAGACCAATGCTGCTGCCATCTGGGGGCACCGCCCCCCCTCCCCCGTGCTGGGGAGCTGTGGTGGTGCAGCCCGGCCTGGGGGGTAGGGGGGCTCCAGAGGAGACAGGAGGCCCCCCGCTTGCACCCGGGCCTCCCTCTGAGGCCCATGGGGCCTCTCAGCTGCAGCCTCTGGGGCCATTTCGCTGGGACCTCCCGAAGGCTTGCGGCTCTGGGTCCAAGCCTCACCCTGCCCCTCCCCACCTCCGGCTGACCAAGTTTCCCTCTGGTACAGCTGACAGCACTGTCTGGGCCTGGGTGCAGTGCTCCACGGTGTCCCACGGGGGCGTGGGTCGCTTCAGGGAGCCTTTCACTCCTTGCCAAGGCGCCTGGGGCCCTGAAACTCTGGAGGCTGGGGAGGGCTCTAGCTGCAGGGGCCGGGTCCGGCTAGAGTCTAAGACTCTCTTCTGCCTGGAGAGGCAGATGGGACACACGAGGGGCCACTGGAGTGCCCGTGAGCTGGGGCAGAGCAGGGCAGAGCGGCTAGAGGGGTGCCCAGCGGGGTGACCCTCGAGTGGAACAGAAACAGGGCCCTGGACCCGCCTGGCAAGCCCCCCAGGCCTGGCAGAAGCCCTGTCAACCACAGGGCAGCACTCCTCTGGGCGAAGCAGCTTCTCCCCTCCCAGGCAAGGACTGGAACCAAGATTCCCCTCCAGGCAAGAAGGGGGATGGGGTGGGGCGCCTGTGTGAGGGAGGCGTCTGCCTGGCAGCCACCTCTTTCTGTCTCTGTCCTGAGCTGGGCACCAGGGTGGGTCTGAAGGACGCATCAAAGGCAATGCCTGGGCCTGCAGGGTGCGGGCAGATGGGCATCTAGGGGGGTGGCCTTCCTTGGCCCAGATCAGACCAGTGAGGGCTCACAGCGTGCCACCCCTACCCGCCTAAGACCTCGGAGCGGGCATGTGGGGCCCAGGGAGAGGCTCGGCTTGGCAAGCACACAAGCCGCCAACAGTCAGGGTCCAGGCTACGGTTTCAAATGCCATCTTTACTGCTGGACGACGGTAGTGCCAGGTGGGGGGCAGCAGGGAGCTTGTTGGGGGGGAGGAGGAAAGCAACTCGGCCAGACTCTGGCCGCGGCCCATGGGCACTGTCCTAGGGAGGGCACAGGACGGCCTGCAGGTCCTGGGGCAGGGAGCCGATGGCCGTGTCGATGTACAGCCGTGCCCGCTTCAGTGTCGCCTCCTTCACGGGCAGCTGGTGGCCCTGTGCCCGAACCTACAGGGACAGTGGGGCTCAGGGTCAGGCAGCCTGCACATTTGGCTGGCCGAGGGCGGGCAGGGCCGCGCGGCATCTCACCAGCCTCTCCCGAAGTTTCAGGATCAGATCCACGACCTCCACCTCGGACTTGTCCTTCATCCAGATCTCGATGTTCTGCGCGGACAATGGGCTGTCTGTCTCCAAGGCCCCCCCAGCTCTGGAGGCGGCCTCCCCTCCAAACCCCTTCCCTCAGCTCCCCCTCACCGCCTCACAGATGGCCTCGAGGTGAAGGGCCTCAAGCTTCTGGGTCATCTCCCTGTGCCGC
Organism: Moschus berezovskii; assembly: GCF_049115385.1. Taxonomy (NCBI): domain Eukaryota; kingdom Metazoa; phylum Chordata; class Mammalia; order Artiodactyla; family Moschidae; genus Moschus; species Moschus berezovskii. Next base: position 123,470,172 of record NC_142465.1, read on the forward strand.
TGCCGGTACCACCCGTCAAAATGGGGGGACTTGAAAAACCGCCTGTCGGGGCAGGGGGGCAGCGGCTGTGGGCTCCCGTGGGCTGATGGGTAGGTGCGCACCCCCACCGGCCGTGGGAGCCCTGGACCCCGCCGACGGGCCGCCCACCTGTAAAGGCCCAGCCAGTCGCCCTTGAGGACACAGGTAAGCTGGGGCCCTGTGCGCTCCAGGCTGCGCAGGAAGTCATCCTGGCGGAATGGGCGGATCTGGGGAGGAGTCTGTGAAAGCGGCAGCCAGTGAGCTGGAGGACCAGCCTCACAGGGGCACGCCTGGGTAGCTCAGGAGTCTCCCCGGGGCACTTCCCAGGCATACCCCTGGCCTCGACTGAGGACCCCCAGCCCCCTGGGACCACACCTTCCAGGGCACGATGCCCTTCTGCAGCGGCATGAGGCTGGCCATATAGTGCTCCTGGGGGCAGGAGGGCAGTGAGTCTGGGTCACAGCCTGACCCCGCCCCCCCACCCCGAGCTGGCCTCACCAGAGGGATGATGAAGCTCTGAGTGAGCTCCAGGAGGTGCCGCCTCAGCACCGCCGTCTGCACATCCGACGGCCGCTTCTTCTGCAGGCCCTGGGGATGGGGGTCGCCAGGGCTAAGCCAAAGCACCAGGCCCAGGACGCCCTCCCACTGGGAGCACCCCACCCCCACGGTACCTTCAGCAGCCGTCTGAGCAGGGTCTTGTCTCGGTGGAGGTGTGCCGTGTATGCGGTGTAGAGGCCTGGGGGTGGCAGAGGTCCACGCGCTCGGTTCTAGTGTGAGGGCACGCCCTCTGGCTGTGCCAGCCCCACTGCCCGCCCCCGCCCGCCCCCAAGGCCTGCCTCTGGGTCCCGGGAGGAAAAGAGGAACACGGACCTGGCTTGGTGTCCAGGGTCTTCAGCCTCGAGGGCTTTTTCAGTTTGACCTGCTTGGGAAGGTCCCCTACGAGACACACCGCACGGCCAGGCCTCAGGGCCTCAGCTCTGTCTCTGCAGGCTCAGACCCCACAAGGCCCCACGCACGTCCCCAGGGGCCCTGGGTGGAGGCCGGGACAGCCTCACCTGACATCTTGGGCTCCCCAACTCGGAGAATGTGGGGCCAGTGCTGGAGTGTTTTGATAAAGAAAGGGTTTGTGACTCCCAGGACCACGTTTGGTCTAGAGAGAGAAAGAAAGAGGGAGGGAAGGAGGCGAGGCAGGGGGGGCAGGGGGCAGGGGGGCGGGGGCAGGGGGCAGGGCTGAGGTCGGCGCTTACGGGGCCTGCGTGCGCGTGGTGAACTCCTTGAACTCGCTGTCGTGGATGGTGAAGTAGGGGCGGTAATCGCAGCAGAACTTGAGAGGCCGCAGGCAGCTGTGGGGGTGGGGGCCCTCGCGGCAGTGAGCACGCGGGGCCGGCCCTGGGCCCCCGCCCCCCGCGCGGCTGCCCAGCCCACCTGGTCAGCGCCAGGACCATCTCTGAGGACACTGCGGGCGAGGGCGCCAGGACCAGCAGGGGCTCCCCAAGGAGCATCAGCTCCCACAGCAGCTGGACGTGGGCCAGCACGGACCGGAAGCATCTGGGGGGGCAGGGGGACAGCAGGGGTGTCGGTGGGGCGGGGGGGCTCCTCAGCCCCGACTACCTGCCCCCACAGGTCCAGGCAGGCCCAGCTCCGAGTGGACGCCAGACTCACACCAGAGGGAAACGGTGGAGAGATGTGGGAACCTGCTGAGGGCGCGTCCAGGCCGCCCCTGTGGCCCCCAGGCCGGAGGCCAGTATCCCTGGCTCCCGCTGGACACAACGGGTCTCCAAAGGTGGGGTCCCCCGCCGATCCCTCAGGGAGCATGGCCTCCCCCCACGGCACCTCCCAGCACCGTCGCTGCCGGCCCTGTGTGGCCTGCCCACGGCGCTCGGATCCTCCAGGTGCAGACCCTGGGCACCGGGCTCCCCGTCTGCCCAAGTCTCCCTCTCAGAACTGGCCGGGGGGCCAACTCCTGACAGGCAGTGCTCCTGGTAGCCCCACCTGGGTGGGCCTGAACCTCGGGGGCTCACTCACCGTCTGCGGGGGGGGAGGTGGGGGCACGCAGGGCTCACCTGAACAGGTCCAGCTCATGGACGCTGGGGAGGACCACCGGAGCTGGCAGCAGGGTCTGCAAGGGGTGAGAGCCAGGCTGAGACCGAGGCGGCTGCCCCAGAGCGCCAAGCAGCCCCCAGCTCCCGAGAGGAGTTCTCGGGATACATCCCTGCTCATGGCTCCCGGTGCCCAGCGCACAGGAGCGGGCACGGCCACCCCACCCCCCACTGGGTCATGGGCTTTGTCTGGGGTCTGGCCGGCCCCAAGACCTCAGCAAGGGAGCTGGGAAGCCCAAGTATGGGGCAGGGTTGAGGCAGGGGTGGGGGTCCCACCTCGTGGCTGCTCTGCTCCGGAGGCCCGGGCTCAGGCGTGTCCGCTCTCGATGGGATATGCACCTGCGGACCAAGGGGCAGCTGCGGTGGGAGGGCCACATGCACAGGGGCCCCCGAGCCGGCCGCCAGCCCCCACCTGGAGGACGACTCCCATGACGGGCAGGCTCAGGGTCTGCCCCGGCGCGGGCACCGGCCACTGGTCGATCTCATTGCAGACTGTGGATATAGGAGGCCGGCATCAGAGGTTGGGCCTGGAGGAAACTGCCCAGCGGAGCCACCAGGAGCTACAGCCGGGTGGACACAGCAGCCCCACCATGCCTGCTGGCTGCTCACCTGCTTCCAGGCAGGGCGCCAGCTTGTCGAAGAACTCAGGGGCCACCAGGCCCAGCAGCGCCTGGAACAGCCGGACGAAGGGCAGGCGGGACAGCAGCACCAGCGACTGCAGGGCCCCCAGGGCTGGTGAGACGCCGCCCCAGCCCCCAGGGACCCCGCAGGGACCCCCGGGGCCCAGCTCTCCAGGGCTGCCTGGGGCAGGGCGTTCCACCGGCTATCTAGGACGGCTGTCCCAGGAACAGCCTGACAAGGAACTTCAGGTCACCAGAAAACCACCACCGCAGCAGAGCGAGCTGGAGCCCAGGCCTTCGGGAAAGGCACGTGGCCAGGATTCTGGGAGGGTCTCCCCGGGATTCAAGCACCTTCTGCTCTGGTGCCTGAGCTGAAGACTGAAGTCTCAGAGACTGTGATGAGGCGCCCCACTCACATCCCAGTGCGGGGAGGGCAGGGAGCCTGGCCCGGACAAGGCTGCCAGCCGGGCTGGGCGAGGCAGGGCCTCCACAGAGCCCACACCCCGGCCTGGGGGTGGTGGGCTCAGCCCGGCGCCAAGTGCCCAGGGCTGCAAAGGAGGGTGTGCTCCTCGAGGCTCCAGACCCCAAGGCCGTCAGTCCCTGCTGACGGCGGCTGCCCCCAGCTCCCAGTGGAGCCACCCCGGGGCTTACCTTCTGGAAGTAGCCCCGCTTCACGGAGCTGTCCTTCACCTGCCTGAAGTACACGTAGCCAAAGTAGTGTGCAGGCTCCCTCTAGAAGGAGGGATATCAGCCAGCCTGTGCCGCCTGCCCACGCTCCCTGCTGCCCCCGCAGACCCCCCACCCAGGCCACGGCAGGCTCTCCCCAGCCCCCAGCTGGCCTGGGAACCTCGGGTCTGGGAACCTCTCCAGGGACATCTCTGCAGACCCAGGCAGCAGTTCGGGGCTCACCCTGAGCCCTGCCCTGGTGCACATAAGTGCCCAGGACCAGCTCCAGGGACACCGGCAGGGCCTCAGAAGGACTGGCCAGCCCCCGCTTGAGGCTGAGGCGCCAGGCTCAGCCTGTGGCAGTCGGAGACCCCGCCGGCTGGGGGACAGGCCAGGCGGCCCAAAGAGGCAGTTCCCGGCCTGAAAGCGGCCTGCGGTGGAGGGGAGGGGGCAGTCGCTCACCTGCAGAGACGTGGGGGCCCCACTGTCGCTGCGCTTCTCACCCGCGTGCCCGGGGCGCCTCTGCCCTCCACACTGACGGATGCGAAAGCTGAACTGCGTGTCCCCGAGGCAGCCTGGGGAAGAGAAGGCCTGTCACGCTGGGTCCAGCTGGAGTCTCTCCTGCCAGCCCCCGGGGGTCGGGGGGGGAGTCCTGGGCCCCTGTATCTCCCAATAGAGGCTCCTGTGCCCTGACTCCTGTACCTCGGGATTTAAACTCAGCACACGGACACGCACAGACAGCCCCGCAGCATGGGCACCGAGGAAGCCCGCTGGGGCGTGGCAGGACCTCTGTGTGGCCTGGCTGAGCCTGCCTGGGATGGAAAATGGGCTGGCCGCACCTGCGAGCCCCGGGGACGGGCGGAGGCCAGGATCCAGTGGCCCCTCTGCTCACAGGAGCCGGGGAGCCTGGCGGCCGCACAGGACTCAAAACATCTCCCCAGAGGGAAGTGGAGCCAGGGCTCCAGGCAGTGAGGGCCAGGCCGGTCCCAGAGTGACGCCCAGGGCAGGGCAGGGAGGGGCGGCGGGGTGGCCTACCTGAGTGGGAGTCGGGAAAGGACAGGTAGCAGATGCTGCTTTTCTGAAACACAGAAACCCGGTGAGGGTCTGCTCCCCAGGCGAGGTCTGCTCCCGAGAGGGCTGGGACCCACCTCCTTGTCCGTGAGCTGGAAGTCGCTGGGGTACACCAGCTGCGGGGGACACAGACCGCTTGGTGGCACGGGCTGAGCCGGCTCGGTGCTGTGCTGCACTCCCTCCACCTCCTCTGACTCCTTGCTGACCCTCCCCTCTCCTGGGCTCCATACCCCCCCCCGCCAGTGCCCCGGCCCCTGCAGCACGGGGCCACTCCAGGCCCCTGTCCTTCCTGTTTCTTGGCCGGTACACCCTGACCGAGCTCGACTCCCTGCCCACAGCCTCACCCTCATGGCCGCTTGCTCAGACCGGCCTCTCTGTCTCCATGGACCAACCGCCTGTCCCGGAGACGCCCCCTGACTTGGAGGGGGGCAGGCCCTGTTGGCCTCCACGCCTGTCCCGCCCACCCAGAAGGGCTTGGCTGCACCCTTCCCTCGATGCCTTCTCACCCAGGCAGCCAGCCTTCTCGTCCCGGCTTCACTAGGTGGTGCCTGATGCTGGCACCCTTGCCTCTGAGCATCTTCACTCCAACCCCCGCTAGTCAGGGGTCCGGGAGCTTCCAGCCTGCTCCCGGTTTGGAACATGACCTGTGGCGTACCCAAGCCCCAGGAGTGTCCAGGGAGCACGACCAGCCGGCCAGGCTCTATCTGGGAGATGGGCCGCGCTTGAGGGGAGCCAAGCACGTTGACGTCTGCCTGTCCGGCCAGCAGCCCTGTGCTCAGGCAGCGGGTCTGAATGGATCTTGTGGGACAGGAAAAATGGCAGGCAGCCCCCAGAGCGCTGCTGTGCCCTGGGCGTCGCCGCTGCCCTGGCCTGTGCTCAGAGTAGCAGGCTGGCTCTCCCAGTGGCCGCCTGCGGTGGACCAGGGGCTGAGGGGGCCAGTATGCGTGGCCCCCTTCTCAGTCTGTGCCAAACTCCCAGGCAGAGGAGGACTGGGGTGCCCTGAACCCCAGATGGTGAGTGCTGGGCCCTGGGACTCCCACTGGCGCAATCCTGCAGCTTCCGTCTCTGTCTGCTCTGGGCCTATTGTCTCCTCTGCTGCCACCGAGTGTCCAGAGGGCCGGACTGTGTCCCTGGCACTTCTGCCTCGGAGCCCCTGGCAGGGACTAGACCCTCACCAGGTTCTGTGCCGGCACGTCTCGTTTTACTGCACTTTGCTTTACTGCACTTCACGGGTGTCGTGACTGTTCTCCAGATCAAGGGTTCGTAGCAATTCTATGGGTGCCATTCTCTCACTTCTCACGTCCTCATAACTTCCACAGTATCTCAGACTGTTCATCACTGCATTTGTTTCAGGGGCCTGTGATCTACGTATCTGACATTACTGTTGCAAAAAGATGACTCACTGAAGGCTCAGATGACAGTGGTTTTTAGCAGGAAAGCATTTTGAAACAAAAGCACATACGCTGTCTTTTAGATGCAGTGCTATTTCTTGCACGCGTATTAGACCACAGTCTAGTGTGGTAGCAGTGTTAGTCGCTCAGTCGTGTCTGACTCTCTGTGACCCCATGGACTGTGGTCCGCCAGGCTCCTCTGTTCATGGAATCTCCAGGCAAGAATACTGGAGTGGGTAGCATTTCCCTTCTCCAGGCGATCTTCCTAACCCAGGGATTGAACCCGGGTCTCCTGCATTGCAGGCGGACTCTTTACCGTCTGAGCCACCAGGGAAGCTAATGTAGCCATAACTTTTATATGTGCAGGGAAGCCAGGAAATCTGTGTGACTGGCTTTACTATAGTGGCCTGGAACTGAACCCCCAACAACTCTGAAGGGCCTATATTCATGGAGAGTGTGAAAACATGTCTCTAAAGGACAGTGGAACAGGTGGGTCACGTAGAAATCACACGGAGACATCAGCTAAGACGGCGCCAAGAAGGAAGGGCCAAGAGGAGGGAGGCTGTTGCTGTTGCTGCTCAGTCGCTAAGTTGACTCTTTGTGACCCTACAGACTGTAGCCCGCCAGGCTCCTCTGTTCATGGAATCTCCAGGTAAGAATACTGGAGTGGGTTGCCATTTCCTCCTTCAGGGGCTCTTCCCAACCCAGGGATTGAACCTGCACCTTCTGCTTGGCAGGCAGATTCTTTACCACTGAACCTCCTGGGAAGAGGTGAGAGGGGAGTTGGCCAAACACTTATATGTCTGTGGGACAGGCCCAGAGAAGTACCTGGAGACAGGGCCCAGAGAGGCAGGAGCCACAGGGCCACGCAGGCCAGGCCCCTGCGTGTCTGCTGAGAAGGGGAGAGGAAAGGCAGGTGCCTGGCGGCCGAGGCAGGGCACACCAGGCTCTCAGTGCTGAGGTCAGGGGTCTGAATCTGGTCTGCAGGCACAGGAGTCTTCCAGCGTCTGAGCAGGCTTGCAGCCCTGCCCAGAGCTCCGCGCTCAGAGTTCAGGAGCTGGGAGCAGAGGCCAGAGGGAAGGCCACGCCTGAGCGAGGGGAGAAACAGGGCAGGCCCACAGAGGTGGGTAGAGGGCACGGAGCCTGCCGCACAGTGAGCCATGTCGCCTGGAGCCACGGGGTCTCATCCTTCGCACCCGAGCCTCAGGGCTCAGGGGCGGTGCTGCCATAGCCCAGGCATCCAGAGGAAGATAGACATGGGAGCTTTGCCTTGCCGGAGGAGGTGCCTCTAGGAAAGTGCTTCCCCATGTGCAGCGTGCATGCCCTAGGCTCCCCGAGCTGAGGCTGCCTTTTCCAGGCTCTCCTTGCCACACGTGCAGCATCGCTTCCCGAGGCTTCGACGCAGGACACCAGGGGCACTGACTGAAGCTGACGTGGGCGTCTTCATGACACGGGGCTTTCTCTAGCTGCCTTCCAGTTGGCCGGATGTTAAAAGGGGTGTAAAACTATCAAATAATGCCGTTCTCCTCACTAAACTTGTTTCTGAAAATATGGTTGTTTTGCTGAGAATATTAATAGCTATATTAATATAAATGGTATCTCGTTTCAAAATGGATTAACATGCATTTTTAATTTTTCAGTTTTAATGTTTAGTGTAGAGAACGTTGATAGATGCGACCCACATAAAAAGCCCCTTGGGCCCTCAGTAGTTTTGAAGATGGAAAGAGTCATAAGGCTGTGCAGTGCAGAAGCTGGGGCCAGCCAGGGGTATGCGGACACCCACTAGAGCCAGGACCCTCTAGGCCCCTGGCCTTGGTTCACTGCACAGGCTTCGTGGTTGGCAGGGCTGCAGAGAAGAGCGCTGCCAAGGCCCACGGCAGCAGAGCTGGGCCCTCTGCTCAGCTTGGAGCACAGCCCTGCCTGCCCTCCCTGCATGTCTGACCCCTGCCTGCCTGCAGGCTCCAGAGTACCCGTGTGGGTGGGACACCACATACATCCTGTGTGCTCTGGGGGGGGCAGGTCCTGAACCACTGACTCTGCGTCTCTAGCCCGGGACGTGACCTCCTGGTGGGCAGGTCCCGGCATCGCACCCAGCTCTGCGTCCTCATGTCCAGCACCAGGACTGTGGAGCCTGGCTGGTGGCAGTCGCTTGATACTGGATTTATTGAGTGACCGAATGGCTGGCTCCTTGCCTTTGCTTTTGCTGGCTTCTGGGGGTAGGGGTTACTTGAAACAGCCCCCCTCCCAGGTCTGGATGCCTCCTTCTCATCCTCCAAGATCTGACCAAGCGCCATTCCTTCCTCTGAGCTGCGTCTGCCCATGGAAGTCTCCGTGACCCACGAGCGCCTGGAGGGCAGTTCCTCGGTCTTCCATCCTGCCCCAGCGCCAAGCACAGTGCCAGAGCCTCTGTGGTGCTCAGTCAGGCCAAGCCCAGAATAAACCAACAAGTGCAGAGCAGGTGCTCCATGAGTGATTGTGGATTCAGTTGAAATGACCCCTGATCCTCCCCACAATCTCCAGGGGAGAGAAGAAAGACAAGATGCAAATCAGTGACCACCGGGGGGCTGCCCTACCTGATCCCCGCACAGATGCATGACCCCCCCCCCAACACCCCAGAGTTATACAGCCTCAGCAAAGCTCGGAAGCTCAGCACATGGAGCCTTTAACTGTTCTTGCTTGAACGGTTAAGTTCTAGAAAATCATACACCAGAATGCCTCAAGGAACAGTAGACTCCCTTCCCTTGTGATTTTATTGGGAACAATTTGGGCACCAGCACAGCAGGAAAACGGACTCTGCGATACTGGGCAAATTACCTGGCCTCTCTGGTCTCAGGTCCCTGCATCAAGTTAGCCTGGTGCGCCAATAGGGGACAGGTGTTGTGAATGGGGTCCCCACAGTGAGCTGGACAGTGCCAGCCCTCTGCCCATTAGGACCTGAGCTTCCCACAGCCTCGTGGAGTTCAGCAAGGCCTTGGAAAACAGTCCCTCACCCTGTCGCTGGCTTTCCCATGACGGCTGACCAGGCTCACCACAGCCAACTGCAGTCACGGGATGCGCCACCTCCTGGGTTCTCAGAAAGCTGCCTCAGACAGCGTGCTGAAGCCTACCTCCTAAGCCTCCCCTGCCCTGGTCAGCTCCACGGTTTGTGTCATTGCCTTCAGGGCACAGAGGAGACCATCCCGCCAGGCCTGCTCAACTACAGAAGGCCTTCCTCCCCGAGTCTGTCACGTTGTCATCTACATCCATGTGGGTGGGGGTGGGAAAGAATCTCGCAGGCAGGGGGAATTCCCTAGGCTGGGTGGGCTGGGTGCACTGAAAGATGACACCCGGCGCTGGATGTGACCCACCAGGGGTCTGGTTCAGGTTCTGAGTGAACAAGGAGGAGTCCAAAGGTTTAAGCAAGAGACCACAGATATTGGACTTGAGGTTGACGAATCTGGAGCCTTGCCGCAGGTGGAGCTGTCAGCCTTGCATCCTCCCGGGATGTGGGATGGAGGGAGGGGAGACGTCGAGGGTGACCCCTGGGATTCTGGCTGGAATAACTGAAGGGAGAAGGTATCACAGTGTGGGAAAGGCGGGGGGGGGGGTGTGTGTGTGAAGGGGAGACAGGCTTTTCCTCGGGAGAAATCAAGTGTGCCACTTTGGGGATCAGAAGTGCAGGGCTCCCCTCGCCTGCATCCCGATGGGAGGTCTTGGCAACTTCACATTTTCCCCTCTGCTTGGGGGGCGTGTTTCAGGAGGGGACCAGTGGAGGGTTCCAGAGGGGGAAGAACCGGAGGATATCTCACGGGCAGTGGGATTCCCAGGCCCCTCGGCAACGCCTGAGCCGCATCCGCCTCCAGCGACAGCGCGGGACCCGCCCTCCGCGGCCAACCCGGCCCCGGCCCGCGGCCCCCTCACCTCCAGCGCCTGGCCCAGCTCCAGGTCGAAGGTGACCACGCACACGCACTCCAGCCAGGCCGAGAAGCGTGCCCAGGGCGTCCCCGGGGCCCGCGTCCCGGAGGACGGCGCGCCGAGGCGGCCGCGAGCCCGCTGCGGCCCGGCGCCGGCCCCGGCCCCCTGGTCCATAGCCGCGGCTACGGGCACCGCCCGGCGTTGCCCGGGGAACGGCCCGAGGCGTGGCCGAGGGACCCTGCCGGCGGCAGCAGCCCGGGCGCGTCCGCACCGCGCGGCGGAGCAGTCGAGCGACCGTCGCGGGCCAGAACGGCCCAGGCGCGATCTCGCGCGCCCCTGGCGACCGGAGGAGCGCCGTGCGGCGGACAGGCTCTGAGACCACCAGCGAGACGCGCCCGCGCGGGCCAGAGCGGCCCGAGCCTGGAGGCGGGACTTCCGGCGGGAGGAGTGATCGGGGAAGCCGAGCCGGGGCGCGGTCGCGGCCCCGGGGGGCACGGCGTGTCCCCGCCTGATTGAGCCGGGCGCGCGCCCTGCCGGGCCGGGCTTCGTCGTTACCGACCTCCCACTCTCCCGGATTTCCTAGTCTCCCTCGAGTTTTGGCCCCGTGGTCGCCTCCTGGGGTGCGACCTCAGAGGCACTTCTGCTTCCTCTAGCCCGGGTAGCGGGTGCTGGGAGACCCCCGCCAGTGCCCTCCTCGCCTCTTGGGTCCACCGCTCTTCCAGATATTTCTGGGCCCCTGTTGGACAGCCTTGCGTACTGTCTCAGACCCGTCTGTCCAAACCGAACTCTGTGTATAACGCATAACTCCAGCCAGCAGTGCCGTTTTATTTTCGGCTGCGTCGGGGAAGTGTGGCTGGGGGCAGATGGCAAGCTCCCTCTTCCGCTACGGCATCGCCAGCCCTTGCCCCTCAATATGTGCCCCAGAGTCTCATCCCCCCACCCCCATCACACAGAGGATCATGGAAGGGCGATTTTGGCGCTGAGACAGTAATTTAACTGACACCCTATATATATATATATTTTTTTTTTTTTAAGGAAAGCTATGCAGTTAGCCTGGGATAGACTAGGTCGGAGTAACAACTCCCAAGGCTTCAGTAGGTTTTTCACTGTCCATAGAACAATGGGAGAATCAGGTGGCTCTTGACTTACCTCTGGAACACATGGGCTCTTACGGCACTGGCAGTGGAAAAGAGATTAGTGGAGACTTGCTAGCTATTAATGGCCTTGGCCTACAAGTGATCAGAGAAGATCCCTTGGAGAAAGAAATGACAGCCCACTCCAGCATTCTTGCCTGGCAAATCCTGTGGATAGAGGAGCCATGGCAGGCTCGAGTCCATGGGGCTGCAAAAGACTTGGACACAGCTTAGAGACTAGACAACAACAACAGCAAGTGATATAACACTTCTGCCTGGAGTCCATGGGCCAAAATGAGTCAAAAGGCAATGTGATTAGGGAATCAGAAAGAGAAACGTAGTTGCCACACTGCTGGCTTTGAAGATGGAGGAAGGGACCATGAACCAAGGAATGCAGGCAGCCTCCAGAAGCTAGAACAGGCAAGGAATGATTCTCCCCTCGAGCCTCCAGAAGGAATGCAGTTCTGTTGACGCCTTGATTTAAGCCGCATAAGACGCAATTCAGATTTCTGATTTGCAGAACTGTGTGCATTGTTTTACATTTGTCGTAATTTGTTACAACAGCCCTATAGCTTCCCAGCTGGTGCCAGTGGTCAAACAAACAAAAGAACCCAATTGCCAGTGCAGGAGACATAAGAGACTTGGGTCTGATCCCTGGATCGGGAAGATCCCCTGGAGAAGGGCATGGCAACCCACCCCTGTATTCTTGGCTGGAGAATCCCATGGACAGAGGAACCTGGTGGGCTACAGTCCATAGGGTCGCAAAGAGTCAGACAGGACTGAAGCGACTTAGCAGGCATGAAGGAAACTACTACATACAATATGCAGCCTTTCTGTTTGGCTTCTTGCCTTCAGTTCAGTTCAGTTGCTCAGTCGTGTCCGACTCTTTGCAACCCCATGGACCGCAGCATGCCAGGCCTCCCTGTCCATCACCAACTCCCAAAGTTTACCCAAACTTATGTCCATCGAGTCGGTGATGCCATCCAGCCATCTCATCCTCTGTCATACCCTTCTCCTCTGCCTTCAACCTTTCCCAGCACCAGGGTCTTTTCAAACAAGTCAGCTGTTCGCATCAGGTGGCCAAAGTATTGGAATTTCAGCTTCAGTCCTTCCAATGAACACCCAGGACTGATCTCCCTTAAGATGGACTGGCTGGATCACCTTGCAGTCCAAGGGACTCGCAGGAGCCTTCTCCAAAACCACAGTTCAAAAGCATCAATTCTTCGGCGCTCAGCTTTCTTTATGGTCCAACTCTCACATCCATACATGACCACTGGAAAAACCATAGCCTTGACTAGATGGACCTTTGTTGGCAAAGTAACGTCTTTGCTTTTTAACATGCTGTCTAGGCTAGGCATAGCTTAGCATAGTATTTTTGAAGTTCATTCATGTTGTTCTGAATATCAGTAATTTGTTCCCTTCTATGACTAGTAGTTCGTTGTCTGGATACATGACATTTTCATAATCCACTCTCAGTGGAGTTATTTAAAGAAATTTCAGTGGAAGTTGGAGCCAGGATAGCTAGAACGCTCCAGTCGGGAGCATTCCCATGCTCACAGTTCATCATCAGTTATCAGAAACAGGAAGACAGGTGTCTCTACTTTTTCTCTAACAGGAAGCAGAAAACTTCCCTCCACCCAAGGACATCCACGCCAATCAAAGACTGCCACAGCCCAACCTTTGGGAAGCCTCCAAGCTCCTCCAGTGGATTCCAGTTATCACATTATCACAGCTCCTCCTTCTCCCCCTTTTCTGGGCTATATGTTCAGTTTATAAGAAACTGTCAAACTATTTTCCAAAGAGGCTTTACCATTTGATGTTACCACTAGCAATGCATGAAGTTTCCAGTTTTTCCACATCCTTGCCAGCATTTGATGTTGTCAGCCTTTTTATTTTTTTATTTAAATTCTTTCCCATTGTTTTTTGGCTGCCCTGGGTCTTTGCTGCTGTGCACAGGCTTTCTCTCTAGTTGTGGCAAGTGAGGGCAGCTCTGTTGTGGAGCACAGTAAGATTCTCAACCCCTGGACCACCAGGAAGAGCAGCCCCTGCTCACCGCGATTGGAGGAAGCCCACATGCAGCAGTAAAGACCCAGGGCAGTCATAAATAAATGTGCAGATAGACAGAGATGGGGACTGGAGTGATAAACCTACATGAATTGCTGGCAGCAACCAGCAGTTAGCAGAGGTGTGAAATGGTTTGTCGCTCAAAGCCTCCGGAAGGAACCAAGCCTGCTGACACCTTGATTTCAGACTCCTGGCCCCCTACACTGTAAGAGAACGGATTTCTGTTATTCAAATCTCCAGGCTTGTATCTGTTACAGCAGCCTTAGCAAACAAATCTGCTGCTGCTGCTGCTGCTGCTAAGTCACTTCAATCGTGTCCGACTCTGTGTGACCCCATAGACCGAAGCCCACCAGGCTCCCCTGTCCCTGGGATTCTCCAGACAAGAACACTGGAGTGGGTTGCCATTTCCTTCTCCAATGTGTGAAAGTGAAAAGTGAAAGTGAAGTCGCTAAGTCGTGTCCGACCCTTAGCGACCCCACGGACTGCAGCCCACCAGGCTCCTCCATCCATGGGATTTTCCAGGCAAGAGTACTGGAGTGGGGTGCCATTGCCTTCTCCGGAGTTACACTGGAGAAGCTTAATTGTCCCTGGGAGTCATTACAAAGGGCGTGAAATGTTGCCAACCGGGGAAGTTCATTAGAAACTCAGCACCCAGGAGCTTATATTTGTTTGTTCGGAGAAGGCAATGGCACGCCACTCCAGTGTTCTTGCCTGGAGAATCCCAGGGACGGGGGAGCCTGGTGGCCTGCCGTCTATGGGGTCACACGGAGTCGGGCACGACTGAAGTGACTTAGCAGCAGCAGCAGTACCACTGTATTACCCACTCCAGTGTTTGCCTGGAGAATCCCAGGAACGGGGCAGCCTGGTGGGCTTCCGTCTATGGGGTCACACAGAGTCGGACACGACTGAAGCGACTGAGCAGCAGCAGTGTAACTCCAGGAGGACCCTGGAGGCTGGCGCGTGGCCTTCCCCAAGCGCAGCCCCAGGAGCCTTTTCCCTGGGTTGATGTCACCTTGTCTCCTCTTCCTGTGAAAATCGTGGCTAGTCCGATAATTCCAATCTCTCTGCCATGTCTGGTTCTGAACTGTGCTGTCTCTTCAGATTGTGTGTGTCTTTTGCCATTTAATTGTGTGATTTGCCTTGTAATTATTTCGTGACAGCCAGACATGATGTACTGGGTGAAAGGACCTGCTAAAAACAAGCCTTAGTAATGTCAGGTGAGGGGTGGGGGAGGGGAAGTCTTCTTCCCTGGGACCAGAGCCCAGGACTCGATCCATCTTGGGATGAGGCCAAAGTCTCTTACTGAGTCTGTACCTGTGGATGGGAACTTCACAAGTGTTTCTCCATTTTTTATCTCCCCGTGGTTGGGGCAGGATGTCCACAGGAGGCTGGAGCTGGACATTTCCCTTTCCCAGGTCAGTTAGGCTCTGATAACACCCCAGCAGGTCAGGCTCTGGCTAACAAGATTTCCTTGAAGGCAGCCTTGTTAGGAAAAACAGAGTACTCAGGACGTTGGAAATGATTACTTCCCTCCCCCGGCAGAAAGCTTGAGGGGACTTTGCTGCGATATTTACTTGGGAACCTGGTCATGCTCCAGGGGTAAATCTCACAGTACTGTATGGACTCCCTCAGGACTGAACCCCCGTGGTGTTTTTAACTCTCAGACTTGTCTATGGTGAGCCTCCAGAAATTCATTAATTACAGTTCAGTCCCGCCTCCTCACACAGTCTCCTGTCAGTTTTTCTCACGAATGTTCGCGGACGGTGACGACTTGTACTCACCTGCCTGTCTCTCCTACCTTGGGAAGGGTGGTTTGCTGTGTCCTCCCTTCTCTTACAGACCCAACAAGAGTTGCTAATTTTTCAGTCTGTTTAGCCCTTTACTTCTCAGCAGAGATTGGCGACTTCCAAGCTGCTTGCGTGCAGAATCCTACAGTGCCAAACTGAGGTGGTGAGTGCAGACACCCTTGTCTCGTTTCCAGTCTTTGAAAAGCATAACTTCATTCACCAGTAAGTCTGATGTTAGTTATAGATGTTTCCTTTAATGAAGTTGATGAATTTCCCATCTGGTCCTAGTTTGTTGAGAGTTTATGATGAATATGTGTTAAATTCAGTAAAATGCCTTTTCTGCAGTTATTGTGACAATCTTGTGGGTTTTGTCCTCTTTTATATTAATATAGTGTATTACATTAATTGAATTTTGGATGCTAAACCAACTTTTCATTCTTGGGATAAACCCCACTGATATTGGTAGATAAGTCTTTTTATAAGTTGTTGAATTGGTTCTTTACTCCTGGGTTGTTTTTTTTTTTTTTTTTTCTGTCTTAAACTCTTTTTCTTCACTCCTATTGATTTGAGAGAACAGCTTGAAGAACTTTCTTTTTCTTTTCATTTTCTTTCAGTGTGATGAACTTTCTTTAGTGTTTCTGATAAGGCAAATCTCTTCCCAATAAATTTTCTGTTTTGTTTCCTGGGACTATCTTTATCTCATTTTCACTTTTTTCTCCAGCCTTCATTTTTGAAGGATAGTATTGCTGAGTATAAAATTTATTCATTGGCAGGTTTTGTCTTTCCTTAGACACTTTTTTCTTTCGACACTTTGAGCACGTCATTTCACTGCCTGTGGCCTCCATCGTCTCTTGTGAGGAGTCAGCTGTTTAACTGTGTCGTCCTCCCGTGAGTGTGATGGGGTCATTTCCCTCTTGCAGTTTTCATGGACTCCTTTGTCTCTGACGTGCAGGCATTTGGTTACGATGTGTACAGTGTCTCTGTGTTAAGCCTGTTTGGTTTATGGAGGAGTCGTTTTCTCACCTGGGGAGTCCCAGGCGTCTCAGCGGCAAAGAATCTGCCTGCCAATGCAGGAGACTCAGGCTTGATCCCTGGGTTAGGAAGATTCCCATGGAGGAGGAAACGGCAACCCACTCCAGTATTCTTGCTGGGAGAATCCCATGGACAGAGGAGACTGGCAGGCCGCAGTCCACGCGGTTGCAAAGAGTCAGACACGACTGAGTGACGGAGGCCACGCACGTTCAGTTACCTGTTACCCCGTCTGCGAACTGCCGCACCGCTGGGCTCCTGAGGAGAACAGGCAGGCTGTGGTTCTTCCTGCTCTGACCGTGCTCCAGAGGCACGCTGACTTCATGTCGCAGTCTCACGTGTTCTGACTGGTTGGTGAGATTTCGCTTGTGGTGTTTATGGTGATGGGGTTTATTTAATTTGGTCCTTCTGTCCGGAAACTCTGGGTTCAGCCTGTCTCTGTGCACTGTGCTGCATGCACCACGGGGAGAGTGCTCTATGGAAAAGCCGCAATCACCAGCCACATCTTGTGACCAACTTCAGAAACAAGGGCTGCAGGGGCTTAGCATGTGTTCTCTTTGCACATATAACATATAAACTAACTGTTGTCTTTTCTCCGTTTTCCATTTCTAAGAGACGTACAATGTTGGAATTGACGTATATACACAGCATGGATTCCATATATGGAGTAGATAACTAGCGAGAACCTGCTGTGCAGCCCAGGGAACTTTCCTCAGTGCTCTGCGGTGACCTAAACGGGAAGGAAATCTAAAAAAGAGGGGTGAGTGTGCGTGTGAAGCTGGTTTACTCTGCGGTGCAGCAGAAACTAACACAGTATTGTAGATCAGCTACACTTCAATTGGAAATGTTAAATGAGTTGAAATAGTACACACACAGTTTGCAAAAAGGCAAAATGGTTGTCTGAGGAGGGCCTTACAAATAGCTGAGAAAAGAAGAAAAGCGAAAAGCAAAGGAGAAAAGGAAAGATATATCCATCTGAATGCAGAGTTCCAAAGAATAGCAAGGAGAGATAAGAAAGCCTTCCTAGGCGATCAATGCCTAGAAATAAGGAAAACAATAGAGTGGAAAAGACTAGCGATCTCTTCAAGAAAATTAGAGATACCATGCAAAAATGGGCTCCATAACGGACAGAAATGGTGTGGACCTAACAGAAGCAGAAGATATTAAGAAGAGGGGGCAAAAATACACAGAAGAACTACACAAAAAAATCTTAATGACCCAGATAACCATGATGGTGTGATCACTCACCTAGAGCCAGACATCCTGGAAACCAGTCAAGTGGGCCTCAGGAGGCATCACAACAAACAAAGCTAGTGGAGGTGATGGAATTCCAGCTGAGCTGTTTCAAATCCTGAAAGATGATGCTGTGAAAGTGCTGCACTCAATATGCCAGCAGATTTGGAAAACTCAGCAGTGGCTGCAGGGCTGGGGAAGGTCAGTTTTCATTCCAATCCCAAAGAAAGGCAATGCCAAAGAATGTTCAAACTATGGTACAACTGCACTCATGTCACACACTAGCAAAGTCATGCTCAAAATTCTTCAAGTTAGGCTTCAACAGTACGTGAACCAAGAGCTTCCAGATCTTCAAGCTGGATTTAGAAAAGGCAGAGGAACCAGATATCAAATTGCCAACATCTGTTTGATCGTAGCAAAAACAAGACAGTTCCAGAAAAACATCTGCTTCATTGACTATGCTAAAGCCTTTACTGTGTGGATCACAGCAATCTGTGGAAAATTCTTCAGGAGATGGGAATTCCAGACCACCTTGCCTGCCTCCTGAGAAATCTGTTTTCAGGGCAAGAAGCAACAGTTAGAACCAGACATGGAACAACAGACTGGTTCCAAATTGGGAAAGGAGTATGTCAAGGGTATATGTTGTCACCCTGCTTATTTAACTTCTATGCAGAGTACATCATGCGAAATGCCGGGCTGGAGGAAGCACAAGCTGGAATGAAGATTGCTGGGAGAAATATCAATAACCTCAGACATGCAGATGAAACCACCCTTATGGCAGAAAGTGAAGAACTAAAGAGCCTCTTGATGAAAGTGAAAGAGGAGAGGGAAAAAGTTGGCTTAAAGCTCAATATTCAAAAAACGAAGATTTTGGAATGATTGGGGAGAATGGAATTGTAGCATGTATATTATCATAAGTGACCAGTCCAGGTTCGACGCATAAATTTTCCTCTGTTCATTTCTTTGCATTTGTGCTTTTTTAATAAAATTCTTTTTTAGAAATAAAAAAAACAACAACAACAAAAAACGAAGATCATAGGATCCGGTCCCATCACTTCATGGCAAATAGATGGAGAAACAACGGAAACAGTGACAGACTTTATTTTTCTGGGCTCCAAAATCACTGCAGATGGTGATTGCAGCCATGAAATTAAAAGAGGCTCCTTGGAAGAAAAGCTATGACAAACCTAGACAGCATATTAAAAAGCAGAGACGTTACTTTGCCAAGACGGGTCTGTCTAGCCAAAGTCATGGTTTTTCCAGTAGTCATGTATGGATGTGAGAGTTGGACCATAAAGAAGGGTGAGTGCCAAAGAACTGATGGTTTTGAACTGTGGTGTTGGAGAAGACTCTTGAGAGTCCCTTGCATTGCAAGATCAAACCAGTCAATTCTGAAGGAAATTAGTGCTGAACATTCATTGGAAGGACTGATGCTGAAGGTGAAGCTCCAGTACTTTGGCCACCTGATGCGAAGAACTGATTAATTAGAAAAGATCCTGATGCTGGGAAAGATTGAAGGCAGGAGGAGAAGGGGACGGCAGAGGATGAGATGGTTGGATGGCATCACTGACTCAATGGACATGAGTTTGAGCGAGCTCCGGGAGTTGGTGATGGACAGGGAGGCCTGGCGTGCTGCAGACCATGGGGTCGCAAAGAGTCGGACACGACTGAGAGACTGAACTGAATACATACACTGAATAATAAATTTAGTTTAAAAATACACAACTTGTCAAAGGTTAACATTACTTTCTAGCTTCGAGAGCGTAAGAGAATACTCAGTAGGGCAGCGACAATCTGAGGAGGGATGAATGGAGTCAGTGATGACGCAGTGATCGCTGGGACTGCACAGACGCTCTCCCTCAGGGGAAAGGGAGACTTCTTCACTGACAGCAAGAGCAGATGGGCCTCGTGAGGTGAAAATATACCACTGTTTTTGCGGATAGGCAGTTCAGGCGTGTTTGAAGGGCTGCACGCAGAAGCTGACTTTCCAGAAGGCCAGACTTGCCCACTTTACGCCTACTGCCTCGACCCAGATCTGCTTTTCTCTGCTGCTCTGCAATAGTGGAGCTGGGTCCTGGGAGCACTGCGCAGGGGACGCTCTGTCCTTTCTTGAACACAGCATTCCTTATAATTATTCTCACTCTCAGAGGTTTTTGTATCAAACTTTCTCTGAAGTCACTGTGTGTCTCTGTCTCCTTATTGAGCCCCGACCACTGATACGAGGAGGAAAAACCAAGCAGGGAAAGGGGCTGTGAGTGTGTCCATGTGCATGCGTGTGTGCCCGTGTGCATGCGTGTGTACATGTGCATGCCCGTGTGCATGCATGTGTGTACATGTGCTGTGTGTATGGAGGTTTGAGATTTTAAGTAGGGAGGCCAGGGAAGTCCTCAGGGAGAAGGGGACGATGAGTGAGATGCAGGAGGTCAGTTAGCATGGGGACGGTTAGAGGGTGTGACAGGTTGCATGGACAATGGCCTGTGGCTGGAGGGTGTCATGATTTGGAGCTAAATGAACAAGGGGCAGAGCACAAATGAGACCCGACTGTGTAGGACCTGTGGGTGGCAGCAAGGACTGGCTTTCATGCTGTGTGAGATGGGAGCCCCCGGGGGAGGGATGCAATTGGACTTGTTTCTACTGGGTGCTGTGCCGACTATGACTAGCTGGCCTCCAGCAAGTATGGCAGGGCAGCAGCAGGGAGCCCTCTGGGAGGCTGCTGCTGTGAGTTTGGTGGGAGAGACTCTTCTTAAGACTAGGGCTTCGGGGTAGAAGTGGAGGGACTGGAACTCGGAGTGGGTGGGAGAGGAGAGGGGTCCTAGCTGACCCCAGAAAAGCATCATGATCAGGTTGAGGGTTGTGGGCTCTCACAGCAAGACAAGCAGCCTGAGCATCGGAAGCACTGGCCCCCATTCTGAAACGCTGCCTAATGCACCTCCAGCCTCAGAGGTGGGGGTGGGGGTGGGGTTCTTCGCTTGCAGGGCTTGTAATCTGTTCTCGGTGGTAAGATTGACGCTTTTAACCCCCATTTCCTGAACGATCACCTTACAGAACTTGCCAGAAGTCCACCCTGCGGTCTACCTGGGAAAGATGTTCGGGGGGAGCTGTCTAGGCAAATGTGGGACCCTGGGGAAGCGGCTCCTGACGCTAGCGCAGCGGCCCTGTAGCAAACCTTCTCTGGCAACCTCTCCAGCACCCTCTGCTGACAAGGCTCGGCATAGCCAGGGATCAGATCCATTTTGAAGTTAAAAGAAACTTGCTCCTTCGAAGGAAATCTATGACAAACCTAGAAAACATATTAAAAAACAGAGAAATCACTTTACTGACAAAGGTCTGTCTAGTCAAAGCTATGGTTTTTCCAGTAGTCATGTAGTCATGTATGGGTGTGAGAGCTGGACTATAAAGAAAGCTGAGCGCCAAACAATTGATGCTTTTGAACTGTGGTGCTGGAGAAGATTCTTGAGAGTCCCTTGGACTGCAAGGAGATCCAACCAGTCCATCCTAAAGGAGATCAGTCCTGGGTGTTCATTGGAAGGACTGATGCTGAAGCTGAAACTCCAATACTTTGGCCACCTGATGCGAAGTACATACTCATTGGAAAGACCCTGATGCTGGGAAAGATTGAAGGCAGGAGGAGAAAGGGGACGACAGAGGGGGAGATGTTTTCATAAAGAGACCAGAGGAGGAGGAAGCCACGCCCGCCCCTACCTCTTGAGGCCCTTCCGACCCCGCCGCCACGCCCACCACGTGCGGCCCCGCCCCCGACGCGGCCCCGCCCACACGGAGGCCCCGCCCCGTCCCGACACGAGGCCCCGCCCCCGGCGTGCGCGCGGCCGGCCGCCGCCACCGCCATTTTGGAGCGACGAGAGCGCGGCCCGCGGCCCGAGCCGGTCCTGAGGCGCCGGCAGGCCGCGCCGGATCTGGGGGCGCAGTGTCTGTGGGCGCCTAGCCCGGCCGGGCCCATGTGCGCGCGGCCTACCCCAGGCCGCCCGGGCTTCGCCTCCGCCCGGTCCCTGGCCTGCGCGCGGGCCTCCGAGGAGCCGCCGCGACGCCCGGCCCGCGGGGCAGGTGAGTGCGGCCGCGGCTCAGCGTCCCCGCGGCGCCGCCCGCCGCTCGCTCGTCGCTGCCGCCGCGCGCCTCGCCCTGCCCGCGCCCCCCGCCGGCGCCCCCAGCGCCGTGCCCGCCGGCTCGGCCCCGCCGCGGTGGCGCCCGCCCGGGCCCTGCCCGCTCCACGTGCCCGCCGCTGGCTGGCGCCCTGCCCGCGCCCGCCGCCGGCCCCCGCGGCAGGGGTCTTCGCTCGCGGCCGCCCGCCCCGCGCCAGCGCCCTCCCGCCCGGGCCCCGGCAGCGGCCCCCGGAGGCGCTCCTCCCCGCCAGCGAGTGTCGCGTTCCGGGGCCCCCGCAGCCACGGCCGCTCCGCCGGCGCGGTCCCCGGCGGCCCTCCCAGGGCGGCCTGGGCGCCCTGAGTGCCCGCCGCGCCGGGCGGCGCGCCCCGCCCGAGCCCCGTCACCGGTCCGCTCAGCACTCACTGCCTCCGCTGACCTCGCGGCGCCCTGCCCGGCACCGTTAGGGCTCCCGTGTCTCCAGTCGCTTGTCTCCGTCGGTCATCTTACTCCTTCACGGCAACCCGCTCTGGTTCTCTTGCCTGGGAAATCCCGCGCACCGAGGAGGAGCCTGGTGGGCTACAGCCCACGGGTGGCACAGAGTCGGACACGACGGAGCGACCTCTCTCAGTGCCCTTCCACTGCCCCGTCTCCTCCTCCATCGCCTCGCCTTCACACTGTCAGCTTCCCTTAAGCACTCTACAGGACCCCCGAATGTCCGCCACACAGCCCGCCTGCCACTTTGTGTCTTCACAGCCTAACTCCCTGCATCCTCCACAGACTTGTTACTGACCGCTCCCACTTCGCTGCTGGCCCCCTAGTCTATCGCCAGCAGCTCGTCCAGTCTGTCACTTCCACTTATTTCCTGCATTTTCCTATACCCCGCCCCGGTTCTGTCCCTGTACCCACCTGCCTCGTCCAAAGGGCCTTCTCCAGCCTGTTACTCTTTTATCCACCTGTCACCCCCGCCCCTTCCCCTGTGGCTCAGCTGCTAGAGAATCCACCTTCAATGCAGGTGACCTGGGTTCGATCCCTGGGTTGGGAAGATCCCCTGGAGAAGGGGAAGGCTACCCCCTCCTCTATTCTGGCCTGGAGAGTTCCGTGGACTGTACAGTCCATGGGGTCGCAAAGAGTTGGACACCACTGAGTGACTCTCACTCGCTCACTCACCCCCCTGGGGCCTCTTCCTGCCCTGCCCTTGGCTTCTCAGGACCTGAGTCCTCACTGGAACTGTCAGCTGTTCACCTCTTCTTCATGTCCCTTCCTTTTTGGCTTGCCTTCCTTTTTGGCTTCTCTAATGTCAGCTCAATGGAAAAGAGTCTGATGCTAGGAGGGATTGGGGGCGGGAGGAGACTGGGGACGACAGAGAATGAGGTGGCTGGATGGCATTACCGACTCTATGGACCTGACTTTGAGTGAACTCCGGGAGTTGGTGATGGACAGGGAGGCCTGGCATGCTATGATTCATGGGGTCGCGGAGAGTCGGACACGACTGAGCGACTGAACTGAACTAACCGAATCTCAGCTAAACCCTGGAAGGCTAGAAGACTGGACTATGAGGGCAGCACATGCAAAGATCCTGGACTTCCTCCAGGAACCTGGATAAGACTGATACATGGCCAGGGTAAAGGGGAGACACTCAGAGCCTTGGTTACAACGTTGGGCTTCCAGTTGTCTGTTCCTTGTAGGCTGTTGACTCTGGGTTGTGAGGGGACCCAGGCTGCAAATTGAGTTGGGGAATGCCATCAACATACGAATACCAGAGGGAGAGACAAGATGTAGGGAGTGAGTGCAGTTTGTCTCCCTTTTTAGTTGTTAAAGCTTCAAAATTGAAAGGTAACAATTTCTGATTCTGATTTCTATTTTTTAGACTAATTTTGCAGGTCCTTCAGCATGGTATAAATGGAGCCAGAAAGCACACTGTCTAGTCTTCTGAGTCTCTGTTTGCTGCTTTGGCTGTGCTGGGTCTTAACTGAGGTGTGCAGGATCTCTAGTTGCAGCATGCAAGCTCTCAGCTGTGGCATCTGTGCTCTGTGCTCCCGTTCCCTGACCAGGGATGGAACCCAGGCTGCCGCATTGGGAGCGTGGAGGCTTAGCCATTGGACCACCAGGGAAATCTCTGTGTCTGTCTTCTTTTGCTCAGTATATTTTTGAAATACAGTGATTTTGATTCCTTTATCTTTTTGTGCTTTTCATTTGAATAATATTCCTTGTATGAAAATATTTTTCTTATTGATATTTGGGTTAGTTTCACCTTTTGGCTGTTGTAACTAGTCACTAAGTTTATTGTACGTTCTTTTGTGGATATGTATTATTTCTTTGGGGTAAATGTGTGGGAATGGAATTGCTAGGTCATGGAATAGATTTATGTTTAATCTTTTTAGAAACTGCCAGTTTTCCAAACTGGTACCATCTTATACTCCTGTCAGTAATGTATGAGAGTTCTAGTTTCTCCACATCCATACCAACAGTTGATATTATCAGTTTTTTAAATTTTAATTCAGGTGGTAGTGATGTTTCATTATGGTTTTAATAACAACGGTGGGGCTTGCCTGGTGGGTCAGTGGTGAAGAATCTCCCTGCCACTGCAGGAGACACAGGTTCGACCCCTGATCAGGGAAGACCCCACGTGCTATGGCGCACACTAAGCCCATGCACCGCAACTATTGAGCCTGTGCCCTGGAGCCCGGGAGCTGCAGCTGCTGCGCATGTGCTCTATAGAGCCTTGCTCTGCAGCAAGAGAGGCCACTGCAGTGAGGCACTAGGGTAGGCCCTGCTTACTGCAGCTAGAGGAAAGCCCACACAGCAAGGGAGACCCAGCACAGCCAGAAACAAAGAAAACTAAACAGTGGTGAGTGACTGCATGTGCTTTTCGACCGTTTGTGTATCTCTTGTTAAGTGTCTAGTCTTCTGTCCGCTTTTTGTTGGATTGTCTTTATTATTCAGTTTTAGCAAAAATAAAAAAATTCTGGTTGTAAGTCTTTTATGATGTGGATACACACACAGTGAGGGAGTGGGAAGGGGAGAGGAAATGAGGGCTTCATGAGTTTTCCTAGTTTGTAGTTTGCCTGATTCTTTGTTTTCTGAAAAAAATTATTTGTTTGGCTGCGACAGGTCTCAGTTGTGGCACATGGGCTCTCTGGTGGTTGCCCTGTGGGTTCCAGCGTGTGCAGGCTCAGTGGTTGTGCTGTGTTACCCTGTGGCATGTGGGGTCCTAGTTCCTCCACAGGGATGGAGCCCATGTGCCCTGCATTGCCGGGCAGATTCTCAGCCACCGGCGAAGTCTCAGCCTATTTGTTTCTTAATGGTATGTTTTTATGAGGAAAAATTTTAATTTGGGTGAAGTAAAAATTTGTCAGTATTTTCTTTTTATGTTCATCCTCTGTTGTAAGAAACTTGTGCCCGCGTCAGAGTTGTGAAGACACTGTCCACTTTTTTGTCTTTATAGAAGCTTTATAGTGGTAGCTTTTGTATTCGAGTTTATGAGTACTCTTTTTCTTTTAAACAGCTATCTTGAGATACAAATGACATACAATAAACTACATGTTTTTTTTAAAATGTTCACTTTATTTATTTAGCTGTGCCAGGTCTTAGTTGCAGCAAATGGGATCTTGTGGCATGCAGAATTTTTTGTTGTGGCATGTGAGATCTAGTTCCCTGACCAGGGATTGAACCTAGCCCCCCTGCACTGGGAGCGCAGAGTCTTAGCCCCTGGACCACCAGGGAAGTCCCTAAACTGCACGTGTTTAAAGTGTAAAATTTGACAATTTTTGACGTACGCACATACCTGTGAAATCATCACCGCAGTCAAGATAGTGAATGTATCCATCACTCCCCAAATTTCCTTACATCCCTTTGGGACCCCTCCTGCCAACCCTTTCTTGCCCCTCCACCTCCAGGCAAATACTGATCTCCTTTATGAATGATCTGTCTTGTGTCTTTTTTGTGTGAAGTGGAAAAGGGTACATTTTCCCACCATATGAAGTAGATAGTCATTCTAGTATCCTTTGTTGAATAGACTGTCTTCATTAAATTACATTGGAAACTTTGTTATGAATTAATTGAACATGTGTGTACAGGTTTATTTCTGGGCTTTCCATTATGTTCCTTTGGTCTGTTTTTTTATCCTATGCCAACACCATGCTGTCTTAATGGCTGTGATTTTACGGTCAGTTTGGAACTCAGGTAGTATAAGACTTT
This sequence comes from Moschus berezovskii, assembly GCF_049115385.1. Lineage (NCBI taxonomy): Eukaryota > Metazoa > Chordata > Mammalia > Artiodactyla > Moschidae > Moschus > Moschus berezovskii. The sequence goes on from NC_142465.1 coordinate 123,495,472, forward strand.
CACCTTTATTCCTCTACAAAATTGTCTTGCCAGTTTTAGAATAAGCTCTTCGATTGGACATGAACTTTTGCTGGGAGTGTGGTTGGAATTGCATGGACTCTCTAGATCGGTGGTGGTGGTGTTCAGTCTTAGTCATGTCCAGCTCTTTTGCAACCCCATGGACTAGCCTGCCAGGCTCCTCTGTCCATGGGGTTCTCCAGGCAAGAATACTGGAGTGGGATGCCATTCGCTTCTCCAGGGGATCTTCCCAACTGAGAAATCAAACCCAAGTCTCCTGCATTTCAGGAGAATTCTTCACCACTGAGCCACTGAGGAAGTCCAGATCAATTTTAGAATTGAGTTATTAACTGAGTCTTCTGTGCAAATGGTACATCTCTCCATTTAAATTTTCCTTAATTTTTCTCAGCAACATTTTGTAATTTTTAGTGTGAAAGATCACTTTTTTCATTCAGTATGTTTGTAAGTATTTGATAGTTTTGATGTTACTTAAAATATTTTTATATTATTTTTTCAGTTACTTGTTCATGTGCAAAAACAATTGGTTTATGTGTACTGGTCATGCATCCTGCAACTTTGCTCAGTTTACTTATCAGTTCTCACGGTAGGTTTGTATTCTGTCTGCATAAGAATAAAGACAGTTTTACTTTTCCTTTCCAATTATTGTACCTTTTGTTTCTTTTTCTTTGTAGTGACATCTAGGACCTTGAATATAATGTGGAATAGAAGTGGTGATAGTGGGTTCCATGGGTCTTCAGTGGTTGAGGAGGTTGCCCTCTAGTTTGTTTTAGGGGATGTTTTTACCATGAAAGGGTGTTGGATTTTGTCCAGTGCCTTTTCTACATTTGTTGGGATGATTATTTGGTGTCTGTCCTTTATCTTATCAGTGTAATGAAAGTGAAAGTGTTAGTCGCTCAGTCAAGTCCCACTCTTTGAGATCCTATGGACCATACCCTGCCAGGCTCCTCTGTCCATGGAATTCTCCAGGCAAGAATACTGGAGTGGGTCGCCATTCCCTTCTCCAGGGAATCTTTCTTAACCAGGGATCAAACCTAGGTCTCCCACATTGCAGGCAGATTCTTTTACCATCTGAGCCACCAGGGAATCCCCATCAGTGTAATGTGTTGTATTAATTAATTTTCAGATGTTAAAGTAACTTTGCATTTTTGGTTAAATGCCCTTAGTGTGGGGGTATAGGGGGAATTCCCTGGTTGAGGAACTAAGAAACTAAGATCCTGCACACTGCCAGGCATGGCCCCCCCGCCCGAAAAAAAAAAAAAGGTGACTGGATTTTTGTTTACTAGTGCTTTGTTAAGGATTTTTTTTGCATGTATCATATATATATTCATAAGATATTTGTGTATGACTTTTTTCCCCATATGATATTTTTTGGTTTGGTATCTGTGTAATACTGGTCCCAAAGAATGAGTTGGGAAGTTTTTCATTCCTCTTTGTGATTGGATTTCTATAAGGGACCATTTTCCTTTGGCTTAAAGCACTTTCTTTAGTATTTCTTATGTTGTGGCTATGCTGGGGACAGAATCACTCCATTTTTGTTGGTCTGAAGAAGTCTTCACTTATCCTTTAAGTTTTGAGAGGTATTTTTGCTGAATATAGAATTCCAGGTTGACAGCTTTTTTCTTTAGGTGCTTTGAAAAAATTATTCCATTGTGGGTTTTTTTTTAAGTTATTATTATTTTTAATGTGGGCCATTTTTAAAGTCTTTATTGAATTTGTTACAATATTGTTTCTGTTTTATGTGTTTTCGTTTTTGTCCACAAAGCATGTGGCATCTTAGCGCCCGTGACCAGGGATCAAACCTGACCGTGGCATTGGAATGCAATGTCTTAACCACTGGACCACCAGGGAAGTCCTTACTGCATTGTCTTCTAGCCTCTGTTGTTTCTGAGGAGTCGGCTGTCATTCTTACGTTTGTTTACCTGATATCCTCCTTCCTTCTGTATTTAAGATATGTATTTATTTTTATTAAATTCTTAAAAACTTTGTTTCCATTTGGGTATAATTTTATAGGTGTGGTGTTTCTATATTTATCCTTCTTGGATCTGTAGGTTGGTGTATTTAATCACCTTTGGAAACTTTTTGGCCATTACCTCTTAAATATTTCTTTTGCCTCCTAATCTTTCTTCTCTTGGAACTCTGGCGGGATCTGTTCCAGACTGTTTGACATCGCCCCACAGGTTCTGATGTGCTGGTGTTTTCACGTTGGTTTCCCCCTCTCTGTCCCCGCTTGTGTGTTTTCTTGTCGCCTGTCATCAGGCTCACTGCTTCCTTCTTGTTGCCTATTCTGTTATTAATTCTGTCCAGTGACAGTTTAACTTCAGATGCTGTCTTTTTCAGGCTTCCTTCGTGGCTCAGACAGTAAAGAATCTGCCTGCAGTGTGGGAGACCTGGCTTTGATCCCTGGGTTGGGAAGATCCTGTGGAGAAGGGAACAGCCGTTCCCACTCCGGTGTTCTGATCTGGTGAGTCCCATGGACAGAGGAGCCTGGGAGGCTGCAGTCTATGGGGTTGCAAAGAATCGGACATGACTGAGTGACTTTGACTTTCACTGAGTTTTTCAGTTCCAGAATTTCCTTTTTGTTCTCCTTTCAAGTTTGCATTTCTCTGCTAATATTCTCCACCTGTCATTTCTTCTGTTCCCTTTTCCTAAAATCCTTTAACATGTTTATAATTACTTGTTTGAAGTTTTCATCTTCCAGTTTCGCTATATGGTCATTTTTGCTTCCTGTAGATTGTTTTTTCTCTTGATCATGGTTAACATTTTTCTTCTCTGCATGTGTAATTTTTTTTTTAATTGCAAAATGGACATTGTGGGTAATGTATGCTAGAAACTTTGTTTTAGGTTATCTTTCCTTAAAGAGTGTTGAGTTTTGTTAGGGCAGGCTGTTAAATGACTGGAAGATGACCTTAATCCTGTCGAAGCTTTTCTAGAGTAGATCTGTTTTGGTTTTGTTCTAAGTTTTAGGGCATAGCTTTTAGCTCTGGAACATGGCTTTTACTCCTAAGGCATGGCCCTTCTGAGATTTTAATAGAAAACCCATCTAGTTTAGCAAAATTTGACCTCTGAGTTCTGTCTCCACAGCGCTGGACAGCTGCGAGACCTTGGCAATAGCTCTTTCATCTCACAACAGCTGTTTTCTGCTCAGTTTTTTTTTTTTGTTCTCCCAGCTTCATCAAGGTGTAATTGACAAATAAAAATTTAATATGTTAAAAGTACATTCTGATGATTTGATAAATGTATACACTGTGAAGGAATTCTTCCCATCTAGTTAATTGTCACAGCTATCGCTGTCTTAATACATATACACACATACATATATACGGTAAGGACGTTAAAGTTTTGTCTTAGCAGATTTCAGTGCCTTGTTATTAACTGTAGTCACCATGTCTTATATCCAGTCCTCAGACGTTATTTGTCTTGGGCTTCCCTGGTGGCTCAGTGGTAAAGAATTGGCCTGCAAATGCAGCACATGCGGGTTCGATCCCTGAGTTGGGGAGATCCCCTGGGGAAGAGAATGGCAACCCACTCTAGTATTCTTGCCTGGGAAATCCCACAGACAGAGAAGCCTAGTGAGCTGAGGTCTGTGGGGTCGCATAGAGTTGGACTTAGCTGGTAAAGAATTCGCCTGCAATGCGAGAGACCTCGGTTTGATTCCTGGGTTGGGAAGGTCCCCTGGAGAAGGGATAGGCTACCCACTCCAGTATTCTTGGGCTTCCCTGGTGGCTCAACTGGTAAAAATCCGCCTGCAAATATGGAAGACCTGGGTTCAGTCCCTGGGTTGGGAAGATCCCCTGGAGGAGGGAACCGGCTATCCACTCCAGTGTTCTGGCCTGGAGAATTCCATGGCCTGTATAGTCACACAGAGTCGGATGCGACTGAGCAACTTTCACTTTGACTGTCATAGAGTTGGACACGCTTGAGCACACGCGTGCACGTCTCTGTCTGATGTTCCCTTCCAGTCTCGGCTGTCCTGGCGGCCCTGAAACCGGACCCCCCTCCTGTGCCCGGCGCTGCTCCTGCAGTCGGGGCTCTTTGAGTGTAGAGCTTGTGGGGCACGCTCCTCTCAGTGACTGTGTCCCCCACTTACTGGCGTTTCTGAGTGGTCTCTGCTGTCTTCAGACAGCTGTTTCTATGTTTTGTTTAGAACTTATACTTAGTATCAGCAGGGACATTAGCGTGATACAGCTGCTCCAGTTTTTCTAGAAGCAGAACTCAGAGAGCTGCACTTTTAACCCTGTGCGGCAGAGGGCGAGGAGGGAGACAGGACTGCCGCTGGGAGGTGCCCATGTGGACTGAGCAGAGGACGTGCAAGCGGACAGAGAGTGGCTCTGGGGCCGCAGGGCCCTGCAGGGCCTGGTGTCAGGGAAGCTACGACGTGGTGTGACTTCCACTGTGTCATGCTGGGAGATGCTGAGGGGGTGGTCCTGGGTGGGCACTGACCTCCTTCATAGAAGCAGTCCGGTGGCGTGGTGGTACAGGAGCTGGATGGGAGGGGACGGCGCGAGCCAGTGTCCCTTGGGGAAGCGTTGCTGTGAGCAGGATCGGAGCAGCGTCTGTGGGGCGGGGCTGTACACGCCTGTGCGTGTGCACAGTGAGGGAGGGGAGGCTGGCAGACCAGAAGGTGTGAAGGGCAGGGCTGAGTGCGCAGGTGCAATGGTTTGTCTTGGCGGGAGCAAGGCCCTTTTCGTGCTGTGATGATGGGAGGCAGGAACTGTGATTTGGGTTGTAGATTTGGTGAGCCGAAGACTGGAGGGTTCCCACTTGAGACCATGTGCTTTTTCTGTGAATTAGGGGGTAAGGATGTTGAAGGGTTGGGAGGGAGCAGAAGGAGTCAAATGACTTTTTCCTGAGTTGGTGGGTTGAACCCAGTTTGGGTGGCGCTGGCTCCTGTCTGCTCTGTGTGTGGAGCCAGGCGTCCTCACAAGACAGGGCTCTGAGGGTTCAGTCATCATTAGGGAGGCTGGAAGGCCGTCTTTGCACTGGCCACAGGGCTCCTTGGGGGCAAGAGCAGAGGCCGTGAGACCTCTCGGAGCTGAGACTTGGAGCTGCCCCATCCCTCCCCACCTGTGGTGACTGGGGGTCCTGGGCAGGGAGACTTGCATTTTGATGTGAGGGGCTGTGCAGAGTTCATGTCTGTCCAGCATCTGTCCCAGTCGTCTCAGAAGAGGCATGCTCGCTTCCAAGAGGAAGCAGGCTCGCCGGGCTGTGTTCTCTGTGCACTTGAGGTTTGTGGTCAGTAACTTCAGTGGAGTAGAGCTCTAGCAGGTTTCCTTGTGGAAGCTGTTGCTGAGCACAGCGCCGTCCTGACTCCTGAGGACAGTCCTGTGGGCTGTCTCCCAGCGCCCTCAGCCTCTCCTCGGGTGGCACCGCGGAGCTGCCTTCTCTGTGGGGGCGAGCTGTCTCTCCTGGGGCCTTAGCGCCTCTGGTCTGCTCTCCTCTGGGAACTTGACTCCTACCTGTCAGCCTACTGAGCGCGCGTGTTTTTTCATTAAGATATAATTCCTGTCCTGTGAGACCCACTCGTTTAAAGGGTGCAGTTCATTGGCGTTGAGCACGTTTTCATTAAGATATAATTCCTGTCCTGTGAGACCCACTCGTTTAAAGGGTGCAGTTCATTGGCGTTGAGCACACTCAGAAGGTCATGCTCCGTGGCCACTGCCTGACGCCAGCTCATCGCAGTGAAGCCCCTGGGTGCTCTACTTGGAGGGCTCGCTGGGTGACACCCTGGATCATCCAGCCCTGGATTCTGCCTCTGCTTCCATCCCATCTGTCTCAGTCAGGCCTACTGCATCTTTGATGCCTTCCTTTCCCCTGTATCAACTAGAATCTGGGCAAGAATCTGGTGTCATGTAGAGATTGAGAACATGGACTCTGCTCTCAGACAGCCTGGGTTCCAGTTAGCTGACAGTAACCTTGTGGCCTTGGGCTGGTCCTGTCACGATTGCAGCCTCTGCAGTTTCACTTGTGACCTGGGCTTGGTGGTGGATTGCCTCCTGCACTGAGTCGTACTTGGCTCACGGGCTGCCGGCCCTTGGTAATAAGGTCCCCATGACAGTGGCTCCTGTTGCTTCTTTTTTTAGGGTAGGCATCACCCTGCATCAGTGTTCCTTAAATTAGTCCTTTTGGGCTCTTATTTGGACTCAGCTCTGTTCATTGCCCTGGTTTCCACCCTCATGCTGTTGGGCAGTTTTTCTGCCTATTTGGCACTGCATTTTAGCTGCCCGTTTAACATTACTTTTCTTTGCAGAGTCTCAGCCTAGAGACATTCCTGGTGGTCCAGTGCTTAAGAATCCACCTGCCTATGCAGAGGACACGGGTTCGATTCCTGGTCCAGGAACTAAGATCCCACATGCCTTGGGGCAACTAAGCCTGTGTGCCACAACTCTTGAAGCTCCTGCACCCTAGAGCCCGTGCTCCTCGACGAGAGATTCCACCGCACCGAGAAGCCCGCGCAGCGCACTTGGAGGGCATTGCCCACTCACCCCTGCTCGAGAGGGCCCATGCACAGCCACGAGGACCCAGTGTGGCCAGAATGACAGGCTCAGCCTGGAGCGTGCCTGCCTGCCACCTGTGGCTTTGGTTCTCCCAGGAGCGTGGTGCTGAGGGCAGGTCCAGGCAGGCACTGCCTGCTGGTCTCATCTGTGTGCTGGGGTGGGGGCCCCCCAGGGCCTTGTTGGGGCGGGTCTCTGTGGCGCAGATTCTTACCCACCATGCCACCAGGGAACTCCTGGAAACATTTTCTTAAGTAGGTGGCATATGTCAGTGGCCCTCCATGGTGTCTCAGACAGTAAAGGATCTACCCACAACGCGGGAGACCCAGGTTTGATCCCTGGTTGGGGGTGATCCCCTGGAGAAGCGAATGGCACCCTCTCCAGTATTGTTGCCTGGAGAATCCCATGGACAGAGCAGCCTGGCGGGCTACAGTCCATGGGGTCACCCAGGGTTGGACACGACTGAGCGACTAATACCGTCTCCCCATGTAAGCAAATAGTTAACGTTTATTAGATCTTAATACATGGGTATTTTTATATTTTTCTCTGGACTTTTTAATATTTTAAATATTTTTTTCATGATTGAAGATAAATAAATACTTAAAACTAGATTATAGTGTGTTGATTCTCTTGTAATAGTGCTGAGGAAGGAGTCAAGAAAGCCTGATAAAAGTGGTTGTCTTTGAATTTTGAACTTGAGGGGCAGATGGGAATTCGCCAGGTAAGGAAGGTGGAGGGAGGGCGTTTCAGGCAGAGGCCCACGTGCCGAGGTGTCCGTGTCTGCTGCAGGGCTGGCAGTGAGTGAGGGCATAGGAGTGTGGGGCGGGTGGGGGAGCAGGGCGCTGAGAGAGGCGCCCCGGCGCGGCCTGTGGTCGAGGCGCACGGTGTGCTCTTGGGCCTCTCTTGCTGCCTTTTGTTGCATGAGAGTACGTCTGTGACTCTCTTTGGGTCTTTGTACATCTTTCCAATCTCTCTCTAACATGTCTCATCTTCCCTGCAGGTGTTTGAACATATGGAACACAGTTACAACAACTGCTCAATGTCCTTGTCTGTGAATTTTACTGTCTGCATCATTTCTGGGTGGATTATGGTTTGTGTTTTCCTGCTTCCTTGCATATCCGGTCATTTTTGATTGGATGCCAAGATACTGTGACTTTTATCTTGTTGGATGCTGGGTATTTTTTTTTCCTATAAATATTCTTGACCTTTGTCTGGAATGTTGTTAAATTACTCGGAAGGGGAGTTTAATTCTGTGAAGTGAAGTGAAAGTCACTCAGTTGTGTCCAGCTGTTTGCGATCCCATGGACGGTAACCTGCCAGGCTCCTCCGTCCATGGAATTCTCCAGGCCAGAATACTGGAGTGGGTAGCTGTTCCCTTCTCCAGCGGATCTTCCCAACCTAGGAATCGAACCGGGGTCTCCTGCATTGCAGACGGATTCTTTACTAACTATGCTAGAGTCTGTGGGTCTGGCTTTTAGGCTTTGTCAGGTGGGACCACAGTGATGTTGAGTCCAGGTCTCATTTTACCCGACCACTGAAGCAGAAGTCTTCTGAATACTTTGTGCAATGCCCTGTGACTGGGAGGAGGAGTGACTCTCCTTGGCCCCGTGTGAACGTGGTGGATCGCTCTACTAGCTCTTGGCTTGGCTGCTATCCCCACGCGCTGGGCTGAGCAGTGCCTGCCAGAGCCGGAGCGGGCGCGTCCTTGGCACGGTCTGTGCCTCTGTCTCAGCCTGTGCTCTGCGTGGCAGCGCGCGCGCCTTGCCCCCGGACTCCCAGCGCTCTTGCTTCCCCTCGGGGACTGCTGGACCCACGGTTCCTCTGTGACCCAGAACTCTTCTCAGGCAGGAAGCCGGGCAGTTAACGGGCTCCTCTTGCTCCCTCCCTGAGGGGTCGCTGTTCTCACTGCCAGGCAGCCAGTGTCCTGAGAGCCATTCCATTTGTAAATCTGGTCCCTGCTGTTTCATCTCAGCTAGAAGCAAAAGTATCAAAAACAGACCCTTGAATGAAGGCATTAGGAGGCACAGAAGGGAGTGCTGGGCCTGTGAGAGTTCTGCCCCCGTCCAGTTTGGGGTGCCTGTGTGGACCTCAGGGAATGCGTGTGTTTAGGGAAGAAGGTGGGGTAGGGCTTGGGAGAAAGGGGTCACAGGAAAACCAGGCTGCCGAGGAGATCCGAGAGCCTGCTGCGGTCTGGGCAGGAGGACAGGGTGCCTGCCTTGGGAGGGAGGGCGCGGGAGAGGGTGGCGCTGCCAGGCAGTGTGAGCATGGGGTGCGTGCTCAGGGTCCCTGCCTGCCGAGGAGTGACCATTCCTGTTCCCTGGCTGCACACCCTCCCCCGACCCCGTTCCCTGGCCGCACCCTCCATGTCCCGGCCACACCCCGCCATGTCCCAGCTGCACCCCCATGTCCCGGCTGCATCCCCATGTCCCGGCTGCAGGGCTTTCTCCAGCTCACACTGAGGAGAATGTGTCAAGAAGATGCAGTGTATATTACAAAAGCACCCTGTTCAGAGGCAGAATAAACAGATCTGAGGGCCCTTATAGAGATACTTCTTTATTTTGACACTGTATAAAGTGCTGAAAAGCCAGTTTTGAATTGGGTGGGAGTTTGAGAATAGCAGTTCAGGACAACCAAGCAATAACAGAAGCCATAGGCAAGTCTCCCAAACAAAGAAGACGAAGGTTACTATGTAGAGAAAAAGGAGGAAGTTGGGAGGTACTCTTGAACAAAAGTCCCTTGGAGGAAATGAGAGTTGACCGTGCTGCTGGTTTGTTACTGACGGAGCTGCTGGGCGAATGGGAAGCCTTCATCCCTGGAGCTGTGACCGAAACCCAGCAGTGCTGGGTGAAGGCTCCCCTGGGCCTCCTGACTATTGGAAAGGAAGGGTCCTTTGTTCTGTTTCACAGTTTTAAAACCTATTTTCCTGTTTTAGGATATGACATTGACTTACTGCTGGTTTACTAGCACAACTCCAAGTACTTTTTTTTCTTTTTATATGAAATTTAAAAACGCACCAGAAA